>NC_092075.1:23788084-24115877 GCF_039877785.1 Chaetodon trifascialis
GATTTCAAGATCAGATATTAAATTCAGAAAATTTCAACAGAAATATGTGGATGACATTTCACATTTGCAGATTAGGTGGAAAAACACCTCGAAAACGAGTGCTTTTATTGGGTGTGTCTGTGTATGTAGAATACCTGTCAAAAGTGGACACTGAGGGTTTTTCTTATTCTCATTGTTTTCTTCATTGTAGATTAATACTTAAGACATCAAAACTATGAGAACACATGTTGTGTTAGTAGTAAACAAATACAGTCTAAACAAACAGGTTTTACATTTAAGATTCTTCAAAGGAGCAACCTTTTGCTTTGACCACAACTTTGCATACTACTGATATTCTCCCAGCCAGCTTTGTGAGTTACATGGATTGAATTTCAACTAACAGATGCGCCTTGTAGGGATGTATCGATATATCAAATCGCAGGAAATCACGATAGAAATATGGCTTGATGCCATCGTTGAACCGTGATGCAATCTACCGTGAAATTATTGTTTTTATTTGAACAGCAGAGGGTGCAATCACAGTAGCCAAGAAGACCAACCAAGCACTGCTAAAAAATAAACCCAGTGAGAAAATCATGGATGGACATGCCAATAACGAAAGAGACTGCGGATGGTCCATCGACTTTTAGAGCTGATGTGTGGCAGCATTTCGGCTTTCCCTTTTCAAGAACTGACGATGGCTAAAAGGAAACTGAGAAATGCAAAACTGCCTGACAACAGTAAACTACACTATGGGAAAGACATCAAATATGAGAAGCCATTTGGCACCCAGAAAAGCTCAAATCACAACAACAACAACAACAACACAACAACATTGCTGAAGCTTTTTCTTACAAAGGAGCTTACAAGAAGCATTTGGAACCCTGCCCTCCCATAACAGTCAGAGAGCTGAAGAAATAACACAATGCATGAGTGAATATGTAGCCAGACTTAAAGCCATTTGCTGTTGATTTCAATGATAGATTTTAGAGGTTAGTAAACACGTTGGAGCCAAAGTATAGAATTCTATCAAGGCAACACTTCAGTCACAGTGATATGAGCTCTACACCAACAGACGAAGGCTTCAGTGACACAGAGCCTCAAAGAAGCAGAGTGTATCTCAATAACCACAGATGGGTGGACTTGACAAGCTACTCAGAGGTATGATACACTCACAGCTCATGTTATAACAAGCGAATGGGAAATTTAAAGTTTTGTCCTACAGATGAGCCTCTTTTCAAATCACATACTGGACTGAATATAGCTGAGGTGATGAAATCTGCTGTTTTGGAGAGGGAGCTTGACATGAAGAAAAACAGTTATCACACTACTGCTGTAATTACAGAAAATGCACGAAATATCGGTGTAGTCATGAGGGAAGCCGGATTGTCCCCACACATAAAATGTTTTGCACACACTTTAAACCTTGCTTCACAAACCGGTTTGAACAAAGGCCACACCAGCCATCTGCTTTGTCGAGTGAGGTATGTTCGACTGAAACAGCTGTGCTGACCATCAAACAGAGACTGTTAAAACCTGCCATTACATGAACTGATGTTCTATGTGGACATCCGATGGAACTGCTTTTTCAATCATTTTATAAAAGACTGCTACTGACTGCTGCTTTGTTTTGATTTTTAAATTGTACATGGTTCAATCAATCATTGCCAAAGACAATTCATGCCAACTATTTGCACATACTTAGGTCTTGGCTGGCTATTTTTATTTTATTTTATGAAAGAAGGAAAGCAGAAGCACTTAAAAAACGAATTCGATATGAATAAAAAATGCTGTACACACTATTTTAATAAAATGCAATAAGTATTGAATCATGGACTTTATATCGAGGTATTATCATACTGTGAGTCTTTATTTGTGGAATTTCTTGCCTCTTAAATGCATTTGAGACCATCAGTTGTGTTGTGCAGATGCAGTGTTGATATACAGTAAAAAGCCCTGTTCAACTTATACTCAGCTTATATGGAAACAAGTTCAAAATTGTTGGGAAAGCATTACAGATAACTATGTCAGTGAACAAAAGTTCAGTGTGCATGCGCCGACCGTGCATGTAGCCTGTTGCAGTCGCTCCTGTTTGTTTTCTTAGTTTTCCTAACTTTTTTTTGCTCTATTCTTTGCTATACCGTTTGTATTTTTATGACTGACATCTTGAAGCTGTGCCCTCTCCAAACACATTGGTCGAGAGAGTTCTGGTCTGTTTCTTCACTACGGAATTGCTACTTTCACTGGGACACAGCACCGACGTGCAGTGACTTCATGGCCGCATTGTTTACTCCAGAGATCAGCTGATCGTGCTGAGGCCGGCCAGCTTGTTGGCCAAAACATCAGAGATCCCCGCTGAAATCTGGAGGAAAACACAGAGGATGCAGGGGAGGACCGAAACAGTGGAGCAGTGGTCCCCAAACTACGGCCCGCCTCCACATTTGGCCCGGCCCCCTGAACAATACCAGCATTATGATTTTTTTTTTTCCAGTCTGGCCATGCAATCGAGACTAATACACGCATAGAACGTGACATTCTATTCCACCCTTCTGCAGTCTGTGCCCCTATCTAAAACCTCCCCCCCACAGAAAAAAAATCCTAGACTCGCAAAGTGTTGAAGTGGGATTCTGTCATGAAGGTTGTGGTGTCATGCATAAACTTCATCAGAGCAAAAGGGACTTTTTGAGGTGGAGTTTTGAGGTGTTTTTACGAGCTGCTACCTGAAATTAACGCATTTCTTCATTCAAAAGACAAAACGGTCCCAGAGCTGATCGACCCAGAATGGAAATGGCACCTCACATTTTTTAACAGATGTGACAGAAACGCTGAACAGCCTTAACTTGCAGCTACAAGGCCAGGGGAAACTCATTTGCGACATGTATTCCCACATACAGATGCAGCAGCCTCGAAATTCCCCTCGCAGCCAGAGGCCATCCAGCTCCCAGCCGGCTGCCAGCCAGCTACCAGTCCCCCCCCTCCTCTTGGGGGTGTGCCCAGAATCAACTATAAACATGCCTCTTCATTCAATTGCAGGACGTCACCAGGAGATGGCGTGTCCCTCACAGGAACATATCTCAGGGGCAAAGATTTTTACTATAAAAACTTTACAATACATTCATCTGCTTTAGTAGGCTTATTTGTAGTTAGGCAGTCACAGTTACTCAACTATTTTACGTTGATTATTTAAATCAACTTAGAAAAATATTTCTTGCACAAAGTCTTAAAAAAGTCATAAATGTGTGTTTCCATCAGCCTGTTTTAATACATATTTTCGATTTGCAAACGGGAAATTCCAAAGTTTTTCTCTTACAATATACTGTATGAATTTTTTTGTGATTGTTGCGATCAAAAAAAACAAACTCATGTAAAAAAGTTGTATATAATCACTTTCTATATGATAATAAGCATACTTCACATTACAGAAACAGTCGAAAAGATTCAGTTCCCATCTAAAAAAAAAAAAAAAACGTTTTAACTTGAGAATGAGAAGCATTAGCTCAAAGTTACGAAATCATTTGGCGCAGTTGGTAGAGCGTCCGCCCCATGTATGAAGTTCTCTGCAGCGGCTACGGGTTCGATTCCCTCTTTCAGCCCTTATGGCTGCTCCTCAGCTGTCCTATACACTAAAGGCCAAAAAGCCCAAAACATAACTTCGAAAAAAAAAAAAGTTACAAAATCATTCCTAAGTCATAAAAGTGATGTAGCTTTACAAAACAGCCTGTGACTCCAAGAAGAAACAGGCTCCATCTGTTTACATAGAGTTTGCTTTTGATAATTATCAACAAAAATGATTACCTAATTTTACTTTACACGCGCTGGAACAGAGACAGAGCTGCAGGAGCAGAGCGCGTCATCTGGAGATTCCAGGGCTCGCCTATGTTTTCCGCAACAGGCGCGCGGCTCTCGGCAAAAATAGACCAGGAAGCGGCCAGTTGACAGTCATATTAGTATTGGCTGAATATGCGCTAATTTTTGCGATTGCAAGATTTCCTGGTCGGACTGATAATATACATTTTGATGCATGAGGGAGGTGGGAAAGTTGGCTTATCCATAAATGTAATTAAGTGTAATGGAAACATTTAGTGAAGTCTATAAAGTAGCCAGCGACACAATATTAATATCTGTGGCACAAATTGATTTTTAATTACTGGAGGTACGCGCTCCCCTCAGCCCTCCACCTATTTTACTGGCCATAGCTAGTCTGTGGGACAGTGGGGGCTGGGAGCCTGTTTGGCTGGCGACCATCCATTGAGTTAGAACAAAGGATACACTGTAATGCAAATAATGACTTTTCAGCCAACAACGCGGCCGGCTCGACACTACACATGCCTGACAGAGTGACAGACAGGAGAACATCATGACACCCGTGGTGATGATGCGCGATGTGTCAGTGAAACTACAGGTTTACTCAGCTCTGAAATGTGCCGGGAGTTAATCGCTTCAAATGCACAAATGCAGTGAAGTTCACAAACCACCAACAGTTTATAGAATAGGATGGACTGTCTATCAGTGGCCATTAGAGCAGCTCTCTAATAATTAAAATAGATGTCACACTGTGCGGAAGAGCTTAATAAGTTAACAAGAGATTTGGCCACGACAGCTGAAATGTAAACTTCTGTGATGCAAAACTGTGTTTGCTTCTGATGTCTAAGTGTAAAGCGTTTTAAATCACGTGCATCTTCTTTGTACTCAGAAGCACATCAAGAATGCATTTTTTACTCCGGAAATCATGAAAAATCAACAAAATATCACAGCCTAGGGAAGGATCACAAACTTTTCAATGTCTAATGTCAATTTACTAGTCGCCTTTATATTTATTTATTTACGTGCATAACGTGCTGTCTGCCACCAGTTTTGTGTGGAAATACTTCAAAATATGAAACAATGAAACAATTGGATTTATACTTTAGCCAAAATCGGGGTGAAATATTGCATGCCACGGATTAGACAGATACAGAAATCATCATCTGAGAAATACTCATGATACTGATTTCACTGCTTATTGGCCGTTTTCATGTGTGTGTGTTAACTGATTGGTCAATAAAAACAAGTAGATTGGCCCATCTACATCGGCCCATTGGCCCTTTATGCCCCACAACATTGTTTTTTTCATTGGTCTGATTGGCCCATTAGGATTATTCATGATTGAATGTAGGTGTCGTGCGGGGGATGAGGCTCGCTGGCTGCGGAGGGAGAGTTGATGTTGTATTAAGAACCTGTCTGCCTGGTCTAACATGATGAAGTCATGTTGAACATTTCCGTTTCCCAAAAAAACATTTATTTGAGGTGCAGCGGCACAATATTAATATCAAACACGCGTGCACAACGCCTGACGTAAAAAATGCATTCTCGGTGTGCTTCTGATTACTATGTTTTCCCGTGACTATAACTTTTTTTAATAGTTACTGTTTATATTCATTGCGTGAACAGTCACACAGACAGAGTGATGAAAAAGATCAGTGATAATTAACTACAGTATATTAAGCCTATGATGTTGAACATCGCAGTGCCCAGTGCGAGCCGTCTGCTGCGCTCCGCAGCCGCCTGTGAAGGCGAACGAAATCTGGAACCTTTCAGCTCAATGACATGACTTTGAAAGCACCAAGTGGCTTATTTTAACGAATTTCGTTAGATTAAAATGTGTAGAACTGTAAAATATCACTTCCGTGAGGCTGTTCAGTCAGACATTAACAGATCATAGGCTGAAATTGGCATTTCATCCTCCCGTCCCTCCCTCTTCAGCGCACTGTAAATGATTTCTGTCCGGTAATATACAGTACACACACATACAGGACTCTGCGTATTGCTGGTCGCCGCATCAAATAGCGACCCGCAAATCTAAAATGCGCTACAAACAGGAAACCCACCAACTGAAAAGCAGAGTGGCTCCGCGAATCAGGCAGAGTATTAAACATTTAACTGTTTAGCAGTTCAAAATGCTAGAAAAACGCGACGCACAACTTCTGTTATTCATGATTAATTTTCTGGGCACAAATCACTCGGCACACGGAGATGCGCTGGGAGCCTCTCCAAAGGTGGAGAGAGATGTGGAGGAAAAGGCAGGATGGGCAGATGAGCAGATCCAAGCTTGTGAACAAGCACTACAATAATGTGGATGATTAAGCATAATTATATTTAAAAAAACTGCACAGGGTGCTCTACTAGACAAGCAGTTTTTCTTACAGCAGTGGAGGCTATGTGCAGATCTAATGAACGACTCAGCAAAGCAGACACGGTAACCAATTATAATGACTGCTCCTCCTGGTGGACTGATCGAGCGAGTGCAGGTAGTTTCTGCAAATGGAGCTTAGGGGTGTTACGAGTTGGCCCCGCGCCGATGACGTCATCGCGGGGGATCTCATTACAGTCACGAACCCGCCTACTGCAGAGCAGGGACCAGTCACGGACCCGCCAGGGCCTCAGCATGAGATTAGGGGAATTTCGAGGGCGCTACATCTGTAAGAGCATTAGAGGTGAAACTAGCGCTGCTTTTGGAACAAGTGGAAAAAGCACAACTTCATCCATCTCCCTGCTACCCAAAACCTCTCTGCAGAAAACCCAGCAGTCCCGTTCCCAGCTGAAAAGTGTGTGGAAGCACTGGAAATGCTGAAGGCGGAGTTCGGTGTGCGATTCCGTGAACTACAAGTTAATGCAAAAGAAATCCGTCTTTTCCAGAACCCCTTTGTTGCCGACATCGATGAAGCCCAGCCTTCTTATCAGTTTGAGATGGCCGAACTGTGATGTTCTGAAAGATGCATTCAAGCCCAACAGTCTCATGGACTTCTATGCCGCCCTCCCAAACGACACATACCCTAACATTAAAAAACACGCAATGAAGATGTCCACACTTTTTGGCAGCACATATATCTGCGAGCAAACTTTCTCACACATGAACACCTGAAAACTCTGATGAGATCAAGATTGACAGATGAACATCTGCATCAGTGTTTGAGATGCAGATTAGACTGTCGGGGGACATCCAAAGATACACCGAGCTCCTCTGTCCTTCTGTCCCTCTCCATCCGCACGCTCTCATGTCCTACCACGGCGTGTTACTAACTTAGCTCCTTCCCCGGAGTCTCTGTGCTTTGTCGTCTTGCAGGTTCCCATGGACAGTGGCTGAATCTGGATTGTGGATTTCAGCTGCATCTCCTGCCTTGGCCCTGCCTGACATCCACTGCAACTGCTACTGCTGTTATTACATCCACTGTCACTGTTACTGTGACTGCATGTCTGTCTCTGTCTCTCTCTCTGACTGCATTTCTGTCTGTCTGTCTGTCTGTCTGTCTGTCTGTCTGTCTGTCTGTCTGTCTGTCTGTCTGTCTGTCTGTCTCACTCTCCCTCTCTTGCTCTTCCTCTCTCACCCAACCGGTCGAGGCAGATGGCCGCCCACCCAGAGTCTGGTTCTGCTCAAAGTTTCTGCCTGTTAAAAGGAAGTTTTTCCTCGCCACTGTCGCCAAGTGCTTGCTCATGGGGGAATTGTTGGTTTCTTTGTAGATAAAAGAGCTTGGTCTGTACCAGCTCTATATGGAAAGTGTCCTGAGACAACTTCTGTTGTGATTTGGCGCTATACAAATAAATAAAATTGAAATTGAAATTGAATTGAGACTGGCTGTGACTAAATTGGAACCTGACATTCAACTTCTCACCAGCCAGATGCAGGCCCACAGTTCACACTGATGAACATAAATAGGTAAGCTCACTTTTCTGATTTGAATGAGTCATTCTGAGTATAAACAAATATAATCTTAATAAAATCTATTAGGATAAAATCCATCTCCACAACCATACTGGTAGTGAAATGTATTGTGCTGTGTAGGTGCTGTATCACTTAGTTCGGTTTCTCAGCCTGCTTGCTTTGTGGTTTTCACAGTGAAGTTGATGAAAGAGAGAGCTGCAAACAGCGGTGTCTACAAGCCTACTGGAACCTACAAAAGGATTATAAGGAAGAAACACAAGAACTTTGAGAGACTGCTCATATGAGTCATTTAAGTAAGAGATTCGGCTCTGACAACTAAGCTGAACTTTTACCTGTTAAGATTGTGCACGGCACAACAGAAAGTTAATGTTACATGGACTTTTTTTCTGTGAAGAACCCAGAGAGGGTTATTTGGTTATTATTTATTTCATAAATAGTGTTATTATTTATTTTCTGACTTTTTTTCCTGTGAAGATCCCGGAAAGGGTTATTAATATTTGGTAATGTGTGGCTTTCTGGAAAACAATAAATGTTTACATTTAGGCACCCCTGCGATCGTCACACTTTTTCTGTTACAAACTGACCCCGGCCCCCATCAGAGAAGGGAAAAGTTATGTGGCCCTCACAGGAAAAAGGCCGACCCCGACTGCACCGAGAGTGGTAAGCGTAAAATAGGGGGGCTCGCTGTTCTAGTCAACAACCGATGGCGTAATCCTGGTCACGTTAGCATCAAGAAACGAATCTTTTGCCCGGACATTGAACTGTTGGCTGTTGGGCGCAGGCCATATTATTTGCCCAGGGTGTTTTCACATGCCATTATCGGAGCTGTTTACATCCCCACCTCTGCCAACCCGACGTCAGCATGCGACATCATTCACTCCGCCGTATCCTGTCTACAAACTCAACACCCGAGTGCATTCATCACTATCTCGGGTGACTTCAACCACATCACCATGGCAACAACACTGCCCAACTTCACCCAGTATGTGAGCTGTCCTACAAGAGAGGAGAGAACCCTGGACTTGCTGTATGCTAACGCCAAGGATGCATACAGCTGCTCCCCCCTCCCGCCTCTGGGTAGGTCAGACCATAACCTTGTGCACCTCAATCCCTGTCAGCCTGCGACCACAAGGACAGTGAGGAGATTGTCAGAGGAGACATATGAGACACTGTGGGGCTGTTTTGAGGTGACAGACTGGCAGGCACTCTGTGAGCCACATAGGGAGGACATTGATGGGCTCACAGAGTGCATCAAGGACATCCCATGAGGGATACCAGAGCAAAAAAGCGGATGCCTCATGTCCTCCACCAGAGGCCACTGCTCGTGAGGATTCACTGACTCCAACCACTAAAACTCCACCGAGGTCACCATCTCCAACTGCCCAAACTCCATCCAACTCATCATCTTCACTGGGTATCCCATCACCCTCCTCCCCCCTACTGGAGTTTACTGAACCAAATGAACAAACTTGTCAGCGCTGGTATCAGGCTTACTCCTTGCCCATCTGGGATCCTGTCCCCCCAAATTCCACCCCGCCCCCTACAACCACCCTGTCCCCCTCCACCACCACAGCACCGACGGGCACCACCTCCACCCCTTCCACGGCTTGATCTGAACCTACTCCAGTCCCCTAGTAAGAGCCCAGCACAGCCGACTATTTGTGTTGGTAACTGATGTGTTCTGGTCCAGCTTTTAAGGCAAATGTTATGCCTGACTTTTCCAAGGAAAAGCCAGGGCCCATTGTGCCGGAAGCTTCATTGATTCATGTCTCCTTAGGGAGGAGGAGAAGATCGGTCCATCTCTCCAGAAACATCACATCATCGAATTTAACATGTATTCCATGTCAGCCACAGTATGTTCTAAAACATGGGGATGTTGGACTTTTTAGCAAATTTAACTTAGCTCTTTTAAATTTTAGGTCTTTGGCAGGCAAATCATTCTTAATCAATGACTTTATCATCAAGCATAAGCTTGATTTTATGTTTTTTACTGAAACTTGGTTAGGACAAGATAACAGCACAGCAGTTCTCAATGAGTCAGCCCCTCCGAATTTCAGTTTCATAAGTGAAGTAAGAATGCATAAGAGAGGAGGTGGAGTCGCCATTTTGTTTAATGATAGCATTCAATGCAAGAGAGTCTCTTATGGTCATTTTGAATCTTTTGAATATGTTGCCACTCAATCAAAGTCTCCCTGTCAATCAGTCTTCGTAACCATCTACAAGCCCCCAAAATACAATGCAAAGTTTTCTGATGAGTTTGCCAATCTACTGTCTGTTGTTTGTATTGATTTTGACTGTGTTGTGTTAGTGGGTGACTTCAACATTCCTGTTGATAATCTCAAAGATGGATGTGCTAAAGAACTTCTAAACATCCTGGAACATTTTGGCCTATCTCAGCACGTAACACATTCAACACATAACAAAGGGCATATATTAGATTTGGTTATCTCCAAAGGGCTTAATATCTCTGAGGTTATGGTGACTGATGTTGCTCTTTCTGATCATTACTGTGTGTCATTTAAAATGGCCACACCTGCTATTCGTAACAAAAGTGGAACAGAGGTAATCAAAAAGCGTTATATTAATGATAACACCTGTGCAGTCTTCACTCAGTCTTTTACACCATCACCAATACTGCCCTCAGCGTCAACTGATGACCTTGTAAATGATTTCAGTTCCAAAGTTATGACTATTATTGACTCCATCGCTCCAACTAAGACCAAAGTTTTGTCAGGAAGGAAAAAGGCACCTTGGAGAAACACCACACTGGTCAAAGTCCAGAAAAGAGTCTGCAGACAGGCAGAGCGCAGGTGGCGAAAAACCAAACCCCAGGTTCATTATGAAATTTACAAAAACAGTCTCCACACCTATAACCATGAACTAAAGAAGGCAAGGCAAGCATTCTTCTCAGAGATTATCAACAGAAACTGTAATAATGCCCACACTTTGTTTTCTGTTGTGGACAGACTGACAAACCCCACAGCATCAGTCCCTACTGAGCTGCTGTCCAACAAGTCATGCAATGATTTTGCAGCCTTTTTTACAGATAAAATTTCAAGGATAAGACAAACAGTGTGCAGCTCCAACTCAGGCAAAATGATAAGTCCATCTGTGCCTTCTTATTCTCCAGTTAATCTAGCACATTTTAACCTTCTTGATCATACAAGGCTGACAGAAACTGTATCACAGTTAAAATCCACAACATGCTGCCTTGATACCCTGCCAACAAAGTTTTTTAAAAATGTTTTTAATTGCATAGCTCCAGATGTGTTGCAGATAATAAATAATTCTCTTCAGTCCGGTCAGTTTCCCCAGGCCTTAAAAACTGCAATAATAAAACCTCTCCTAAAAAAGACTAATCTGGATGCTTCAGTAATAAGTAGCTACAGGCCAATATCATGCATAATCTTCCCTTTCTGGGAAAAATTACTGAAAGGGTTGTTTTTCAACAAACGTATGCTTTCATGATGCAGAACAATCGTTTTAATGCATTTCAGTCTGGATTTCGTCCACACCACAGCACTGAGACTGTACTTATCAAAGTTTTAAATGACATACATCTGAATAATGATGCTTCCAAAACCTCAGTCTTAGTATTATTAGATCTCAGTGCTGCCTTTGACACGGTTGATCATGACAAACTTCTTGACAGACTGGAAAAGTGGGTGGGACTTACTGGCACTGTACTACACTGGTTCAAATCCTATTTACAAGATAGAGACTACTTTGTGTCAATTGGTGAGCATGTGTCTGAACGAAAAAAGATGATGTGTGGGGTGCCACAAGGGTCCATTCTCGGACCACTTCTTTTCAATATCTATGTTGCCCCTAGCTCAGATTATGGAGCATCATAATATTTCTTATCATACTTGCGCAGATGATACACAACTTTATATTTCTGTGTCATCACATGACTACAGTCCCTTACTTTCACTGAGTGAGTGTATTCATCAAATCAATGAGTGGATGTGCCAGAATTTTCTTCAGCTTAATGCAGATAAGACAGAAGTGATTGTTTTTGGCCCCAAAAATGAAAGGTCAAAGATCAGTGCTCAACTTAACTCCATGTCACTGACAACAACAGATAAAGCCAGAAATCTTGGTGTAATTATTGATTCGGACCTGAATTTTAACAACCATTTAAAGCTGATTACTAAATCAGCCTACTACCACCTGAAAAATATAACCAGAATCAAGGGTTGTCTGTCCAAAGAAGACATGGAAAAACTTGTTCATGCATTCATTTTCAGTAGGTTGGATTATTGCAATGGAGTCTTTACTGGCCTAATCAAAAAATCAATTAGGCAACTACAGCTGATCCAAAATGCGGCTGCACGAGTCCTTACAAACACCAGAAAAATGGACCACATCACACCAGTCCTCAGATCACTACATTGGCTCCCTGTGAGTCAAAGAATAGACTTTAAAATCTTACTGTTGGTCTATAAAGCATTAAATGGTCTAGGGCCAAAATATATTCTAGATTTATTGACTCCATATGAAGTATCCAGACCTCTCAGGTCATCAGGGACAGGTCTATTGTGTGTTCCCAGAATCAGAACCAAACAAAGTGAAGCAGCTTTCAGTTATTATGCTCCTCACCTGTGCAACATTCTCTCTGCACACCTGAGGTCTGCACCAAGTGTCAGCTCATTTAAATCAGGGTTGAAAACATTATTATTTGCTACAGCTTTTACTTAAAGTAAGTGTATTTGCTCAATGGTTTAATCATTATAAATGCTAAATTATTGTCCTTTAATTGTATTTTATTTTTATTTTTTTGTTCTCTTCTAATCAAAATGTATGATTTTTATGCTTCTGTAAAGCACTTTGAATTGCCGAGTGTATGAATTGTGCTATACAAATAAATTTGCCTTGCCTTGCCTTGCCTATATCACTTTCTGTGTGGACTCCACTGCCCCAGCCAGGACTGTCCATTGTTATCCAAATAACAAGCCGTGGGTAACAAAGGACATCAAAATCATCCTCAATGAGAAGAAGAGGGCTTTCAGAGCTCGTAACAGGGAGGAGGTGAGAACAACACAGGGGGAACTGATGGTGAAAATCAAGGAGGCTAAGGAGAAATACAGGAGGAGCTGGAGTAGAGAGAGGTCTGGAGGCAGCGTTGACAGGGCTGTGGTGGCTAGTGCTATTGTCTATGCTGTTGCGTGCGGGGGCAGCAGGCTGAGGATGGCGGACGGCAACAGACTTGTCAAACTGATCCGTAAGGCCAGTGACGTTGTGGGAATGGAGTGTGACTCTCTGACGGTGGTGTCAGAGAAGCGGATGCTGACTAAGCTACGGACTATCTCGGACAACGTCTCACACCCACTTCATGATGTGCTGGTGAGGCACAAGAGTACTTTCAACTCATTCCACCAAAATGCACGACTGAACGCCACAGGAAATCATTCCTGCCTGTGGCCATCAAACTGTCAGATCATTCATATTTATACTGCAGTTCACTACTGACTTAATATAATAATCATGTGCAATAACCAACAGTGTAATTACTCTGTGCAATAATTCAATTTGTGTAATATCCACTGTCATACATATATTCTGTCATACTTGTATTTATTTTTTACACTGTTATATAACTTATTTTTGTAAATACATGTAAATCTCTCATCTTTTCTATTCTTTTAAGGAGCACCTGAAACAAAAACAATTCCCCCTCGGGGATCAATAAAGTATTTCTGATTCTGATTCTGAAAAGGCGGCTGCTTTGAAGAATCTACAATCTTAGATATATTTTGCTTTGTTTACTACATAATTCTATGTGTCCTTTCATAGTTGAGATATCTTAAGTCTATTGTAGAAACCAATAGAAATAAAGAAAAACTACTGAATATGAAGGTACAGTGCATTCGGAAAGTAGTCACATCCCTTCACTTTCCCCACATTTTGTTTCAGCCTTTTTTCAAAATGGATTTAATTCCTTTTTTGTCTTATCAATCTACACACAATACCTCATAATGACAAAGTGAAAAAAGTTTTTCAGAAATTTTTGCAAATGTATTAAAATGAAAAAAACTTAAATATCACATGTACATAAGTATTCACACCCTTTGCTATGACACTCAAAATCTAGGGGCATCCTGTTTCCACTGATCATCCTGGAGATGTTTCGACAACTTGATTGGAGTTCACCTGTAGTAAATTCAATTGACTGGACATGATTTGGAAAGGCACACACCTGTCTATATAAGGTTCCACTGGTGACAGTGCATTTCAGAGCAGAAAACAAGCCATGAAGTCAAAAGAATTGTCTGTAGACCTCCAAGACGGGGTTGTATTGAGGCACAGATCTGGCGAAGGGTACAAAAAACATCTGCAGCATTGAAGGTCCTGAAGAGCACAGTGGTCTCCATCATTCGTAAAAAGAAGTTTGGAACCACCAGGACTCTTCCTAGAGCTGGCCATTCGGCCAAACTGAGCAATCGGGGAGAAGGGCCTTGGTCAGGAAGGTGACCAAGAACCCAATGGTCACTGACAAAGCTCCAGCATTCCTCTGTGGAGAGGGGAGAACCTACCAGAAGGACAACCATCTCTGCAGCACTCTATCAATCAGGCCTTTATGGAAGAGTGGCCAGACAGAAGCCTCTACTACTACTAAAAGAGCTTGGTCTGTGCCAGCTCTATATGGAAAGTGTCCTGAGACAACTTCTGTTGTGATTTGGCGCTATACAAATAAAATAAAATTGAATTGAATTGAATTGAATTGAATTGAATTGAATTGAATTGAATTGAATTGCTCAGTAAAAGGCACATTACAGCCCGCTTACAGTTTGCCAAAAGGCACCTAAAGGACCCTCAGACCATGAGAAACAAGATTCTCTGGTCTGGTGAAACAAAGATGGAACTCTTCGGCCTGAATGCCAAGCATCACGTCTGGAGGAAATCAGGCACCTCTCACCACCTGGCTAATACCACCCCTATGGTGAAGCATGGTGGTGGCAGCATCATGCTGTGGCGGTGTTTTACAGTGGCAGGAACTGGGAGACTAGTCAGGATCGAGGGAAAGATGAATGAAGCAAAGTACAGAGAGATCATGGATGAAAACCTGCTTCAGAGTGCTCAGAACCTGACTGGGGCGAAAGTTTACCTTCCAACAGGACAACGACCCAAAACACACAGCCAAGACAACGAAGGAGTGGCTGTAGGACAAGTCTGTGAATGTCCCTGAGTGGCTCAGCCACAGCCCAGACTTGAACCTAACTGAACATCTCTGGAAAGACCTGAAAATAGCTGTGCTATGCAGCGACGCTCCCCATCTAACCTGACAGAGCTTGAGAGGATCTGCAGAGAAGAATGTGAGAAACACAAGTGCAGGAGTGCCAAGCTTGCAGCATCATCCCCAAGGAGACTTGAGGCTGTAATCGCTGCCAAGGGTGCCTCGACTAAGTACCGACTAAAGGTTGTGAATATTTATGTACATGCAATATTTCAGTTTTTTATTTGTAATACATTTGCAAAAAATTCTAAAATACTTATGTACATGCAATATTTCAGTTTTTTATTTTTAATAAACTTGCAAAAATGTCTAAAAAACCTTTTTTTACTTTGTCATTATGGGGTATTGTGTGTAGATTGATGAGATAAAAAAGGAATTTACTCCATTTTGGAAAAGGCTGTAACATAACAAAATGTGGAGAAAGTGAAGGGGTGTGAATACCTTCTGAATGCACTGTAGGTCTAAACTTTTGACTGGTATGGTATGCATACCATCATGTCATGTGAGATCCGGTCATGTGAGAACAGCGTGTAGCTACCTGAAAGAGGAACTGTCGGCTTCTCAGGTATTCAGCCAGGATATCCAGCATCCGTACCATCTGGGAGAAGATGAGAACTCTGTGGCCTCGCTCCTTCAGACGCACAAGCAGTTTGTCCAATAGAACCAGCTTCCCACTGCTGCGGATCAGTTGCTGTGAGAGGAAATAAGGGGCTAACAATTGCTTGTCTTTCCTCTCCAAATGACATGAAATCAACCCTTACGCAACTGTGTTCATTCAGTATGCTGCTGGAATTAACCACATCCACCAAGTTTGTTGTTGTTACAAAAATGTCTTGGTCTTTTGCAGATAAACATATTTTTCAAGAATTCCCCCACCTTCCAACATACATCCACATAACTGAACCACCCTTTGCTGTGACCTCCTATAGAGAAAGAGTTGACATTATGGGGAATTTCAAGCAGCTACAGTCAATATTTCTAGAATAACGATGCAACAATATGAAAGTAGTTGCTCATAGTGATGTATGAGCAGAGAATGAGCAGCTCCCCTTTGCTTTAATCGAGCTTTACAGTGAGTTTCAGCTCGTTGTGGCCAATAACTTTAATGTTTTGGTTAACTCTCACTGCTAGTGTTGAGATGATTTCAGTAGGCAAACCTCTAAAAACTCACTTTACACTAACTGCTCAGCACCAAAAAGTAGACAAACACATTTACAGACACATTTTTCCTGCAGAAATTGGAGACCGCATAATTGTTTATTCATATCCTTGTTAATATGATGCTAACATTATCTGGATTCCTCAAAAGCAGGATATGATGCTTACATATGCAAACACATACTATAGGAATTCAAAATTATCATAAATGTAAATTCATTAAAAAAAAAAAAAATCAGATTCCAAAACTTTTAAGTACTGTCAGTCTGATGTTGCAACACAACGTCATATATACAGACCTGTAAGGCTTCAGCTTTGTTGAGGAACTCATTGTCCTCTGGGGGCTTGATAAGGTAACAGTGGTTACAACACTTCTTCAGCTCCATCATGATGTTTAGGAAGCCTGATGTGCTGCCTTTGGTACCTTTACTCAGAGCCTTGTAGTTCCTGGTCAGGATCCATCTGTTCACAAACAGCGGACATGCAATCACACATTACTACAACCCTTATTCCAAAAAAGTATGAACGCTGAGTAAAACATAAAACAGAAGGTGATACTTTGCTAGTCCTTTCTGACATCTGCTCAATTGAAAGCAGAACAAAGACAGTAATGTTTTAAACCATCAACTTCACTGATTTTTATAAATACATGATTATTCTAATTTTAATGGCACCAACATGGTTAAAACCAATGAAAAGCTCAAAAAACATGCAGATGATAGTATCATGACTGGTTATGAAAGGTACATCCTTGAAAGGCTCAGTTGTTCATAAGCAAGTATGGGGCGAGTTTCACCACTTCATGAAACACACAATTGTATTGTGGATTGCAGATATTGCTACATGGTTCAGGAGTACTTTGTAAAACCATAAACATGGTTCACTTAGGAATTACTGCATTCTGTTTTTTTGAACTTTTTGAAATCAGGGTTGAATGCAGTACCAAAGTTTTCTACACATTACTGCTTGCTGGTCAGCACTCATTACCTTAGGTTCACTCATGTGGTTTACTTAAAAGGTCCAGAATAATGAGAAATCAAATATCTACATGTTTTCTGCAATAATGAAATTTCCCCTCCGGGGAACTAATAAAGGCTTTCTTTCTTATTCTGAAGACCATAAAATTACTGTCCAACTCTTACTTGTAATACTGTTTCTGGATAGCACTCATCTCCACCCGGAGGATCTGCTCTACTTTGGCAGGAAGAGATTTCTCCACGTCCTTCTTGACTCGGCGCAGCAGAAAAGGTTCCAGCTCTTTGTGCAGACTGGTGTAGCCAGAGTCCCTGCCTTTACCATGCTCTTCCTCAAACAACTCCCAAGAGTGAAATCTTGAGAAACAAAACATACAACACACATCAGTGATGGTATAGCAACACAGTCAACTCATTGTACAAGATACAGAATAACATTCCTTTGATATTCTTCCTTAGAGCATATATTTGTGACCACTGTCTCATGTTGCATATGTGTATGGGTTTATCCATGTCTTTTGCGAGCTTCATTTGAATTGGGGCTGAGCAGTTCATGGAAATATTATCAAAATCGCAATATGGGCAAGAGCAATATCCAAATTGCAGGAACTGCAAGTTTTTAATAAAGGGAAAATTAATCAAAACATTATGAAGCATCGTGGTGCCACAGAGTTGGACTGGCCTATAAATCATATTCTCCAGACCCAAGAGAACAGGCTTATTTAATACAGACCCTAGGGGAAAAAAATAAATAAATCACGCAATGTTTATATATTTTTCAGTGAAAATGAAATGAAAATAAATAAATCACGCAATGTTTATATATTTTTCAGTGAAAATGAAATGCACATTTTCAGTTGGATAACCATTCCAACTGAAAATGTGACTGGCATTGCAACTGTCAAATAACTGCAATATCAGGCTAAAATAAAGTAATTTTTACTGCAAGGCCACTTTGGCCTTTGACAAATGCAAATTTATTGGGACATCATGGCCAAAAGCAATGGTCTAATAACAATAAGAGATTATAACATATTATGACGACAAAATGGTACCCAGTCAACAATTGGGAGTCAGTGTATTGAAAAATAGCACAGGGTTTATGAAAACTGTAACCTGAACATTTGGCTTTTCCACAAATTGCTGTTTTTAAATGTGTACAACTCATATTGTTACTCTTATAGTATAAGAAATATAAATGGGCTAAGGGTGATCAAGAGTGTCTTAAGTGCAAATACTAGCAGTTGAGTCTGAGATCATAATAGCTACCACAAAAATTACTACAAGCTTATGATCAAAAAATATGTTTCATTGAAGCGCAACAAAGCAAAATAAAATTCAAAAAAATTTCTTGGTTCATCTTTTCACTGTTCCAACAATCATCACTAATTCTGGATTCGTTGATATAAACTCTTAATTCAGAGGAGCAAGAAAGGGGGCAAACATCAGAGAAGCAGCAGGGGAAACAGCGCATGTAGCTTACACTTTCACAACTAACTCACAAATTATTTTCACAGGACATTGTGACAGGAGAGACATAAATATGTGGGACTTCAACAGATTTTACTTGTTTAAAAAAAGGAAACTCCTGTCTGTCATGCAGTGTTTGCAGTGCAGCTGCTGCAGCCATAATGTATTTTTTTCACAGTCAAATATTCATTTTAACAATCAAATGTATGGGTGTTTTTACAATTAGAATAAGAATTCGAATACTCGAAACAGCCCTATGATACACAGCAGCCGACAGAAAGAGGTCATACTATATACAGAGAAATATTAGCTTTTTCAGGGTGAATAAGTGTTAGTGATGATAGTGATTATTATTAATGATTATGTTAACGATAATGACAAATGACTTTATGCAACTTTTTCACAAATGCATTAGCACTCCTTACACTGATGTGCAAAATCAGTTGCGTTCCTCTTAAACACCATGATGATACGCATTATTTCTCTGAACTCTTCTGGTGAAATTTTAAAATCTGGTGCACAACATCCAGTGTCGTGCCTGAACGCATTCACTGAACGATAGTTCATGAACTCGTTCATATTTTGGGCGAACGTGAACTGAACATACTGTATTACTGCCTGATGAACGTAACTGTGAACTCGTTCATTCTGGTGTCTGTGAACGGCACGCTCTCTCAGTTTAACTTCGTTCAATCGGGTGCCAGATTTCTATACAGCGTTCCAGGCGAAAACCCGGCAAAAACACACCGTAAACAGGCCTTAATATGTAGTGGAAAAAACACCCAACCTGGCAACACCAGCCGCCAGTGCCACACCGCTGCATGCGTCATCAAAACAAAAAGCAGCATGGAGGCAACAAAGCAGCAAGTCGGCATCATATGATCATTTAAATGAGTTTTATGACAAGGTCGGTGAGGATGGGAAAAATCTCACATTTCTGTGCAAACTTTGGCTTTCAAAAAGAAAGCAACCCTGAAACGGCACATTGAACTGAAGCACCCGGCTAGCCTTTCAAGGTATGTTCTGACGCATAGTTACAGTTTTAAAACTGCTAAAATAATTGCTGTCTGTGGTTCTATATGGGCTGTGGCAATAATTTTGAAAAATAATAGCTTGCAGCAACATATGGAAACAAAAAAGAACTATGAACTAGTTCATTTTTGGAACGGTGAACTTAGTTCAAAATTTTGAATTATGAACTATAAATTGAACTAGTTCATTTTGAAATTTGTGATCTGAACTTTGAACTAGTTCGTGTAGAAACTGAACTTTCCCAACACTGACAACATCAGTGTTTGCTGTACGTAAGAGTCTACTCTGTTGCAATCTAAACACACCTGAAAGTGGAATCAAGGAGTACTGATGCTCAGAGAGTGCTTATACATCACTGCAGGAGAGAACTAATTAGTCTTTAAAAGGAACAACAGATATAACCTACTTCTCAGGCATAATGAAGTGCAGCAGGGACCAGAGTTCTTTCAGGGAGTTCTGCAATGGTGTTCCTGTGATCAGGAGTCTGTGATTGGACTTAAAGTCAATCATGGTCTTGTAGAGGAGGGAGTCATCATTTTTCAGTCGATGTGCTTCATCCACACCAATGAAAGCCCAGCTGACACTGCCCAAAAATGACTGGAGACGCACACACATTAGTTATAGATTTTTATGTGCTAACATCATACTGCACAGCTTTAGAATTGGCTGTTACAGTTTCATATGTATCATACACAAAGGAGATTAAGTGGCAAACATTAGCAAGACCATGATCCATGGTAAAGTGAAATAGCACTGACCTTGTCTTTGAGAAGAATCTCATATGTTGTGAGTAGGATGTTAAATTTCATTCTCTTACTATGGACATGCATCCACTCATGTGTCCTGATCTATTAAATGAACCCAGAGAAGAAAAAGACACATTAAAAATGTTAAGACAGTCACTAAGAATCTGTCTGCAAGTCTTTGCTGTTTGCATCGATACATCTTAACTTGTGATTACAAGGAAAGGGGAATATGAAATTGTATCAATAGTTGTGGGAAAAAAAATTCTCAAATGTGACCTGGAGTACAACCATTGCCCCTCCTCTATGTGTGTGTGTGTGTGTATATGCGCGCATGTGTGTAAGCACAATACCATGTTCCTGCTGCTGATGTCTCCCAGGTAGACCACAACATTCATCTGAGGGGCCCACAGCTGGATTTCTCTCTGCCAGGAGGTTAGTGTAGAGAGAGGCACAACCAGCAAGAAGGGCCCATACAGTTGGTGCTCATTAAACAGGTAGTTGAGGAAGCAAATGGTCTGGATGGTCTTCCCTAAACCCATCTCATCAGCAAGGATGCAACTGTTACCTCTATGAATGAAGCCAGAGTATAAGAGAGCAAAGGCATAAGCTCAGATTGTGGGGCTCATACACTGCTGGGTGATAGAGCATCCCATTACCATGGGACATATTACATTCATATACACTGCTCAAAAAAAATAAGGGAACACATATATCAGATCATGATGAACGAATTATTTAGTTGACGGTCTTTACTGATGTACGTTGTATAATTTGTTGTTCAAATCACACAAAAAATCAAAGCAAATTTAAATCACAGGCTGATCCAACTTGCATGAATTTTACCACAACAACTCATAATGTGACTCAGCAGTGGGACGGCTGTGGCTTAGGAGGTAGAGTGGTTGTCCACCAATCAGGAGGTCCGTGGTTCAATCCCTGGACTCAGCAGTCCACATGCTGAAGTATCCTTGGGCAAGATGCTGAACTTCTACTGAACTGCCCCCGATCCATCAGTGTGTGAATTCATATGTACGCTGCTTTGGATAAAAGACAAAGTCTGCCAAATGACTAATTGTAATTGGAGTCAGTATGGCCCTGTGTGCCTGTATGCACTCCTGACAATCTGGGCATGCTGACGGATGGTGTCCTGGGGGATATCCTCCCAGCCCTAGATCAGGGCATCAGTGAGCTCCTGGAAATCGGATGCACCGATACATAAAATCCCATAGGCTCAATTGGATTTAGGTAAGGGAAATGTGAAGGCCAGTCAATGGCATCAATGCTTTTGTCATCCAGGAACTGCCTACACACTCTGGTCAAATGAAGCCGGGCATTGTCCTGTACCAAGAAGAACCCAGGGCCCAATGCACCAGTCTGACAATCGCTCTGAGGATTTCATCCCGGTACCCAACAGCAGTCAGGGTACCAGTGGCTATGTAAGGTCTGTGCGACCCTCCAAGGATATGCCTTCGCAAACTATCACTGGCCCACCGCCAAACCAGTCATGCTTCCTGTTCCTTCTCGCACAAAGGAGCAGTTACCAGTCCTACTGCTGGGTTGATGCCCTTCTACATCCCTGGCCAGCTCTCATTGCGTAACGGCCCGTCTCCTGGTATCTCCTCCATGGTCTTGCGACTGTGCTGGGAGACAGAGCACACCTCCTTGCGACTGCATATATGGATGTGCCATCCTGGAGGAGCTGGACTACCTGTGCTACCTGACTGGGCTGCAGGTACCACCTCATGCTACCATTACTGGCAAGGACACTAATAGAAGTCAAAACTAGAGAAGAAGCAGTCAGGAAGGATAAGGAGTGAGCAATTGCCTATGGCCACCACATGCAAATCTCATTACCTTTTTGGGGGCTGTATTGCTTTTGCCTCACAATCACTTGTGCTTCCTAAACGGAAAGATTGATATCCCTGAAGTTTAACTGACTTGGCATTATACTGTGATTATTAAGTGTTCCCTTATTTTTTCTGAGCAGTGTATTAGGTGCCACTGTAGTTTTGTGTGAATCCAGGGAAACCCTTAAGTTGTTTTACCCATTACAAAATGGACTTTCAGGACAATGCGAGCTGAGAATTTAAGTATTGCTTGAGTCATACTTGCACCAGGAGTGAGCCATCCAGTTCAAACTGTCCAACTGGTAGTCTCGAAGCTCCAGCCCATCACCTCCTATGTAAGTTGGCTGCTTCTTCATGGGCACAAACCTGGGTCTCTGTTTCAGCACCTACAGGAAGGAAGAGCAGCACTTGATCTCAAAGATGGATGAATATGGGCATAGACCAGCTATAAAATAAATAAGCAAAAAAACCCAGGTCCTAAATATCAACAATATTCCCCCTCAGCATATTGGCTGTAGGTATCAAATGGGCTTGAATAAGAAATCTGTAAAATACTTGAGAATTTTTTTTTGAGAACTCAATTCTAAATTTTAACATCAGTTCAACTACAGATAAAAAAGAATATTCTATCAGAACAGCATTTTGTGAAGTGGGATAAAGCGATTTCTAGATTTATTTGGGCTGGGAAAAAAAAAATAAGACTAAAATATAAAACTCTACAAATACGTCAGGAGAGAGGTGGATTAGCCCTTCCATGTCTAAAAGATTATTATGGAGCAACTCACATATGTCCACTACTGAGCCAACGGTACACTCAACTTTGAGTCCCTTCCCCATCGAGTTTTCTACTAGTTGACATGTTAACTAGAAACCCTTCATGAACAAATCATCTTTCTGACCCCAATAATCCTTAGATAACTAGCTCCCTAAAGATATGAAATTAATTAATGCCAGGTGCCAAGTGGAGGGTAGAACTAAAATCCCAGGGGCTTCCCTATGACCCAGATATCATGTCCAGCAAATATGACAGAAGATGGACTAGAAATTGTCTTACATCGTTTGGTACTAATCCTTAAATCAAGGTATGGTTTTGAAATTTAACTTTAACAACTTTGATCTGCAAAATCAGGATCACTTTAGGTATGTACAAATCGGCAATTATGCTGGCAAGAAATTTCTAAAAGATGACACAATAAGGAATTCTTTAATATTTTTTCAAAAAGCCTATAAAAATGCTATTTATCAAAAAGTTATATCTAAATTATATTTATAGAGAGACTATGCTCTGAATATCAAAGCAAGATGGAAAACAGGGTAATTTCAAAATAACAATGGAAGAATGGGATCAAATCTGCAGACGTCAGTGGTTAGTTACAAGCTCTTCCTCTTGGAGAATTGGCTGATAAAATGTGACTTGATTTTTCTGTACTACCTTTTCTAATCAACCTATAGGGGGTCCCCTTGAAGTGCAGTGGAAGCCACTTTCACATCTTACTGAACCATTTTAGAGAAGTGTCCACAGTGCCCTGGAGGTGGTTTTTAAAATGAAAATATATTTTAAGTGTACCTTTGAAATCTAGAAGAGGTGCACTGTGCAAAGTAAGATAAATACTTGTTG
Organism: Chaetodon trifascialis; assembly: GCF_039877785.1. NCBI lineage: Eukaryota > Metazoa > Chordata > Actinopteri > Chaetodontiformes > Chaetodontidae > Chaetodon > Chaetodon trifascialis. The sequence goes on from NC_092075.1 coordinate 23,811,845, forward strand.
AGGGTGTTCTAAGTGGCAGGCAAAAAGACTTTACGCAGAAAATGGCTAAAGAAAGGCATTCCAACCATAAATGAAGGAATCAATGTAGTTTACAATATATACACATGGTTACCCCAAAACCAAGTTCCATAATAAACTGTCAATTTTGTGTGTTGTTACAACCCTAGAAGCTGGTAATAAAGTCGAAAATCTATTTCAGAATGGAAACTGACACAGACGACATAACAACAAGTTAGACTAAATTCAAAACCGTACCACCTTACAAAGGTGTACCGTATTACCACCGCCAGTACAGACTTGGCAGCAAGTTACCTTGCAGTCTCTGGATGGAATGGTCTTGGACTGGTTTCTGCTCATGTAGTCATCGATGCATTTCTGGAACTTTTTGGCAATCAGAGCACCATCTTCCCAGCTACACTCTGAGTATGGTAAACCCTGCCACTTGCACAGATAGTCTGGGTAACCAGCTGCTGACTTCTGGTTTGAATGTCCTGCTCAAAATCAATTCAGATATCTGTTCAGTTATACAATTCCAGTGATATCAACTACATTCAAAAGCAATTTTATACAAACAAAAAGTGACACATTATAGAAAGTGCACCTATGATTCGCTCTACAAGCTGGTACTGAGAGTGCAGGTCATCCATCAATTCTTCCTGACAATTGAAATACTCTATATCCTCTGGTGAAGCTGCCTTTAACCTGGGGAGAGAAAAATAAAAAAACATTAGAAAGTAGCCAACAGGCTGTCCTCCATTTCTTTTCAATCCACAATTTTTCAGAAGGGTAGTAAATTAAATTGAAAGTTCGAAAGTGTAGGCACTGACAAGATAAACAAGGGTATACCTTTTATGTTTCAATACCAAGACAATGGTTCGACTGAAATAAATACAGATCTTTTAAAATTGCTCAGACGACTCTGCAGTTCAGAAAGTGATTAAAATTTTACCCAATGGAGGGTGGCCAGAAATGCCATCAAGCACATGGGCTGAGGGTGGTTGAGGGCTATTTTAGAGGTGCAATGAAGTTTTGTGGAGTCTTACTGGAGCATGACAGTTATGTCAGTTGCTTACAATGGCAGGCTTACCGAGTACAGGTCCCATCTGATAACATTTGCTTTTAAGTGCATATGACTATTTTGATACATTATATTAACAGTTGATTTTTTGCTATGCCCTGCCCTCCTTATTTACTGTTGCTATGCCTGTCAAGCCTTTCAATCTCCCACTGCACATACAGAGCTTACAATGATAACTAGGGTTGTCCCGATCCGATCACGTGATCGGAAATCGGGGCCGATCGCATGACTGTAGGCTCGATCCGATCGCACATTATGTCCCGATCAGGTATCAGATAAATAATATATATACATTAGGGATGACAAGATTCACTGATTCATATCGGTGATCCGATACAAACGTTTGTGATGCGACTGCACCGGCAGGTTCAAGGTACATTGGATATAATTTACAGGTGAATTTACGGTGCATCTCTTCTAGCCTGTCTGAATCGGTAAATTCCATGGTTAAATCGATTAATTCATGTTCTAGTACTATTCCCTGCCTATTCGTGTTTTCCGAGGCAACCTGAATGCACCATCGCTCCTCCTTCACTGACACAATCGTTGTTCACAGCACGGAGGGAAACGAGAAGGACATTAGCAGCGAAGAGATATTCAGTGCACTGAAAAACAACACACCACTCAAATGTGTGGGTTCGAGAAGGTAAACTGGACAAAACGCACGCAATCTGCAAACAATGCCGAGCAGCTATCAATTATGTCAGTAGCACAACGAACCTGACTATGCACGTTGTTAATACTGTGCTTTCTGAAACTGTTAAACTGTGAAGTTTTATACGTTTTGTAAAATTGTAGAGACAGAGAACATAATCCGGAGTAAGGATTGCTTATTATAAATAAAATTTAATGCTCTGTCTATACATACTGAATTATGTCTTTTTTAAAAAAGACGTGACCGGGACATCCCTAGTGATAACTGTGGCAAATTTACGACTGGAATTGACCGATATTTTTGGAACACTAGGCCTTCGAGTTCTCTCAAAAGTTAAAAAAATAAAAAAGACCAGGCTTTTCATTTCTAGCTGACAGCCAAATGGCATGGATTTTGTCAGCTAGGATAATGATTCTTGTTACATTTTATTCACGTAGTCACCTAACACAAGATAAAGCTGATCTTAAACTCAATGAGATAGCTGTGAAGCCTGTCTCCAGCTAATGCTACCATGTGACACATTTTAAAATAGGAACCCTGTAAAAGGCTCTTAAATATGTACTTCATGGCTGCAAACATGATATAATGCTAAAAGACAGAGGCTAAAGCTACATGTCCCAGGCATGACATCAGATCACATCCTCACCAGTTATTGATCCATGTAACATATAAAGGGGAAGAGCATTGTTTGTGTATTTCAGTGTTGAGTGCAGCATGATATATACCGTACAACGGTAGAAATGTGCCCACTGGTCAAAAATTTTCCAATGCCGTTTCCACCAGAGCTATCCTTTAAGGCATATTCACACACATTTATTACCATGACACATAGCAAGGAGGTGAGCATGTTGATGACACTGCAAGGAGGGTAAACGCTCTTTTCTGTATGCCTGTATATTGATTTTCACTCTGTTGTTGACATTGCAGTTAAAACGCATCAACGTAATCAATGCAACGTTATCAACGCAAAAACAGCTGTCAGTACCGATGACTCCTACACGTTCTACCATTTCTAAAGACACTAAGCTATGATTGGACAGTTATTATTCAGAGAAAGGGTTTAGCGAAGCATCAGTTGTTTTTGATAGGTACATTTCAAATCAAATGAACAGTATCAGTTAAGAGTAGTTAGACAGGATAAAGTTAGAAAATACGATGTTAATTTTTTTTTTTATGTTTAACTTCTTTCATCTATGTGTATGTATTGAGACAGAAATAGGTAGATTCAATTATGGGGTTCAGCATTGATATGGTCACTGCACTGACAAGGGAGGACAGCTAGCTACTGAGACTCTGATTGCTTTTGTCTGTCGTGGTTGTCATCATATTTGTCCCAGCTCTCAGTGTGGAAAACTATAGATACAGTACTGTTAATTAAACAAGCTCTCACCATTTCTTTTTCTCCTGGTCCTTCTTCTTGAAATTGTCCAATTTCTTCATACCTTTGACATTCTGCAACTTGAGCGTCTCCTCTGTCTCCCAAGTGTTGTGGATATGGGCCCAGTTCTTCCACTTTATCAAATACTGGGTCTCACCAAATTCTTTGTTGGAATTGAAGTTGGCATTGGGGTCCCCATCTGCTTCTACAGCATACACAGTAGTTGCACTTCCTGTTGCTGTTAGATAAAAAAAACAAAGTAATACTGTCTAAAATATTGATTTATTTATCCTTGGCTCAAATATCTTTTGTTTTAAAGATGAACAGTACAGAGCAACAGAAAACTGTTTTTGTCTCAGAGAAGAGTTCAAGACCATCTCCCTGTTATCTCATGACCTTTTGTCTACAAGTCCATCATTTTCCCGACAACTCTTAAAATTTTATAATAATTCAGATATTCCATACATTCCCATCTATGATGGCAGTTAAATCAGAATGGAATGACATCAATCTTAGCACAGTTTTTCTTACCTCTTTTCCTTCCTATCCTGCTGTCCATCACTCTCTCCAGGGTTTCAAACTCATCTTCCTCAGGCTGGGGAACATCTTCACCCAGAACTTCCACCAGGTCATCTGAGTCAGTCTTCAGCTCCTCATCCTCCTTGTAGCTGATGTTGACTGTGGCCTGCCGCCGTGGACCCGCAGACACCACCTTCTTGTAGTTATCATCCTCATCCTCAGAAGAAGAACACTTTTGGGCTTTCTTCCTCTGGGTGCTGCTTTTCTTCCCATTCCGAAAATTCATCCTGAGATATGACAAGAGGTGATGAGATAATTCTTGTGTTGAGTTACACAGAAATCCCACTATGTGTTCTTTTAGAGTTCGCAGGTCTCATGATCAAGACCACTGAGGCGAGCAACCACTACAAAGGGAAATGGTTAAGAGAATAATGTAACTCTGTGTACCTAGGCAGCCATGAAAAGAATGTTCAATTCAATTATATTTATATAGTGGCAAATCACAAAAGCACAGAACTTGTCTCAGGACACTTTTCATATAGAGCCGGTGCCAACCATGCTCTTTAGAAACTGTCCACTTACTTGGTTGGAGGTTTTCTGCTTTTGATTTTGTGACTGGGCTCATAGTCTGATGCTGTTTCGTCACTGTTGTCCTCTGCTGATGAGTCTGATACAGAACCACTCCCAGATCCAGAACCCGATGCAGAGTCGGAGGAGCCTGAATTTCTTCTCCTTTTGGATCCACTTGATGAGTCAGACTCATCACTACTTGACGAGTCCTACAGAAGATTATCATCAAAGGAAGAATGTTTATAAATAATTGGATAGTGTACCTCCAGTTACAGGTTTAAGTACATCAACAACATCCCAAAATGGTGGTGATTAGTTCACAGTCAAACAGCAGAGAAAAAGTATAATGAGAATCTGTTTGAAACAAACCTCATCAGATCCACCATTTGAGGAGCTTTGCCTCTGCTGCTGCTGAAGCTGTTGTTTCCTGAGCATTGCAGATCTTTGCACTGCTAGGATACTTGGGTTAGACTTCCAGAACTGCAACCAATGAGCAAGGTGCAAGGTTAGTTAATTGGTTAATTGTGAATGGTTGAAAAGCTATCACATGATTAGCAGGGTATCACTAGCAGAACTCTGACAAAGTGTCAAACTAGGTCAAAGGTAGGGCTGGGCGATAAAACGATAGTGATATGTCTCGCGATAGAAACGTCATCAATATCAATAAAAAATGCGTTCGATAAAACATTCGACAATTTTTTTTTTCTTCATCGGAAGAAATGTGAAGTTGTGAAGCAAGGTTGGTTGCATGAACAAAGGCACTCGCTCTCAGGTAACCGAACAACGTAGGGAGTAATCACTAATCAGTGAGAGAGACACGCTAACACGCCAATCATGTAACATTATCAAGTTCGGTTGCGCCATCTCGTTGTCTCGTGTTTGATGCGAAAAATAGAAAGCGCTGCAGAGAGCAAAGAAACTGTCGATAGAACAGGGAAAGTCAGATCGCCAGTATGGAGTTTTTTGGATTTCATAAGTCGGACCAATGTGGTCTGTAACTTATGCAAGATTGTCGTCCCCACCAAGACCGGTAACACCACAAACTTGTTTAATCACCTTAGCCCCGCTTACTCTTTTGAGCGCAGCCGTATTCGCTAATGTCCAACAACATCTGCAACTGCAGCACCACTGCACAAGCAGCTGACCACCATGCAGAGGTACTCTGCTTCAGTGCCTGATGACAAATCATCTAAAAGGCACAAAGACATAACGGAGGCAGCGGCATATCATATAGCTAAAGACATGCTTCCGCTGAGCACTGTAGAGAAGCCAGGTTCTAAACATCTCTTACACATGCTTTTTTTTTTTTTTTTTAAACACACTTGCAATAAAAAGATAATTGAATAGTTCATGTATGTTTAGAGTAAGAAGAGCGACTAAAGTTGTTCATATGTCTAGGCTGGTTTTATAGTTCAGTCAATCGTACTGTACTGTCTATCATGTTTGTTTGTTTGTTTGTTTGTTTTTTACGTTACAGATGTCAAGTCCACCTCAGTTTCTGCTATGTTTACAAAACACTGCACATATCTGTGAACTTCTTGCACTAAACCTGCAGAAAAAAAAGTTCTCAGGTTTCTCTCTGTTTACATTTTTACACTTTTTTTACATTTATTATTTCAGTGTTTTTCATGGTTGTGTTGACATTTCCTTTCCTTTCTTCCGTGCTAGCTGAGGGGATTATAATCAGAGGAAGGTTCAATTTAAAATAAAAATGTTTAAATTTAATGTGTTTTTCTCCTGGTCCTTATTTAGGTCATAAAAAATATCAATAATTATCGATATCGACCAATATAAAACACTTATATCGCAATAGAGTTTTCAGCCATACCGCCCAGCCCTAGTCAAAGGTCAAACCAACTAAACCTTGACTACTGGACAGCATTTTTAACCAGTTTAACCAGCATTAGAGGCAGCGGCATATCATATAGCTAAAGACATGCTTCATGTATGTTTAGAGTAGGAAGAGCGACTAAAGTTGTTCATATGTCTAGGCTGGTTTTATAGTTCAGTCAATCTTACTGTACTGTCTATCATGTTTGTTTGTTTGTTTGTACGTTACAGATGTCAAGTAAACCTTGACTACTGGACAGCATTTTTAACCAGTTTAACCAGCATTAGAGGAAGTGTTGCTACAAAGATGCAAGGAAATGCATCTAGTCTATTTTGACTGTCATGCAACGTTGTGCAATTTCATGATTATATAACAGGAGCTTTATTGTGAACACATAATGATCAAATATTTTCTTGTGTGAATCATTTACTACACATGTGCAGTTGGCTTAACAAATATGAGCCAATAGTTGCCTATGTATTTTATGTCTTTTCTGATTTCTTTCTTCTTTTTCTTTTTTACCTCAGCTCCATCGATGTTTGACTTATTTGGCTGTTCCATCTTCTCCTTCGATTTCTCTGTGTCAGAATCTGACTGGCTGCCGGACTCTGAGCCACTACCTGAGTCACTGCTCCCTGACTGGCTGCTGCTGCTGGATGAGCTGGAACTGGAGCCTGAGCCAGACCCTGATGCTGAGCCTGATCCAGAACCGGATTCATCATCAGAATTACTGTAACATGTAAAGAGAAAATCAACAAAAATGCTAATTATTAACATGTTTTTCAACAAGGAAAATTACAGAGGGTGTTCAGCCTTCAAATGTTATTGGCAGCCATCCAAGCCTGGTAGACAGATAAACATAATGGCATATAGATATGTGTGTATCTATTGTACTGCATGCAGTCGCTCATTTATTTAGACAATGACAACACCAGAATAAGAAAATTGTGTTCATGCAGCAGGAGTGCCCATTGCATAACTTTTAGCACAACATAGTGTCACCTGGTAATGAGATATGTTAGCCAATTACATATGTCCAAGCGCAAATTTGAGTAGTTACCTGGCATTCAACGGTTTAACTTGCAATCAAGCGCTAATTATTGCAGCCATCACAACATTCCAGATATGTAAAATATTGCCTCAATGCAGTACATATTGCTGTGTAGTGTAAACAACTATCATGTATAGAAAAAAACAACACTGTAGAAAGTGGCATAGACATCAGTAAAACTCAATATAAACATACTGGAGATGGCAGTGTCACATACACACAAATCGGGAAATAAAGGGAATACAAAGTATTCTGCTCCAGCCTACTATGTAAAAATAATGGTCACATATACAGTTACTATTAATGTACTATAAGCAGTCTTATCTAAGATGATATTTTAATAAAAACCAAAACATACATCAATATCAACAAAACAACTCTGATGTCTTTTTGCAAAAGATAATTAGTTGATTTACCTTGATTCTCCACTGCTGTTGCTTACACTTTCATCCTCACTGCGTCCAGCCATGTTGAAGCCCAAAAATATAGACTTCCCCCGACAACCTGCTGTATTATGTTCCACGTGGTTGACCTGTATACACATTAACAACATTAGAAATACTATCCGGGAATGTACCTTCATCATGGCTCACTACTTTCAATAATATTATACTTTGTCAGTAGTATATATGAATGGGCTCTGATAAAGCTGTGCTGGTTAAAATCAGCACAATATGGCAGAATAATTCAAGACATGTAGGCCTACAAATCCTCATGTTTACAATGTAAAACCATCTGCAGCTCAGCACACAATCGCTGACCAACTATACAGACTGCATCGAAGTTTAACAAATGAAATATCTTTGTGAGGCTGTCAATATGGTTTTGCATGAGACTTTCTCAAATTGGAACATATCTGAAACCATTCATACTCATATATATTTATATGACCAACTTAAGTTAAAACCAAAACATACGCATCTGTGCTGTGCTGTGACTGTAGCTTACGTTACACGAAACTTCGCTGTATTTCTTCCCTCACCGGAGGCCTATAAGGCCTGTGCGTGTTTTCACATTCACACACAGTTCTGTGGGCACTCTAAACATTAAATAACCACATTAACCTCAACCAAGGCCAAAACGCATAAAAGTAAACGCTCCTCCGCCAATCTTAGTGTCATCGAGTCTTAGTGTGGCTACAGTTTAGCTTGTAGCTAACTAGCTAATACCGGCTACTGACGCCAATATTAGCTATTGGCGGGGTACGGCTGCAGTACTGCAGCGTTATGCATAGCCGACGCGCTAGCAGTGTCTCGTCTCGAAATCCGAACGGAGAACAATCACGCAACATTACCGTATCACCACCAGCTGATTAATGCAAGCTACTTTACTGTCACAGTATAATGGTTGTCCCCCATGTGTAACTCATTAATTTGCTAGCTCTTTTATGCTATGCTAGTAATATGATATTGTGGATTTGAAAATCGTCAAACTTGTAAAACAATAAAAGCAACACTTATATACTTATAATTCTACAGCATGTGGCGCAGCTCTGTAGTCAAACGTTATACGCATTTTTAAAAGTCAACGTGGTTCAATAAACATAAAGTGAGGGGGAGGCTAGCCCAGCGTTTACTGGTGTTGTCAAGGATAGTAGCGTTAGCTATCAGTATGAAGCACGAGGCTAGCACGGAAGCTAACAAAATGACAAAACTTTGCGTTAGTTCATCTTAGCAGTGAATCGCTGGAATGTTCCCTTTCTGGATACAACCAATACTCAGCATTTAACAGTCAACTATATTTAACTATGCAAATGTCCGTGTAAGTAGTGGGCCACAGCAGAGCACAAAGAATTTGGTATTCATTATTAAACCCACAAACCCAAATTAGCTAACCCAACTTCACCCTCTTCCATCTTGTTTTCATTAGCTGCTCACGTCTCGCGGCTTTTACCACATCAACATGCAAGTTAGCCTACTGTTTCACTGAACTAAGGGATAAGTAGCTCCACGCTGTACGTTACCTGATATTATTTTATGTTACCTGTGAAACTCCAACAAAACAACTGTCTAAATCCGCGTTTCCACTTTAGAGGTCCTTTCTTCTTTTATTTAACTAGTGAGCTAGCAGCCGCTTATAGCTAACACTACGCTAGCTATCTCCCAGTTAGGGAGAGCAGCCCCGAACCACTCAGTTCGGTGAAACAGACGCAGTGTTGGTTTTCCTCTCCCTCCAAAAATCAAGTAAGTCCCCTTTTTCGTTCTAGATGTAAACAAAGTCTATCGCTCGTCGGTCAACTGCGACTGTAGAAAGCTGGCATTTCAATCCAGGATCTTCCGACAACCGGCCTCCGCCATGACGCCGTAGGGTTCACTTCTCTAGGAAACCCCGGACAGTGACGTAACGACTGAGCTGCTCTATACGCTGCAACAGCAGTAAACATCTGGCAAAAGGTATTTTTAGACAACAAATATTGAATTTAAACAAATGGAATTAATGAAATACAACTTCAGTCGCAACAACAGGGCCGTGAAATGTGAAGCCTGTGAGTGGCTGTAGGTCTACTGCTGGACAAAGGCGTTGAATTTTGAAAATGTTGAACCTATCTTTTAATCAATGTCAAGTGAATCGGAAGTAGTATGGATTGCAGTAAAATCGCAGCATACAAGGAAGACGAATTCAATATCCAGTAACAGCCAGTCCAGAACAAATGAAAGGAATAAAAACGGAAAATGAGAATAATGAGTGGAGGGTAATCACTGAGTTCAGATAACATTCCAGTGACCAGTGACATCCAGTGAAGCTCACGCAAAGGAAGGTTGTTGGTTAATGGATGTAATGTCCCCAACAGTGCAAGATACTGAAGATGACGACAGTGAATGGAGCTCGAATTAAAAGATAAGATAGGATTTTCTTATCCCACATCAGGGAAATTTAGTCGTTACAGCAAGCAGGTTACAAAAAGCAAGCACAGTGGCTTGCAGGTTAAAAAATAAAAACAGAAAAGTTTTCAAGATACAGAATAGAAACAATACTATGTCAATGTACATTTTGATTAAAAATACCAAATGCCAAAGAATCCTAATGTCATAAAAAAAAGTACTGTTGCTAGTGGTCTTATTGAGGAAAAACTAACTGCTGACATGACATGTATTGTATTGCACTTGAAAAATACTATTGCACCTGAGAAAATACTATTGCACCTGAGGAAAATACTATTTCAATGTTCTTGTGGTGCAGCAACGGAGGCTCCTCAACCTCCTACCAGATGGAAGAGAGGCAAACAGTCCATGGTTGGGGTGGGAGCTGTCTCTGCTGATGCTGCGTGCCCTTCTTAGACACCACTTGCGCTGGAGGTCCTCAGTGGCAGTTAGCTAGGCACCAGTGATGTACTGGGCTATTTTCACCACCCGCTGCAGGGCCTTCCGCTCAAAGGCTGTACAGCTGCGGTACCATACTGAGATGCAGTTGGTCAGGATGCTCTCAATGGTGCAGCGGTAGAAGTTAACTCGGGTTTGGGGAGCCAGGTTAACTTTCCTCAGTCTTCTCAGGAACTAGATGCCCTGTTGAGCCTTCTTTATCAAGGTGGACGAGTTGAGGGTCCAGGAGAGGTTTTTGGAGATGTGGACACCCAGGAACTTGAAGATGGAGACACATTCAACCTCAGCCCCGTTGATGTGAATGGGGGTGTGACTGCAGCATTTAGTTTTTCTGTAGTCCAGGATGAGCTCCTTGGTCTTCTTGGTGTTGAGGGTCAGGTTGTTGTCGGCCCGCCACATCACCAGCTGCTGAGCCTCATCCCTGTAGGCTGACTCGTCGTTGTTGTTAATCAAGCCTATCACAGTAGTGTCATCTGCAAACTTCATGATGGAGCTGGAGCCATGCACAGGCATGTAGTCATGGGTGAAGAGGGAGTAAAGGAGAGGGCTCAGCACACAGCCCTGTAGGACGCTGATGTTCAGGGTCATGGTGGTGGAGGTGTGGTTGACAGACAGACTGTGGTCAGTTGGTTTGGAAGTCCAGGGTCCAGTTGGAGAGGGAGATGCTGATGCCGAGGTCACTGAGTTTGTTGACCAGCTTGGCGGGGATAACTGTGTTGAATGCTGAGCTGAAGTCGATGAACAGCATCCTGGCGTAGGTGTTGTTGTTGTCCAGGTGCGTCAGGGTGGAGTGCAGTGTCATGGCATTCTCCATCGACCTGTTGCGTTGGTAGGCAAACTGTCAGGGGTCCAGTGTCGGGGGAAGACAGCATTTGAGGTAGGCCAAGACCAGCTTCTCAAAGCATTTGATGATGATGACAGGGGTGAGTGCGACGGGGGAAAAGTCATTAAGGCCCACTGCAGCTGACTGCTATGGTACCAGCACGATGGTGGTGGTCTTGAGGCACGTGGGGACTGCTGCCTCAGCCAGTGACATGACGAAAATGTCAGTGGAGACTCCAACAAGCTGGGCCAGGGCCAGTAGCCTTACGGACGTTCGTTCACCCTACTGAGTCCAGAACGCATGTCATAAGTGGAGAACATGAGTGGCTGTTCATCTGGGTGAGGAGCAGTTTTGGTGGCTGGTTGTGTGTTGTCATTGATGTGCAGTTTTTATGGGTTCCAGCTCATGCAGGTGTTCACTGGAATGAAACTTTGCCAAAAATGCATTAAGAAAGAAGAAGAAGATCAACAGGGCTGTGAAATGTGAGACCCCAATTTGTTTTATGGATTAGGATGATTCTCTGATTTAGAAAACACAGAATTTCCATCTGTCAATGGTTTCTGAATTGAAAACAAGACACTAAAGATGATCACCATACTGTATCTCACTAGGAATAGAACTGGATGCCTCTAGATCTATATCCTGCTGACAATGCATTTTTTCTGTATAGCCTATGGGAATGTTTGCAAGAAGGTCGTATTAATCTCATTTTGCAAATGCAAGATCTAATGGCATGTATAAAACTTGTATAGCAGCACTCATACATCCCTTATTCAACACAGACAGGCTATTTATGCCATCTGGAATGAACTGAACTGAACTGACTGAAATGAAAAACTACAAAATGTACAATAGTTATCTCTATGGTTGTTAATCTATGTTCTTATCAACCGCTCATGTAATGGCACCCCCATCTACTGGTGATACATGCTTAATGCATCGTGAATTAGATTATATTTATTTTAAGTCAGATTTTTTCTAATTATTTTATTTCCCTGCTTTGACCACAGTGAATTTATAATGCATAAATAACCACAGCAATCTATACAATAATGAAAATGGACAACTTCTAGATTCATTCTAGATACATTTACATTAAAAATAAACATTGATTTATTTCATCGAGCATTGTGAATGATGTTGTGTATTCTTATGGACCAACAGTCAGTGGCCCAGGAAGCCAGCAGCTCTATCCTGCTAAGAGTGTTTCAACAGCAAGAAACATAATGAGACAAATTTCCAAAGTTTTGGGTGGATTGTTGATGAAAAAAATCTAGTATTAAGTCAATTACAGTACAGCCCCACAGTTTCAGTTTCTTCCATTCCTCCCTAGTTATTCCCCTTGCCCAGTGTAGACCTCAACATACCGCAGGAATTGAAGAAAGTCAAAGTAACTTTTAGTGTGGTGCATAGTCAATAACTATTTTGGTCAGCATTTCTCAGAGTCAGTGTCTATATTCTCAAATGACTGTCAAACAAACAAACAAACAAAAATTTCAGAACAAGTGATGAGAGATTAACTCACCTTATGTTTATGGCTGTGGAATATACATTGACAAAGACATTAAACATGAATGATTGGGTGGCAGACTTTGCCCAGGCAAGGCCCAGATGGAAATGTCTTCCTCCACTAATCTGCTGACTAACATTTGTGCTTTGCAAAGAGCAAATAATTGCCTGCTTGCTTACTTAATTACAACCTGATGCTATTTGATGAATTATATTATAATTAGTGTCCCCATGAAGTCAAAAATAATGTTGCAACCTCAACAATAGTGGCATCTACCACTGAGGTTCAGGCCTATTTGTCTACGAAAAGAAGATAGATCTCTGATAGATCCAGGGTTTGAGTATCAGTGAGTATCTCGTATCTTTTCAGTATCTTGTTAGTACCCAAACCCTCAAACAAATGACTGATCATAATTAGACCTCTGCTCTCTGTCCATGGTGCTCAAATATGCACCAAAATGGATAGGATGAAAGATGTTTTCGCTGCTCTAAGTATCAAATTTCATGCAAACATTAGGCATTGTTATGTTTTTAAAATCCTATAATCATGAGTATTTTTGTGATTTCATATCACATCACCATACCTTGGCTTTTGCTGAAACAGTGCCCTCTGACAGCTTATCAGATGTCATTTGGAACAGATTTTAACAATGAAATATTCCTATTTTGTACAGGATGGAAATTAAGAGTATATTTACTTGCTTCCAATGGGTTCCTGCTCATGTTGGTGAGTAGGGAAATGAGCAGGGGGAAATTCTGGCCTAACAAACACTCCTAAACATGTAGACCTATAAGTTCCATTAAGCAAAGATTAAGCTAAGACATTCATTAGGACATATGTCAGTATGACAGGAGTACAGGAATGATAATGAAACTATAAGACATCTATATAAAATACAAAGATATGTGCTGGGAGGATGGTGGGCTGGAAATGAAGGCAAGACAATGTCATCACCCATCAACCAAAAATAGGTTATACAGACCTCAACCATACCTTCTACAAGATAGGCAAGCATGCAACCAAAAAATGGACACAGTCGTCCATGTGCTACTTCATTACAGAAAATATAAAATAAAGAAAACCACCTTCTTCACTCTCTAAGGAAGGCAAGACACCATGCCTTTACGTTGTCGGGTCTCTTGGGGAAAACAGCAGGTAAGGTATTCTGTGACATTAAGTTTTTAAAAGAAACCGATTTAGCTGAAAGACTATATTTAATTCGCTATACACTCCAGTCCAGTTGGTGGCAGTAATGCACCTCTTGCAGCTGCCAATATGCACAGAGGCAGTGGCAGCAGCAGCATAAGACGTAGCAGTATTAGTCGTAGTAGTTAGTAGCAGAAGCAGAAGCAGAAGCAGAAGCAGAAGCAGAAGAAGAAGAAGAAGAAGAAGAAGAAGAAGATACTACGCTAATGCCGAGCCATGAGAATAACCTTCGAAAAAAAATGATGTTAAAATTCAAAGCGACCATAGAGAATAGCAACAGTTGGGTTACAGAGACTGACTGCCTGGAAGAAATTGACTGTACTCCAGAGGGTGAGTATTTTACCGTTAATACCACATTAGACCATTTAACCGCAATATTCAGATGGTTTCATTTAGAGTGCATCCATCAGATATAAGGCTTGGCCTAGTATTTATCTGTTTTTTGTTTGTTTGTTTTTTTCAGTTATACTTGTCTAACCAGCTGCTACATGAGTGTAAACGTGCAGTTAAAGAATATGAGCTTGAATATAACTCATAATGCAAATGCAAAGATAAAGCAGAAGTTAGAGTTGGATTAACCAACTAGGATCCCAGAGGAAATAATAAGATATGGGTTCCAGCAGTGTGTACGAACTATGTTGCTTTTGAGTGTCAGGCACAGAGCACGAAGCAGACTACATGTGGCAACTTCTAATATTTCATACTGTATTTTGCATTTACATTATGTGTGCTGAAATATTACCTGGCTCCAGCTTTGCCATGTGTTAGTTTGTGGAAAATTGATTGAACATATACTGTATTTATTTAGAAATAACATTATGTGAGCAAAAATTTCACCCAAAATTACAAAGTTAGCAATTTTATGACACAGGGCTTCTCCACAAGACAGGGCCTCAAGATCAGGAATAATTCAGAAGCCCCAGTGTCACCAAAGAGATTTTCAATAACCACAAACTATTTGCCTCACAGTGAGCCTGGAGCCTTTGAGCCCCTTGAGGGTCTGGGATCCTGGGGCAGTTGCCTGCTTTGCTAGGTTGATAATCAAACCTGCGCAGAATGGATCTTTTTGTGACTTTGGACGAACATTTAGGACCAATGTTACCAACGTAACTATCGGTCACAAATTATAATGTGTATTCAATCTGCGCATTCCTTACTAATCTGCCCAACCCCTATCACCCATGCCACCATCAGTCTTTAAAGGGTCAGTTCACCCAAAGTGCAATTTGGGAACTACTTGTGGACGTGATTCATATGGATGGCTGTTTGTATGTGAAAGTGGTGAAAATGAGTAAAAACTTGTCTAATGTTATAATGTTGTAAAGATTGTTGTCATTAAAAATGGTCTAATGGCAACTGTGGTTAATACTATTGTAATACACGTCTGGCCTACTCTCATAACACTTTGGAGAAAAGTCATATTTGTTGATTTTGTTTAAAAGATACATGGAGCTTTAATATCAGTGGAAGTCACTTGTTTTATTGTTTTTATTGAAATGTAACAGAGGATGTTTAGGACAAGTTTAATTAGTTATACAACCCTGTTACCAAAGAAGTTGGGACACTGATGATTTGCAAAACACTGATACCCCACATTTAACTGAAATTATATTCTCTGTTAGAATTTGATGCCAGCAACACATTTCAAAAAAAGTTGGGACAAGGTCATGTTTACCACTTTGTTGCATCACCTCTTCTTTAACAACACTCTGCAAGCATTTGAGAACTGAGGAGACCAATTGCTGTAACTTTGATAAGATAGGCCTTTATTGATCCCTCGCCAGGGAAATCACCTTAGTCTTCATAGCATGTTGAGATGACTTTGGCCCTTCCTGTACAGGACATCTGTGTGATTTGTCTAGTCCAGTTTGTGGTTGAGGTGAACAACCAGGTATTTGTACTAGTTCACAATCACAATGTCCAAACCCTGCCTGTTCACTGGTGTATTCCATGGCACATTCCTGCGAAATTCTATCACCACCTCCTTTGTTTCGTTGGCATTTATGTGAAGGTGGTTCAGTCCACACCAGGCCACAAAGTTGGAGATGACCTCCCAGTATTCAAGTTTGTTCCCCTCTGATACACGTCCAGTGATGACTGTATCATCTGAGAACTTCTGGATGTGACAGCTGTCACTGTCGTGTCTGAAGTCCAATGTGTAGAGGGTGAAGAGGAAAGGAGAGAGTGCTGTCCCCTGCAGAGCCCCTGTGCTGCAAACACCACATCAGACACACAGTCATGAAGCCCTCACATACTATGGTCTGTTGGTGAGGTAGTTGATGGTCCAAGCAGCTAGGTGGCACTCTATTCCAACTCCTTCCAGCTTCCCCTTAAGCAGTGATAATTGGATTGTGTTGAAAGCACTGGAGAAGGCAAAAAAACATGAGTAATTTATTTTGAAAGTGGAATATTTTCCCATTCTTGCTTGATATACGATTTCAGCTGCTCAATAATTCGGGGTCTCCTTTGTCAGTTTTACATTTCACAATGCATCAAACTTTTTCAATGGGTGACAAGTCAGGACTGCAGGCAAGCTGGATTAGCACATGGGTTCTTTTACTACAGTAATATGTGCAGAATGTGGTTTAGCATTGTCTTGCTGAAATAAGCAAGGCCTTCCCTGAAAAGGACGTTGTCTACTTGTCCGCATATATTGCTCCAAAACCTGTAATGTCCAGCATTAATGGTGCCTTCACAATTGTGCAGGTTACCCATGACATGTGCACTAATGCACCCCCATACCATCACTCCTGCTGGATTTTGAACTGTGCGCTGATAAAAGGCCAGGTGGTCCCTCTGCTTTCTAGCCTGGAGGACCTGCCGTCTATGATTTCCAAAAAAGATTTCATATTTTGACCAAAGGAAAGTTTTCCACTTTGCTTCAGTTCATTTTAATTGAGCTTGGGAGCTCTGACACAGAGTGATGGATCCCTCCCCATCTTTACTGGAGAGACTCTCTTTAATACCCAATCATCACCTAATTAATTGTAAGATGTTCCACCAGCATTTCATAACCTTTTCAGTCTTTTATTGCCACTGTCTCAACTTTTTTGAAACATGTTGCTGAATTGAATCGAATTCTAAATTATGATATCATTTTCAATAAACAATCAAATTTCTCAGTTTCAGCATTTGATATGTGGTCTTGTGCTATTTTCAGTTAAATATGGGGTATCAGTGTTTTGCAAATCATCATATTCAGTTTCTATTAATGTTTTGCACAGCGTTCCAACTTTGTTGGAAATAGGGTTGTACCTTTGAAATGTATACATTTAATTAATTCATGAAATTACTAACCTAGACATGCAATGTTTAGCTGTGCTGTTTTTCTGTCATTTGGTTATTGTCATTGAATATAAAAGCAACTTTAGTTTTTCCAGTTAGTTCCTATAAGATCAAGAGTTATTTTCATGCAGCAAGGGATGTTAGTTTCTGCATGGGTACATACAGTATCCCTAACCCTAACCCCATTTAAGATGAGATCTCAGTTGTACACAGAAATTAAAGCATCTTCTTGGTTTTCCAGTTTTTTTGTCACTGCTCCAACTTTTTTGAAAGGTGTTGCTGGCATCAAGTTCTAAATGAGGATATAATTTTCAAAAACCAATGAAATTTCTCACTTTAAGCATTTGTTGTATTGTCTTATTCAATATGGGTTTCAGTATTTGGCAAATCACATTCTGTTTCTATTGATGTTTTACACAGCGTGCCAACTTTTTTGAGGTTGTATTGTAGTCATTTCCTCTTAACATTGGAAATGGCTACAATATATTATTTCAGTCATTTACTAATTTATTTGACATTACCATTTTGCACTTTTATGTTTCTTTTTCTATTTCTCTTTTTTGCTATTTCCATTCTTAACATAATTCACACAAAATATAAATTGTCATTGTTGTGTCATTTAAGAGGTAGAAAGTGACTGCAAGAAAACAGGAGAGAACATTAATTATATGAGTATTTAATCATAAAAACATATTTAGCAGTTTTCATTTTACAATTCAGTTCAATGCATGGTGATAGATTAGCATTTTATATGAGCAATGCTGTTGACATTTACTGTACTGTATATATTAATTATATAAATGCCTAAAGGTATGTCAGTGTATTAATTGTCCACAACTATCTGGAAAGTGAAAATGAGTTCAATAAAATATGAATAGTGAAACTGATCTCACTTGTCATTTGTCATTTTTGATTTTTTTTTCTGACTGATCTCTTTTTTGTCTCTTTTTATGTTTTTGAAGCCGTAACAGGCATATGAAATTTAGTCTCTTTTGTCACCTTGTATGTTCTGTGCTTTGCTTTTATGTTTATAAAGAAATGAATTGTGTGTCCTTGTAAGGACTTGCATCTGTGAGACATTTTGTTTGAGAATTAAAGTATTAAAAAACGTTATGGGATCATTAGATAGTTTGAGAGGGCTGCACGGTGGCGCAGCAGGTAGTGCGCGTGCCTCATAGCAAGAAGGTCGCAGGTTCGATTCCCGGGTCAGGCCTTTCTGTGTGAAGTTTGCATGTTCTTCCCGTGCATGCGTGGGTTCTCTCCAGGCAGTCCAGCTTCCTCCCACTGAGTGTGGGTGTGAGTGTGAATGTGAATGGTGTGTATATGTGCGCTGCGATCGGCTGGCGACCGGTCCGTTTCCCTTTGTTTGTGCCCTTCGTTTACATGCAAACGGAGAATTCGCTTTTGAAAACGATGCATTCTAAAAACTCTGGCCAGAGTGGAGATTTTGGAAAACTTTGGTTGCACGTCCACATGTAAACTGAGAAAAGGGAGAGTATGCGCCAGAACTTGCACCTGCGCCAAAAGTGCAATCTATTACATTTTCATTGGCTATGGTGATCATGGATGCATTCAGAGTAGCAGTCGAATTTAGGTTGGTGCAAACCTTTTTTGTATGTTTGCATTTGCAAATACAGCTGCTCCATTATATCGAGGAGCAGAGACGAATGAGCGCTCGGAGGTCAGCAATTTTGCAACAACTTTTTCCCCCTCCAACACGAACAGCCAGTCTGCTTCACCGCCAGCGTCGACGGCATACATACACGGGTTAGTGTAAAGTTTTGTGAAAACAGACACGTGTGCACAATGTTATTTTTGAAAATGGAGAAGGTGAAATGTCCGTTTATGAGCTATGTGTAAACGTACCGTAAATGTTTTTAGGTTCCAGTGGCTACAGTGCAAAGTATTATTAAAAAAACAAGATGTTCCACGCTGTGATCTCAGTGGACATGGTTGGAAGGCAAAAGTGACACCTGTGCTGGCCAGGACGATAGTGAGAGAGGTTGAAAAGAATCCAAGGATCACCACCAAGGCCATCCTGGTGAATCTGGGCTCTGTTGGTGGCAACGTCTCAAGGCAGACAGTCTAACAGACACTGCACACTGCTGGGTTCCAAGGATGCAGACCAAGCAGGATGCCACTTCTCCAGATAAGGCACACAAAAGCTCGCTTGGCCTTTGCAAATGCTCATCTGGACAAAGAAGAAGACTTCTGGTCTTCTGTTTTATGGTCAGGTGAAACAAAAATTTTTATTGTTTGGCCACAATGATGTATCCTTCATTTGGTGTAAAAAAGGAGAAGCCTTCAACCCTAAGAACACCATCCCCACTGTCAAACGTGGTGCGAACCTAATGCTTTCGGGGTGTTTTTCAGCCATGGGACGAGGGAACCTAATCACAGTAAATGGCACCATAAAAAAAGAGCAATACATCAAGATTCTCAACAACAACATCAGGCAGTTTGCAGAGAAACTTGGCCTTAGGCACCTGTGGACATTTCAGCACGACAACGACCCAAAACACACAGCAAAAGTGGTGAAGAAATGGTTAGCGGACAAAAACATTGTTTTGCAGTGGCCCAGCCAGAGTCCTGACTTGAATCCAATTGAGAATCTGTGGAGGGAGCTAAAGATCAGAGTGATGGCAAGGAGACCCTCCAACCTGAAAGAGTTGGAGCTCATTGCTAAAGATGAATGGGCAAAAATACTAGTGGATACATGCAAAAAGCTGGTCAGTAATTATGGGAAGTGTTTGGTCGCTGTAATTGCCAATATCGGCTTTTCTATTGATTATTGAGAAGCCTATAAATTATTTTGGACATGCCACTTTTTATTCAAATGTGAATAAAAGCTGAGAAACATTTTTTTCCACAATGATGCCTTTTGTACATTGTTTTATTATCTTCTGGGAGACACCTGTGTCATTTCCAATCAACAAAAAACTTGCTGGTTGAATAAAAGTAACTTTAAGTCAAAATTTGCCGGGGTATGAATCATTTTGGGCTTGACTGTACATAAAATCCAAAGAACTCAACACACATATATTCCATGTACAGAGTTCTTCTGCTCTAGCCAAGCTCTGTAAGGAATGCTCAAGTTTGTTAACCAAATTAAAATATTTCGAATGCAATGGTCCCCAGCAGACATTTTGACTTGTCGTAACAAGATAATAAGAAATACTACCAATAATATTAATAATAGCTCTGTATCATTTAGGTGTGTCAATAAAGATGAAACACTCAAAATGCAGAGAGGCCAACAGGGGATGCCTTCTAAATCCTTATTCTTCTCACAAGCCATCACCCTGATGAACAGTAAGCTTGTCACACAGTGTCACTAAACCTCTGACACCAAAACATCCATTAACTGGCCATTTATCAGCCAATTTTAACAAGTACATTCATCCATTCATCACTCACTGTCACTGTCAACACACATTGTAAATTTCATTGTATACCATACCATTCTTTGTATTGGCTATATATATATATATATATATATATATATATATATATATATATATTTGCACCATTTAACCTATTGTTATCTTTTGTATGTTTTTTTTGTTTTTTTTCCTATGCAAGTACATTGGGTGCAGTGTTTTAACCTGAGTCAAATTCCTGGTATGTGCACATATACTTGGAGAATAAAGCTGATTCTGATTCTATTTCTGATTTAATGTGGGTTTACCTCAGTATACTGTTATTCCTCAGTGTCCTCCAAGTGAGCCTATACTGAGTTTTCACAGCTAGCTAAACTAAGTAGATTTAATATGAAGAAGTGTGAAACTGCAAAATAAATAAATAAATACAATACAAATAAGCCTCAGGAAAATAATGACATCAAACCACTAGCTGGATAATAGGTAAGCACAAAAAAGGAAGTATGTTTCAACAAACACACAGGTATAGCACTGAACCATGCAAGTTAAAATTTCAACCTGAGGGATCATACTGTGATAGCCGTATAGCCTATTCACTGGTAATTTTAAGATAGTTCAGTTATATAGCATCTCAAAATCAACAAATCAACAAATTTCCAAAAATGATTATTCCACAACATAAAGATGATGATAAACAATAAACTTACTGATTATGCCACTCAAGGCGCTATCAACAAAAGGATGGTTGCAGAATATCCTTTGCTGATTGCTTTTCTTTAGCTGTGATGAAAAGAAAGCATCTCCTGTCTAACACTCTTCTTCTCTGCTTTACAGGAAGTTCAGTTCCTAAACATGCAATATCAAACAAACACTACCTAGTGGGCAAAGGAAGTAAATACATGCATTAAAATACATGTAAATAAATGGCTTATGGAAAATGTTCCAACACACTCCCCACCTGGCATCATTTAAGATGCCACATTAACATAATTCACATCTCCTGATCTTCCAGGGATAGAAGTAGGATAATCACTGAAATGGGTCTTGAGAATGTCTTTGAGGCCTGATGCCACATCACCTTCACTTCCACTTTGCGCACAATCTGTCTCTGCTTGGAATGGTTTTCATGATGACTCCCATTGGCCACTTGTTTCTTTTCACTTTATTGTCCTTCTTTCAGGTTTTGCATCCTATACTGTCATTTCTGATGACTTGATAGAGTGTTCAGGTATTCTTTATGCCATCGAGCCCAAACATGTCTGCTAGGACTTGAACCCACTTCCATTGGTGCTTGAAGAGGTCTGCTTTAGAGAAGTGCCCAGGAGAAGGTAAGGCTGCCCCTATCTTCTGAATTAAAAGAGTTGCAGGAGTTAAGATGAAGGGTGGTTCTGGGTCTGATGAAACAGGCACCAGAGCTCTTGTGTTGATGATGGCAGTGACTTCAGCCATGAGAGTGTTCAAGGCCTCATGGGTCAAGTTTGAGTGGCCACTTTGTGGAAGCATAGAGTCGAGGATCGTCATGTAACCCCGATCATGTGCTCCCAAGTGCCTCCCATGTGTGACGAGTGAGGAGGGTTGAACATCCAGGTACATCTTTGCTTGAAAAGATAATCCTCCACACTAGTATCGCTGGGATTTGGAGGATCAAACTTCAGTTCCTTGTCTGCTCCAACGAATTTGGTACTGCAGTCTAATTGTAGCTGCTTGGCAAGTCTCCTGATAGCAAAGAATCTTCACAGAGAGTTGATGAAACTGGAGGAGTTCATGCCCTCTGTGACCTCTATAACAGCCCTAGTTGACATGCAGGTAAACGGGACTGCCCATCTCTTGCCCCTGTCTCGACCTCCTCTGGTATGATTTGGAGCCCAATGTAGGAAAAAGAAGGATCCTTCTGGACATGTTCTTCAGGTAAGTCTGCCATTTATTGCTGTTCCAATCTCCCCTGCACCTTTCTACAGGTCACACATTTGTGAATGATGCTACATATACACCTTTTAGCTCGTATTGTCCACAGTCCTTTTGCTCGGACTGCTCCCTCTGTCTAGTGTTTCCCTTGATGTTGCACTGTTTCATGATGATGGCGGATGAGCAAACTGGCAATATGATGTCAGTCTGGGAGGATGAGAGGATTGGCTTCATCTGTAGGCAGTTTTGCCTGAGTAAGAAGTCCTTCTACTCGCTGTAAGTTATTGTCATCGATGAAGGGTGAAGTTTGCAAAGCGGACTGGTAGGAGTACCTGGATGCACTTGATTTCTTCAGAGAACACCTCCTGCTGCACACATCTTATAATTGTATGCTTTGTTCTTGCCATCTCTGTATCTGTCAGGCTTTCTTTATAGGTGTGCCAACACAAGTGCTGTCATCTGTGGACTTGGCGAAGCTCCTAATGTGAAGAAGCCGTGCAATGGCCTTGGTGAGTTCCATTGAGAAAAGTGTTCAAATCGTGTAGATCCCAGAAGTTTTTTAGACACTTTGGTGGCAAGTGTTGTTGCTTTTGGACGGATCTCATTATCTGTCTCTGAAGTTCAAACGAGGCCTCAATGGCAGGTTCTGATGTCTGGGGCTTGCGGAGGAGTGCTGGACCAGACAACCAAGTGGTGCTGTGAAGATGGCCTGCTCGCACAGATCGTAAGCCATGATCAGCTGGGTTGTGCTCCGTTAACATACTTCCACTTTTTCTGGCTGTGTAGATTGTTTTATTCTCTGTACTTTCTTTACGTATACATAGAACCTCCAATGTTGATTGTGAATGTATCCATGTTGCGTGGAATGTAATGTGGTTAAATTTTATGTCCAGTTCTGGTAGACCATCTGTACCACAAGAACAGTGGCACAGAGCTCAAGTCTTGGTACAGTGAGTTCTGGTACTGCAGCCAACTTGACTTTACCTAGGATAAAGCCCACTTTACTATAACCATCTCTGTTGGTGACTTTCAGGTAAGCTACTGCCACTATAACTTTAACTGAGGTGTCGGAGAAAACGCATAACAGGAAGTTCATCTACTGACAGATCCAGATCCTTAATGTCTTTGGCACTGTCTTCTGTCAGAAAAGCATCCATCACTCACGCTGTTGGAGGCATTCTTGTATTGCCTCAATTTGGAGAGTGCTAGCATTTTCTTGGGTCTGTACAGGACATTGATAGTTTCACTTTCCAAGGACTTCAGGGCATAGTCCACGTAGAGGTCTCTCTCCATGAAGTGCTAAGCGTCACTGCCATACTCCTTTTCTCCTTCGCTTGCTGCCTTTCTCAAGCCAAAGATTGCAACAGCTGAAGAGGGACTTATTCAGTAGTCAACAACACCCTAGGTGAGATTGTTGCCTTGGTACCAGAGAAAGCGCAGGACATCTCTGTTGTCTTTCTGTATGACAAACAAGTAAAACAACTGCTGAATATCAGCAGTGATGGCTATTGGTTCTTTTCTCAAAGCGCTGACTTCACCTGGCATGTGGGCACCGCTAAGGCAAACATTGCCTATGATAACCCAGTCCAAGTCAAGTTCCTGACCATATGGGGCATCATGAGGGCCATTAACATGATGTTGTACTTTCTGGACACGCAACAGATCATGTCCAAGGAGCAGAAGGATGTCTGACCCTTGGGTCCAGGGATGGAATTTCAGCAGCTTTTGGCTTTAAGTGCTGATGGTGATGAGCAGCATCAGGTGTTGGTATCTCTGCTTGGTTGTGGGGTATTTCGTTACACTTGATGAGTGTGGGCAGAGGGATAAGTTTGTACCACCCCAGAACAGGTGCGCAGGGTGTATGGAGCGGGTACACCTTGGATATCAAACATGAAGAACTCAGTCCTTACTAATGACATATTGGTCTGATCATCCAAGATTGCATAAATTGTTTTGATCTCCTGACGATGGCCGTTGTGGTAGACTTGGATTAAAAAAATCGTCGCTGTCCGATGAAAAACATGTTTGTCCAAAAAATTATTTTTTTCTGGAGAAGAAAACGTTTTCTGTGAAAGTAACTTACAAAATAAACATGAAACACTGTAAATACACACATTTAGTGCCATAAATGAAAAATTTGTCTTTATAAAGTCATCACTGAACTGTTTACTGCTTTACTTTATTAATTATCCAACACTGCATCCATTGATCTGAATCCATTCAGAGTTTATCGTCTATGCTCAGCTCAAAACTTAATATTATTTAACCAAAATGATCATTTTGGACTCCTGGCAAGATATGTTCTTTGTTGTTTGTTTGTTTCAAAAAACTGCACTGTGGTTCTGTAATTAGTACAAGAACCTATCTTTTGGCAATAACGTGTCCACAGGTTACTGAGATTAAAGTAACTTTCCTCTTTTTCCTTGGCTTTCCTCCAAAACATACAAATTTGGCTTCAGTTTATCAAACTTACATGTAGTCTCTAATCAACAGCATAACTGATGCGATCTGAGATAATCCACTGTGCAGGTTTTAAAAACAATGTTACTAATGCAACAACAGGCTCTCTCGACTGTTGTGAATGTTACCAGACAGTAATGACCAAATTTAAAACTGGCTCATTCAACACTCTATACTGGCAAAATGTCATGTTTCCATGTAAAAAACATTAAAATGTTAGGACCTTACAAATATCTCTATATTAATTATTGTTATGAATCACCAGGAAAGACACAGAGATAATTGTCAGTACTCTTCAATAGAAATGAATAACTGATTTAATTATAAAAATCGCAATTCTATTAATATGTAAACTCACTAAACCCATCACAAAATTAAGTTAAAATGCAATTACACTCAATAAAAAGCAAAACTGTAACCATAACTTCAAAACTGTAACCAATATGTCTATGTATACAGTGCATTTGGAAAGTATTTACACCCCTTCACTTTCCCCATATTTTGTTAAGTTACAGCCTTTTTCCAAAATTAATTAAATTCCTTTTTTGTCTCATCAGTCTACACACAATGCCCCATAATGACAAAGTGAAAAAAGTTTTAAAAATAAAAAACTGAAACATCACCTATACATAAGTATTCACACCATTTTGTCGGTACTTAGTCGAGGCACCCTTGGCAGTGATTATAGCCTCAAGTCTTCTTGGGTATGATGCAACAAGCTTGGCACTCCTGTGCTTGCCATTCATAATAAAAACAGAAAATCACCAGTGAAGATACGTGGTTTTCATCAGACAGCGACAAAATCTTGGAACAAGATTTTCCAGGGAAGCCAGCTCCACATACACTATATTGCCAAAAGTATTGGCTCACCTGCCTTGATTCGCGTATGAACATCCCATTCTTAATCCATAGGGTTTCGTCGGTCCACCCTTTGCAGCTATAACAGCTTCAACTCTTCTGGGAAGGCTTTCCACAAGGTTTAGGACTGTGTTTATGGGAATTTTTGACCATTCTTCCAGAAGTGCATTTGTGAGGTCACACACTGATGTTGGCCGAGAATCTGTCGCTGCATCTGGCACTTTACATTGCACTTGGTGATGTATGGCTTGGATGCAGCTGCTCGGCCATGGAAACCCATTCCATGAAGCTCTCTATGCACTGTTTTGAGCTAATCTGAAAGACACATGAAGTTTTGAGTTCTGTAGTGATTGACTCTGCAGAAAGTTGCCAACCTCTGTGCACTATGCACCTCAGCATCTGCTGACCCTGCTCCATCATTTTACGTGGCCTACCACTCTGTGGCTGAGTTGCTGTCTTTCCCAATTGCTTCCACTTTGTTATAATACCACTGACAGTTGACTGGTATATTTAGGAGTGAGGAAATTTCACGACTGGACTTGTTGCACAGGTAGCTTCCTATCACAGAACCATGCTGGAATTCACTGAGCTCCTGAGAGTGCCCCCTTCTTTCACAAATGTTTTTAGAAACAGTCTGCATGCCTTGGTGTTTGATTTCATTCACCTGTGGACATGGGAGTGATTGGAACACCTAATCTCAATTATTTGGATGGTGGATTGAATACTTTTGGCAATATAGTGTACTTCTGTGCATGTAGTTAGGACACCATGACTTGGAGTGATGCCCTCCCTCCTGCCATGCTCTTTAGGAGGAGAGGAAGGCTTAGATGCCTGCGGAGCTGGACCAGGGTGCAGAGTTGCCAGATGCCTATCACTTTCACACTCTGCGCACTTAATGGTCATGCCGTCAGGGTCAGCAGCCTTACGGACATTCACCCTGCTGAGTGTAGAACTCACGTCATAAGTGGAAAGCATGAGGGGCTGTTCATCTGGGTGGGGAGCAGTTTTGGTGGCTGGTTGTGTGTTGTCCCGGTCAAAGCAAACGTAGAAGCTGTTGAGCTCATCAAGGAGGGAGGCATTGCTGGTGGTTGAGGCTGTCTTTTGGCTGTGTTAGCCGGGGGGGCTTGCCACATGTGGCTGGGGTTGTTGTTGTTGTGGAAGTGCTCCTCAATCCTTAGCTTGTGAGCGTGTTTAGCTTCCCTGGAGGCGGACCTTACTGTTCATCCAAGGCTTCTGGTTGGGGAAAGTTCTTATCTGTTTGTGGGTGGTGACGGTGGCTTGGTGTGAGGATGAGCTACAACAATGGAAGCAGATACCATTGTCCTTAAGAAACTTCTTTCTGTCCTCAAGCAACATGGTTCTCAACCCTTTGCACTTTTTCAGAGTGTGCGGCTTGTGGTGCCGTGGACAAGTTTTTCTTGGGTCTTCCCCTGTTTTGACATGCAAGGTTGTTTATCCCTTTGACACATCTGTCTTATGCACAGACACTATGTTTTTGGTGTGACATCTGCTGGAAGACTTTCTTAGGGTTGGCTGTGTACATAGCTGTATTGAAGCTAGGGTAATTTCTTGCCTTGGCCTGTTTTCGTACAAATTCTGAGAAAAATGAAAACTGTGGGAATGCTACTCTGAAATTCTTCTTATATTTTGACCCCACCGTCAACCACTTCTCCTGGAGATGAAAGGATAGTTGATCAACGATGGGTAACACCCCTCTAGCTGTGTCTAGATAGCTTCGGCCAGGCAGGTATCCTTCCATCTTTGAAGTCTCCAAGTCCTGCTACACATCGTCGAATTCACATAGTTCTTGGTGGTCTTTGGCTGACAGCTTTGAAAAAAAATTCTCTATTTTGGAGAATAGCGCTGTTTCAATAGCCTTCGGCAAATTAACATTCATCCATTCTCGTCCAAATCATGGCTAGGCAGGCAGAGGGATAGTTAATTTTCACAGCTTTGATTCTTTGGGCATCTTCTACAGATTCAGAGCCCAACTACTTGATTAATGAGTTAATCTCTTCGCTAGCACTAAGGACCAGGCCAGAAATAGTTGTCCTGAAAGTGGATCTCCAGCTGAGGTAATTTTCTGTCCATCAAACTTGGTCAGCCCTCCACTCACCAACTTGGTCTTTGCTAGAAACCTAGCAAGTTCTGTTGTGGTATTGTCTACCTCTGGTGAAGAGTTGTACATCAGTGCTGATTGTGTTTGGAGGTGCTGAGGAGTGAACTAGTGTGATTGTCCTTTGTTGAACGTTCTTTTGTATCAAGAGAGTAGTTGTACTGCTGATAATCATTTCTGTGGGATGATGGCTTTGCATCTGGTGGACTGACTTTTTCATGCTTTGGTAAAGATATCACCTCTGGTGATATCCTTTCCTGATGTAAAATTGTCTCTCTCCCCTTCTCGATGTTTGCTATACTCCTCATCTGAGTGATGTTTGACACATTCTCTGGCTTTTGTCTATTGAAGGTTGTTCCTCTTGACCGCAGAGGAAGTCATTATCGAGGGAATGCTTAGAACTTTTGTGTTAAGCAGCTGCAGACTCCGTGACCTTAACTTTTGCCATAGCAGCGTCAGCTCCCCTGTCATGTTGAAGAACATCCAGTGTTGCCTCTAATTGAATTTTCTCAGCTTTCGCCTTTGCTCCTTTTTGAGCCTACTCAAGTTGAACCTTTATCTCTTTTTGTGCGTAGGCTGCCCCCATTCTAGAAGAAGAAGAAGAAGAAGAAGAAGAAACATACTTTTTATTATTACACACAGAGTTTAGTTGCACACTACATGCCATGCTTCCGTGAAATTATAATTCTCCGCGTTTAACCCATCCTTGGTCCATCCTCCCTCTGCGGCAGACCAGGAGCGGTGGGCTGCCAGCCGACCGGCGCCTGGGGACCCAACTCTCTGTTTTCACCATTGGTCAGATGGTGGTCTTCTTGCGTGTTTTTTTAGTGGGGGTTATTTAAGGAGGATACCATGGGTGAACACGGGGAGAACATACAAACTCCACACAGAAAGGCCCCCTTTTTCTTTGAGCAGGGGGGGCCTTTCTAGTGGCCTCTGCTTCAGCTAGTGTTTGAGGTGCAGCCATGCTTGCTCTGGATGAAACGGATGATCTGGCAGATGATCTTGTGGTTAACTTTGAAGATCTCCTGGAGCTGGAGTTTTTTTTGTTACTTCATTTTTTTCCAGATTTTTGCTTATGCATACACCATTCACACTTTACAAGTATAACAAGAAAACAAACACTCAAACATATAAGAACACTGGAACAGGGGGGCACATATAAACTAGTGAGGGCATTGGTATCAATGGTGTCACAATCACTTGACAAAGCATTTCAAGTACAAGATAGGTTGTTTCTCTTTTGAATATAGCTGTCCCACTTTCTCCAAAGTGCTTCTCCCTTGTCCTTTTTAAGTCTCAGACTAAAAGTTAGCCGTTCCATACTTTGGATAGTGTCAATTATGTTTAGCCATTCTTTAAGGGTGGGCGGGTCCTTTTGAAGCCAACGTCGTGTTATGGCCTTTTTACTTGCCACCATGAAGACTTTCAAAAGATATCTGTCCGCCCTAGATGTTTCCAGGTCTATGTTCCCCACATAAAAAGACAAACAGGAGAATTCAATGTCGTAGCCTAGGACTTCTCTGGTTACTTTGTGAACCCCATCTCAAAAAGGTCCGAGGGCAGGGCAGCCCCAGAATATGTGTGCGTGGTCTGCTATGGAGTGGCCACATTCTCTCCAGCACTTAGGTGGGAGTCCAGTCTGTTTGGACTTTCGTTTTGGTGTTATAAAAAATCTGACACAATTTTTCAATTTCAATTCAATTTCAATTTCAATTTCAATTTTATTTGTATAGCGCCAAATCACAACAGAAGTTGTCTCAGGACACTTTCCATATAGAGCTGGTACAGACCAAGCTCTTTTATCTACAAAGAAACCAACAGTTCCCCCATGAGCAAGCACTTGGCGACAGTGGCGAGGAAAAACTTCCTTTTAACAGGCAGAAACCTCGAGCAGAACCAGACTCTGGGTGGGCGGCCATCTGCCTCGACCGGTTGGGTGAGAGAGGAAGAGCAAGAGAGGGAGAGTGAGACAGACAGACAGACAGACAGACAGACAGACAGACAGACAGACAGACAGAAATGCAGTCAGAGAGAGAGAGAGAGAGAGACAGAGACAGAGATAGAGAGACAGACATGCAGTCACAGTAACAGTGACAGTGGATGTAATAACAGCAGTAGCAGTTGCAGTGGATGTCAGGCAGGGCCAAGGCAGGAGATGCAGCTGAAATCCACAATCCAGATTCAGCCACTGTCCATGGGAACCTGCAAGACGACAAAGCACAGAGACTCCAGGGAAGGAGCTAAGTTAGTAACACGCCGTGGTAGGACATGAGAGCGTGCGGATGGAGAGGGACAGAAGGACAGAGGAGCTCGGTGTATCTTTGGATGTCCCCTGACAGTCTAATCCTATAGCAGCATAACTAGGGGCTGGTCCAGGACAAGCCTGAGCCAGCCCTAACTATAAGCTTTATCAAAAAGGAAAGTTTTAAGCCTACTCTTAAATGTAGAGACAGTGTCTGCCTCCCGGACAAAGACTGGAAGATGGTTCCACAGGAGAGGAGCTTGATAGCTAAATGCTCTGACTCCTGTTCTGCTTTTTGAGACTTTAGGAACCATAAGTAGACCTGCATTCTGGGAACGCAGTGTTCGAGTAGGGCAATAAGGTACTATGAGCTCTTTAAGATAAGAAGGTGCCTGGCCATTTATGGCTTTGTAAGTAAGGAGGAGAATTTTAAACTCTATTCTAAACTTTACAGGGAGCCAGTGCAAAGTGGCGAGTATTGGAGAAATATGATCTCGCTTCCTGGTTTTTGTCAGAACACGTGCTGCAGCGTTCTGGAGCAACTGGAGAATATTCAGCAATGAATTTGGGCAGCCTGATAGTAAAGAATTGCAATAATCCAGCCTGGAAGTTACGAATGCATGGACTAGTTTTTCTGCATCATTTTGAGACAAAATATGCCTGATTTTTGCGATATTACGTAGGTGAAAAAAGGCAGTCCTTGAAATTTGTTTTACATGGGAGTGAAAGGACATGTCTTGGTCAAAGATAACTCCCAGATTCTTTACAGTGGTGCTGGAGGCCAGCGCAATGCCATCCATAACTGCTATGTCATCAGAAAGTGACTTTCTAAGATGTTTAGGGCCTACTACTATAACTTCAGTTTTGTCCGAGTTTAGCATCAGAAAATTGCAGGTCATCCAGGTCTTTATGTCATGAAGACATGCTTGTAGTCTAGTTAACTGACTGGTTTCTTCCGGTTTCATTGATAAATATAGCTGGGTATCATCTGCATAGCAATTTATTGAGTGCTTCCTGATAATCTTACCTAAAGGAAGCATATATAAGGTGAATAGAATTGGTCCAAGCACAGAACCCTGCGGAACTCCATAGCTGACTTTAGTGAGCACAGAGGAGTCGTCATTAATGCGTACAAACTGAGAGCGATCTGACAAGTAGGATTTAAACCAGCTTAGCGCAGTTCCCTTAATGCCAATGAAATGTTCCAGTGTCTGCAATAGGATGCCATGGTCAATGGTGTCAAATGCAGCACTAAGATCCAGTAAGACTAGTACAGAGACAAATCCTTTATCAGATGCAATTAGAAGGTCATTTGTAACTTTAACCAGTGCTGTCTCTGTGCTATGATGCACTCTAAATCCTGACTGGAAATCCTCAAATAAACTATTATTGTTTAGAAAGTCGCACAGCTGATTGGCAACTGCTTTCTCAAGAGTTTTTGAGAGAAAGGGAAGGTTGGATATCGGTCTATAGTTGGCTAAAACCCCTGGATCAAGAGTAGGCTTTTTCAGTAGCGGTTTTATCACAGCTACTTTAAAGGACTGTGGTACGTAGCCTGTTGATAAAGAGAGATTGATCATGTCTAAAACTGTAGAGTCAATTAGAGGTAATACTTCTTTAAACAGCTTAGTCGGGATAGGATCTAAAATACAGGTAGATGATTTTGATGATGAAATTATTGAAATTAGTTGGTGAAGGTCAACGGGAGTAAAACAGTCTAAGACTGCGAGAGACTGAGTAACAGTTTCTATGATTTCTGCGTTTGAAGACAAAACAGTACCTGTTAACGGCAGAAGTCGATGAATTCTGTCTCTAATAGTTAGAATTTTATCATTAAAGAAGCTCATGAAGTCATTACTGTTCAGAGCTAAAGGAATACATGGTTCAATAGAATTATGGCTCTCTGTCAGCCTGGCTACAGTGCTGAAGAGAAACCTGGGATTGTTCTTATTTTCCTCTATTAGTGCAGAGTAATAGGCTGCCCTGGCACTGCGGAGGGCTTTCCTGTATATTTTAAGACTGTCTTGCCAGGCGGACCGAAATTCTTCCAGATTGGTAGAACGCCATTTCCTTTCTATTTTCCGTGAAGTTTGCTTTAATTTGCGGGTTTGAGGAGTATACCATGGAGCTAACCTCCTCTGTTTAATTTTCTTCTTTTTTAGGGGAGCAACAGAGTCAAGTGTCATACGCAACGATCCTGTAGCACTATCAACCAGGAAGTCAATCTGGGAGGGACTAACGTTAGCATAAGACTCCTCTGTTGTATTGAGACATGGCATTGAATTAAATACTGATGGGATCATATCCTTAAATTTAGCTACAGCACTATCAGACAGGAGTCTGGTATAAGAATTTTTGCCTGCTGGCTGGTAGTCTGGTAATATGAATTCGAAAGTTATTAAATGATGGTCTGATAAAAGAGGATTCTGTGAGGAGACGATTAAGTCTTCGATTTCAATGCCATATGTCAGAACAAGGTCGAGGGTGTGGTTAAAACAGTGAGTCGGTTCATGTACATTCTGGCGGAAGCCAACTGAGTCTAATACTGAGATAAACGCAGTGCTAAGGCTGTCATTATCAACGTCGACATGTACATTAAAGTCACCTACAATAATTACTTTATCTGCTTCAAGAACTAAACTTGATAGAAACTCCGAGAACTCAGCTATAAATTTGGAGTAAGGACCAGGAGAGCGGTATACTACAACAAATAAAAGTGGCTGCACTGTTTTCCATTTCTCATGAGAAAGAGTGAGAACAAGGCTTTTTCCAAGAAAAGTCCCTCCATTGTTGTGAGGCTGCAGTAGTAATTTGTGTGTTGATAATATTAGTCCATTTCTCTGAGAAGATAACAGTTCCCAGCTCTGTTTCCCATTTTCTCTTTACGTAATTTGTCGTATGGCCTCGTAGTTCGACTATGTGCCTGTATAGTTCACCAATAATTCTCTTGGATAGTTTTGAGTTATAAGCTCTGGTAAACATCTGGGTAATACCTGATACATTATTTGGCAAGGATCCTTTAACATTCTTGTCAAAATAGTGCCGGAGTTGTAAATACCTATAGAACTCGTGTCGGCCTAGACCATATCTCTCTGACATAGTTTTAAAATCTATGAATTCCTGATTGTCAACCAACAGACAGAGCGCTTTAACTCCCTTGCTCACCCATTGGGCAAAGCTATTATCATTCATAGCCGGCCCAAAGCTCGGGTCACAAGCTGGCCACAATAACAATCGAGTTTCTCCCTGAATTTTAAGTGTCTTCACCAGACCAGACCAGATTTCTATTGAAAACTTAACCCACCGATTCTGGATATTATGTTTTGTAGCTGGAAAATATCCTAGTAAACACTGAGGGGGCTTATCCGAAAGTGAGAGCTCAATAACTTTCCATTTTGCAAAATATTCTTGATTACACCAGAGCATTAGCGGTCTTATTTGTGATGCAAGATAGTAATCCTTGAGGCTCGGTAGACTAATACCTCCACAGCTCTTTGGCAGCTGCAGGGTTATATATCTTATCCTAGGGGCCTTCCCACTCCAAATAAAACGGGATATTAATTTATCCCATTCGCTAAATTGACTATTAGGGATTGTAATAGGTAAAGACTGGAATAAGTACAGTAACCTGGGTAAAATATTAGTTTTTATTGTCAGTATTCTATTGCCAAAGTCAAGGGGCAGGGAGGCCCATCTATCTAGATCTTCTTTTATCTTTACAGTAATATGGTTGTAATTACTACTATAAAGCTGGGATAGGTCCTTAGTTAATGTCACACCAAAGTATTTAATTGATGGAGAGTCCCAGTTGAATGTGTATCCGTTTTTAAGTTCTGGTGTTGGGGTAAACACTAAAGACTGCGTTTTATCAATGTTAAGGGTGTAGCCTGACATGGCACCATACATCTGTAACAGATTCATTAGTCTGGGAACTCCAGACTCAGGATTTCTTAAATTGACTAAAATATCATCTGCAAAAGGGCTGCACGGTGGCGCAGCAGGTATAGTGCGCGTGCCTCACAGCAAGAAGGTTGCCGGTTCGATCCCCGGGTCAGGCGGGGATGCAAACTTCTGTGTGAAGTTTGCATGTTCTTCCCGTGCATGCACAGACCAAAAACATGCTCATTAGGTTAATTGATGACTCTAAATTGTCATCAAGTGTGAGTGTGAGTGTGAATTGTGAGTGAGTGTGAGTGTGGCCCTGCAATCGGCTGGCGACCAGTTCAGGGTGTACCCCGCCTCTCGCCCATTGCAGCTGGGATAGGCTCCAGCACCCCGCAACCCCGAAAGGGATAGGCGGTATAGATAATGGATGGATGGATCATCTGCAAAAAGGTATATTTTGTTCTCTCTACCTCTTATTGTGATATCTTCTAGTTCTGGGTCTTGTCTTATTGCTTGAGCAAGTGGCTCAATAAATAGGTTGAAGAGTCCTGGGCTGGCCGGACAGCCCTGGCGACAACACATAAGTGTACGGTTTTAGACAGACCTCCATTAACTTTAATTCTGGCCATAGGGGATGTGTACAATGTTTTAATACTTTTTATGAACAACTCATGGAAGCTAAATCTTCCCATAACCTTATAAAGAAACTCCCACCCAACCTAATTAAATGCTTTTTGCGCATCCATATTTAGTAGGATGGCGCTGAGTTTTTCTTTTTTAATGTATTCAATTATGTGCAGGGTCCTCCTTATGCAGTCTTGGGTCTGCCTGCCCTGAATAAACCCACACTGGTCTTCATCTATCAGTGAAGGCATCACTTCCTCCATTCTTTTAGTTAGGATAGCTGCATATATTTTATAGTCCTGATTCAAAACGCTAATGGGTCTATAGGACCCACATTCTTTTGGATCCTTGCCCTCTTTTGGGATAATTGAAATAGTTGCCTCTCTCCAAGAGGGGGGGATCACTCCCTCCTTGAATGTATAATTGAAACTCTCATGTAGCAAAGGAAGTAGTTGTTCCCTCATCGATTTATACCATTCCTCTGGAAACCCATCAGTCCTTGGGGCCTTGCAGGACTTCAGGGAGGAGATGGCCTTGTCTATTTCTACAATTGATATTTCTTTTATTAATTTGTCATTATGTATTTTCCCCAGTGAGGGCAAGTCCAACTGGTTCAAAAATTCTTCAACCTTATCAGAGTCGAAAGGTGTAGGTTGGACATACAGAGACTGATAAAAATGCTCAAATGCTTATCCCATCTAGTTCCTGAGTAATCTTTTTAGAAACAGGGTCTCTAATCTTATATACTGTGTTTTCAGATTGCTGTTTTCTCAGCTTCCAGGCTAACAGCTTGGAGGCTTTTGAGCCTGCCTCATAGTATCTTTGTTTTGTAAATCTGAGCTTTTTCTCAATTTCGTCACAGTAGATCTTATCTATTTCTTGTTTAATTAGTCTCATTTGTAAGAGTAGTTGTGGGTCTTTATTTTTCCTGTGTTGTTGTTCAAGGTCTAAGAGCTGATTTTGTAAATCCAGTAATCTTTGGGCTTTCATTTTTTTAACAAAAGCAGTTTCTGATATTATTTTTCCCCGCAGGACTGCTTTAGCTGCGTCCCATAATTTTACTGGATTCACGTTTTCCTTGTTGTTAATCTCCAAATAGGCTTGTAGTTCGTTTTTCATTTTTTCTTTAAACTCAGCATTATTTAACATGCATACATTCAGTCTCCATGTTTTGATTTTAGTCTGCCGTCTAGGTGTAGTCTTAGGTAGACAGTAGAGTGATCTGATAGGTCTCTCGAGTTAATCTCACATTCCTTTATCCTGTGCATTTCCATGTTGTGCATAAACAAATAATCTATCCTTGAATAGACATTATGGCAACTTGAATAAAATGTATACTGTCTGTCCCGCTTGTGAAAGTGCCTCCAGACATCTGTCAAACCAAGATCCTGGGTTCTCTTTTTGATCCATTTTTCAGTGGTTGTGATTCTTCTCTTTTGATTTGTTATGTCAAGACCTGGATTAAGGATCATATTGAAGTCACCTGCACATATGGTAACTCCAGCAGATTCAAATGCAAGTAAATCAAATATTTTCTTATAGAATTCCCTACTGCTACATGGGGGTGCATACACATTACGTAGTGTGACCTCTCTTTGGTCTAATTTACCTTTTACCATTATAAATCTACCATCCCTGTCTTTAGTTTCTGATAGGAATTCAAAATGAACAGAATTTGGCAACAGAATAGCCACACCCCTTTTACGTCCTGTCTTGAATGATGAATAGTATGTATGTCTAAAACCCATTTTCTTTAATTTTTCATGTTCTTTATTTGTCAAATGAGTTTCTTGCCAGAATATGATTTGGGCCTTTTCTCTTTTTACCTTCGATATCATTTTACCCCTCTTAATGAGACTTGTCAGACCATTAACCATTAAGAGTTACAACCTTAAAATCTTTGTTATGCATACTTTGGCCAAAATTCCCTCAAACACTCACTTGTGACCCTCGAAAACAATGAATAACAACTATTTACATTGTGCATTGAACAGCTATAACAGTGAAACAAAAAAGTACCAACAGAACAAACACATTGGGCTTCCAGCAAAGAGGTTATCCCTGTACCTCTTGTGTAGGGGGATGAGCCAGCCATTAGGTGGGGGGCCCCCTCAATTTGGTGTTGGGTAGGTGGGTCCATTGTACTCTATGGACTGACTACCTTATCCGTCAAAATATAAAAAAATAAAAGCCTTAGCCCGAGGAAAGCAGTAGATAATAGGTGTGCTCCATAGAATTTAGCAAGCCAGCAGGGCGTAGTCTTACTTCACAGTTAAGGTGGTAGAGTAAGTGAAAACAGAGATGTTATAAAAAAAAGGGACTCTGCTGTTGCCGTTTCTCTGATTTAGATAAGAATGTAAGAACAACCAAGGCTCATGTGTACGGTGATATTATAGTGAGATGGGGCAAATGATCAAAGCTGATCACTCAATTTCCGTTCCAGTTACACGTTGAAATCCACGAAGCTTGTCACGGATACTTAGCTGGTATTTCTCGCCACGTCAGGTGCTCCTCACGGGTTCCCAAGAGGAGCTCATCCGTGTCGAGCCTGTCGATGCGTCATCACCCCTCCATGGCACCGGGATTCCCCTTGACCGTAAATCCACCGCCGCTTGACCTGCGCTGTCATACGTGACTGTCCCTGAATCCAAAAAATTCATATACAATCCGGATATTGTTGCGGCGCGAGTGTCCTTCGAGTTCAGTAATCTTGGCTTGTAAAGTCGATTGAGTTCTCTGCACGTTGGTCAAAACATCCTTTCCACTTCTCCGATACGTTCTTCGGCTTCGTTGAGTCTTTGTGATGCCGCTGCTATTTTTCCTGCGGTCGCCTCCATCTTCTGGTTGATCTCTGTTCTCATTTCGCCGAGTTGCTTTATGATGTCCTCTTTAAAGTTGTGCTGGAAGTCCGATAGCTGTTTGGAGATGTTATTTTCCAGCTCGGACATTGCCTCAGCCATGGAGTGTTTTATGGCGTTGCGGATCGAGTCCAAGGAGACCGTTTCTCCTAGCATAGCCTCATCGCCGCAGCTAGCGTTAGCATCTTCTGTGTCTCTGCCAGCACCGTCTATCGACGTTTCTCCTTTTTTACCGCTTCTTAATGACATACGAAGGGCTCTTTCTTTCCCCCCTTGCATTATCTAGTGCTGTAAGCACTATTTAAGTTCAATCTCCTAGTTTGTGGGGGGATTTGTGGTAGTTAAGTCGAGAGCTGGGGTATCACGCAGCCATCTTTGGTCTTGAGGCCACCGGAAGTCCCTGGAGCTGGAGTTTGATCATTTTCTGTCCGAAGATCTCACTGAACTGGCTTTTGATAATGTCTTGTCTGAAGCGTCTTTATTTTCCATGTTGGTGACTGAGTCTTGTTGTTGCTACTTAGACTCTTCGATTTCCTGTGAATCTGTATGTCGTTGACTGCTTGTGCCATTCACATTATATTTCGTCATCTTGTTTACATTCCACACAGAATACAATCATTTCACTAGTGATCCAATACTGAGTTTTCACAGCTCACTTAACTCCTCTTCATACCATCATCTCTCAAGGAACCAGGCAATAGTTGTCTTTAAGTAGATTTAAGAAGATGTGTGAAACTGCAAAAAAATACATTACAAATAAACTTCTGTAAAATAATGACATCAAACCACTGGGTGGATAACAGGTAAGCACAAAAAAGGAAGTAAATTTTAGCAAACATACAGGTATGGCACTGCACCATGTGAGTTATAATCTCAATCTGCGGGATCATACTGTGATAGCAAATAGCCTATTCACAGGTAAATTTAAGATAGTAACATGTTCAGTGACATAGTATCTCAAAATCAGCAAATCAGCAAATTCCCCAAAATGATTATTCCACAACATAATGATGATGATAAACAATACATTTACTGATTATGTCACTCCAAGAGCTATCAACAAAACATTGCTCTTCTTTAGCTGTGATGAAAAGCGTCTCCTGTCTAACACTCCCCTTCTTGTTTTACAGGAAGTTCAGGTCCTAAACATCCATCCATCCATCCATTTTCCATGCCGCTTATCCCTTTCGGGGTCGCGGGGGGGCCGGAGCCTATCTCGGCTGTCAACGGGCGAGAGACGGGGTACACCCTGGACCGGTCGCCAGCCGATCGCAGGGCACATACACACATCCATTCACACTCACACTAACACTCACACTCACACCTAGGGGCAATTTAGAGTCACCAATCAACCTAATGAGCATGTTTTTGGTCTGTGGGAGGAAGCCGGAGTGCCCGGAGAGAACCCACGCATGCATGGGAAGAACATGCAAACTTAACACAGAAAGGCCTGACCCGGGAATTGAACCTGCAACCTTCTTGCACCTTCTAGGACCGTGCAGCAGTCCTAAACATGTAATGTCAAACAAACACTGCCTAGAGGGCAAAGGAAGTAAATACATGCATTAAAATACATGCAATGCCAAAAATGGCCATCAGGTGGCAATGTAAATAAATGCTTTATGGAAAACGTTCTAACACTCTCAGTCTATAGTATGTATGCAGCTGTACCAGTTATGTGGTGATAAGTTAAATTAATAAATAAAAATAGATCATACTCAGTATAGGTGGATACTCAATACGAAGTACAGAGATTAAAAGATAAGTAGATTTCTAGAAAGCTGAAACATGAAACTGAAATTATCTTTCCAGTGCATTTCTATATGATACTGCTGTGTGTGCTGGTAAACCTCCCCAGGGTAGTGGTTGTAGTGATTTCATTAAATTGAAATTTTGGAATATTAAAATTACATAACAACAAAAAACCCTGCTAACAAAAAAGTAAAACAAGTGAAGATGGACTTAGTGAGAGCTCTGCATGTGATGGCTCATAAAAATTAAAGGATTTTCACATGACACCAAATATGATTTTATTAAATTGAGGCCTACATTTCCCTTTAAAGCCACATTTCATCTAAGGTAAAAACGACAGAAGTGAAGACAGCTCACTTCCTTTGATGAGGGTTGACGTGAGCAGTTTGACATTGTTACAGTAAGGTGACAGTAAAAAGACCACAAAGTGTATAGTACACATCACATGGTGAGATTTTCCATCCCCGCAGCATGAACTCCAAACAAATGTGAACCAAATCACCTTAAAGATGAAATCTGACTATAGCCTATTTACCTTAAAATGTCATAGTGTTGAGATCTTTTTAATGCTGTGTTGTAGATAGCTTTGCTGTTCTTTTCACTTGCACTCTGACAGTCAGATTGCTGCAGCAGGATCCAAAAAATGATACTTGACTGAAAAGTTAAGAGATTAATAAGAGACAATAGTAGATAAATTAATACATCTCAGCTAACAGTGATCAAAAATATGACTGACAGCAGACATCTCCAAAAAATTACAATTTGACATATCAGTTGTCTTTGTAGCCTAAAATTGCAGCAGACAGCACAAAGTTAGGTGTGTATTGATATGTGAATGGCAAATGTAGCATTAATGGTTTTGAAGTTATAGGTGAGTAAAAAAGGCATGCAAGAATAAAGTATGCAAGATGAGTGTGAACACACTAATGATGCAAAAACATTTGTGAAAAACTGCTAAGGCGCCATAGTGCAGTAAGATCAGATTCCACACACACATTTTTATCTCTGTATTTCTGAGGATACTCTTAAACATAATTGCCAAGCCCTAAACCGTAACCATTACAACTGCATGTCTAACCCCAACTCTTTACATAACCAACACCCTAAAAACAAGCTTGAACCATCTAACAGCCCCTTGAGGAAGTTGCAACCAAATATCCTCA
Source organism: Chaetodon trifascialis (assembly GCF_039877785.1). NCBI lineage: Eukaryota > Metazoa > Chordata > Actinopteri > Chaetodontiformes > Chaetodontidae > Chaetodon > Chaetodon trifascialis. The sequence continues at coordinate 23,852,317 of NC_092075.1, forward strand.
CTTTCCAAAAAAGGAAACGACTCTGAAGGTCTTAAAACTGCATTTCGTCCTCATCAAATTACATGCTTCTCTCATGCTGTAGAAGCAATACACTTTATATTTTTGTGAATTCAATTTAATTCTTAATTTAATTAACTGAAACAATTTTTTAGGACATAACTACTAGTAGGCATGAGGCTGTAGCTTCTGGGCCAGCGTGTGCATTTTACTGGCAGTATGTTGTGAGTATGAAATACACCAAAGTCAGCTGGCACTTCCTGTGTGGTTAGCATGTTCTGCTTATGACACATGACTTTCTGTCCCTGCTTAAACTGCTCAGTGCTAACACTCCAACAAACACACACACACACACACACACACACACACACACACACACACACACACACACACACACACACACACACACACACACACACGTAAAGTGCTACATTAAACAATGCTACTGTATAGCTGAAAAGTCTGACAGCTGAATGAAGGACCAGCAGTAGCTTTCCTTCTAATAGAGTAGATGCAGCAGTTTGTTCCTGAAGGAGCTACTTAGGGCCCCCACTGTCTCATGCAGGGGTGAAATGGGCTGTCTATGATGTATGTATATATAAGTACATACATACATATGTAAACATAGGTGTGTGTGTGTGTGTGTGTGTGTGTGTGTGTGTGTGTGTGTGTGTACGTACGTACGTACATACATACACATATGTATACACACATATGCATACATACATACATGCATATACATACGTATGTATATGTATGCATATATGTAACTTGAGTGTTTCCATTCTTATGCTACGTCATTCTTTTTAGAGGTTATTATTGTAGTCTTTACGGCATTTATCTGACAGCGATTTTAAAGTTGCTAGTTACATTTCAGATTTACATTTTTTGTTAGAAACATGAAAAGCTTAAATGATGTCTGGCATGTGATGTGCGCAGATTAAACTACCAACAGTATATGAAAACTAACACTACCCTGTCCAGCTGCTTCATAGTGCATATGCTGCTTTTTGATACATCAATGACAATAGTAATCAGTGATTTCAATCACTTCACAGAATGCCTAGTCCATCTACACAATTTGCGCCAGACATTAGCTTCACATAAAACAATAAATTGGCAACATAGGTCACAACAATTATCAACAAAGTTAAAAAAAAGTTCCTGCAGAGTAAAACAGGACCATTTTTATATGTACAATCACATGTAATAGCACAAATAGCACAAACACAGACAAATATACTGAATTCATCAAGACTGATGAATAAAAATAATTTTATAATAAAATGTCTATACACATTAATCGTTGCAGTATAGGCCAGAGCTTTAAGACACAAAAAAGTAAATATTGTTTGCCAACAAACAAAACAAAAGCAAACTCAAAGTCCAATCACAAGTTTCTAGGTTTTTTTTAGCTTTCAACTGGTCTCCTCAGCAGTTTTTTTTTGTCAAGATATTTTTGTCCAACTACTGTTTTCAAGGTCAGCAATTAAGCTTCGTACTGAAGTAATTAGCAATGTCATTGCAGTTGTCACATCATTTCCTGCACGTAGCACACATGTTGGTCAGTGTTCAGATAAAAAAAAAAAGGAAGTCACAAAATTAAAATGTCAAGGAAGTCGTTGAAAAGAGGAAGCTTCAGTGCTCCAGCACCTCACTGTGTGTCTGCATACAGACTGACAGTTAATCTGTTCCAACTGGAAAACACAACTAGGATCAATTGTAAGTGATTAACAATTTTTTTGAAGTGGTTTTGACAGCACATAATTTTGTTTGTCAGGAGCTGGCTGAATTTAAGATGACCTGCTCAGATGTTGTTCAGACAGCTGGCAGGTAGTATGCTGAAGGACTGAAAGAACAGAGCTAGGAGAAGATCAACACTCTGGAACTCACCACATACAGTAAGTGCAGTATTATTGTTTTTTTGTCTTTACAAGTTATTTGCCCTCTTACTTTACTGACTTATTTTTCATAAAGTAAACAAAAAATATCTACCAGTTTCTTGTATTTCAGGAAATTAACTATGTAGAAATGAATGAAACCAATAACGGCATAGATAGATAGATAGATTAATTTGTATTTCAGGACTCAGGAAAGGACTTGTTACATGTTGGGTGCTGATGCGGACAACTAGGAAGAACTTTTATTTTCCAGGTCTTTATTAGAGGTGGAAAGAACTTTAGTATTTCCAATATCTGTTACTTAATATTTATATATAATATATAATACTACTCCACTCCATTTTTTTTCCAGATTGCAAGATACATTTTCCCTCTAAACTTACGAGATGGCTTGAGTTTGTGTGTGGGTGTGACTAGATTTAGTTTAGCCTAACATTTTCGTAAAGAAATGAAAAAAACTGTATTCAGACAAGGTCTATTTAGCTGCAGCTCTAGAGCTTTTGATAGCACATAATCTCCCTTTGCAGATAGAATTGTCAAGATGAATGTTCAGATTTTCATTTTTCTGAACCTTTCACTTTATTGGTTTTGGGCTGTTTTTATACAATTAAGAAGAAGTGAATGTCTTTTTTTTTTGGCATTGGAATATTATTGTTAATAATACTATTAATATGTATGTTGTGCATTGCTGCTCAGCAAAATTAAAAATTACCATCACTGCTTCCTAAATTTTAAGGACCATGAATTGAAGTTTGTTATTTCAAACTTGAAAATTACAGCTGAATCAGATGTTGTTTCTATTGGGATCAAGGTATAAAACTAAAATGTATTTGTGCATCGAATCCATGAGTGTTATCTATGTTAACTTAAATGGCAAAATGATACAAGAGATTAAATCCAATTGGATGACAGAGTCTGCAAACATTAAAAGCTATATTTTCTGTAACAATAAAGGCCTTGTTGGACCTTCTTACAAACAAATTCAACATTAGGACAAAATACTGTTTGCTATCAATAGCTGTCTCAGCATATTTGTAATTGTTAAGTACAGTAATAGTGGAGCCCTGTCTGTAGGTAATGTGATATTGAACATCAAATTGCTCCAGGTGTGCAGCCTAGCACCTTATGTAACATCTTAGTAGCAATCTCTGTTTGAGTGTGCATGGATGTATGCATGTGAATTCAAGGCTGTGCAAACTGGTTTGTTTTCTCATCAGATTGAAAAGTGCTGTTGAACTACTTTAAGTGATTGAACCTTTCAGTCTGGAAAAAACAGCCTATAATGTAGTCGGAAATGTTAACGTAGCATTAGTAGTGACCAGCTATTGACCAGGAGAAATATGCAAAATATGACAGAACTTGACAAAACAACAAGATGCTTTACCCAGGTTCTGACATATTTATTTTGCTGTGTTAATTGAAAAGAATCAGTGGAAGTGAATAAGGTGTCAAGGAATCATTTATTTGTCATGTTACAACACAGGGTTGGCACAATGAAATGTAGCTTGACCCCTTCATGCTACACACATATAGAGCATTTACAGTATACAAATATTTTAATTAGAATAGAATAAAAGAAAATATACTATTTACAGTTGGCTATCCATAGATTTCTCTCTCTCTCTCTCTCACTCTCTCTCTCTCTCTCTCTCTCTCTCTCTCTCTCTCTCTCTATATATATATATATATATATATATATACACGCACACACACACACACACACACATACATATACGTTCCGATATATATATATATCGGATCTAGAGGGCTGTGTCCCATAATTTTGTAACTAGGCAATTCAACAATTAGACCTACTTCATGCACTGGCTAGTCAGGGGGTTTTATTTAATTTCAGTTTTTGCATACTTTACATAACTATTTGCATCTCTTTCATGTGTAAAACCAAAAACAACATCATAAATGTCTTTGAGATACTTACACTGGGCTTTGCATACATGCAAAAGACACAGTTTAGATAGGAAATTTTGGGGGAATCTTCAACAATAAGTTGCTGTTCTTCACCACTGTGTCTCATGAGTCCATGTTCAGTGCCAATGGCATCAGTATGCAGACTAACGGAATCATCAAATGTCTTTGAACGGTTCTGTGACCACATGCATGTTTTTTTGTTTTCATTTTCTTGATCGAAACAGTGTTTATTAATTTAAAATAAGCTGTTCCATTAAAGGTGCTCCTGTCATTTACACAAGCAGTGCCTTAATGTGACCGTAACACCATGTCATATTCATGTAACACCACCTCTGTTGGTCAATACATTTTGACAGCACGCATGTGCATCCCCATGTAATGTAAAATGTAAAACTTTTCTTCATAGGGTACAACTCAAGTAGTAATGTTACTGCCTCCTGAGCAGTCATTTTGCATTGCAACAAGTTTCCTGCCACTGCAGTATTGGTTCCCCTTTCACAAGATGAGGTTATTACTTGTCAAAAAGTCAATTTAAGATATCTACAGACAGATTAGGCATACCTTGAAAAGGGTATTGGCAGGCCTAATTTTGGAGATAAGTAAAAATGTATTCATGGATATTTTGAATTCTCTGGCCATTCAAAAAACAGCCATAGATATGATATGCTCTGTTTTCAGACTGCTGTTTAGTTTCTGGTAAGTTTTAGATAATGAAATTCTCCGTTAGTGGAAAGAACAGGCACTGCTTCAGCTAAAGCTGATCATGATTGGTTAATAGACAATCCTTATCATCTTGACTATTCAAAGCAGAATTCAAAATTAAATAATTTTATATTAAAATAATTTGCCACAGTGGTCTGAAATGCTTTTGGCAATTACTGTTAAGACTGCAGATTTACTTGAAAATGTCGCACCGTGGGATAGTGGGAAATGTAATTTTGATTCCTTCGTATGTCTGGTACATGTGAAGAAACTGACAATAAAGCCAACTTTGACTTTGACTTTGATATGCATGACTGCAGGACTTTGTACAGGTGTCTTACTGATAATGTCAGTGAAACAGTGTGGAAATCTTTTCATAGCACAAGACCTTTTGCGTTGCTGGTGATTTTTTGCACTTGTCACTTTTGCCCTGCCAATATAGTATAACAGTGGTTAGATGTCAGTCACAATCCTATTGTTTTGGTGACCTCTTGAACTTTTTAGCCATGCGTGTGGCTCTATGGATGGCAGTGTCAGTCTGTAAGTACACGTGTTTTAAGTTTTATGATGTTAGAACTCTCTGTTATGTGAATGTAGCACATCTCAGGATGATCAACTGACTGGCTGGTTTGGTTGGTGTGAATGTCTGATCATGAACTCCAATTTCATTGTATAGTGTGGAGCATGGAAGTTATAATAATATAAAGTATAATATCATACTGAAGTACTGTATCCTTGTAAATTTACTATACAACTTGATACATTCCTTGTACTTGTTGTAATGAGTCACAGAGGAACCAATGATTGAACCCAAAATGCAGACCCAAAAGACTGGTGCAGTTTTATAAATGTATTTAAATCAGTGACAACAAAATCAAGACATACTGGATGGTGAGGTAGGTGTGGGTCAAAGCCAAAGTAAAAAGTCCTGGCAAATAAATCCAATAAGGGAGCATAAGTCCAAAAAATGAGAAATTAACCAAGGTCCAGTGTAAAACAAAGTGAAAGTCCAAAATCACAGGGAGTGGAAGGAAACACTTGACATAAAAAGATACAAAGAGAATCTGGCAAAGACAGAGGGAAAAACACTGGATTAAATACACTGGGGATGGAGGACTAATGAGGCACAGGTGACAACATCTTCAGGACAAGTGACAACAAATGAGGGACAGCTGACATAAATCATCACAAGGGCAGGAAACAGGAAGTAAAGCAAAAGAAGATGCATGAGGTAAACTTTCAACATAAAACAGGAAATAACAAAACTAACACGACTGGACTCGACTCTACTCCTCCCGGTTGTTTTGTGTTTCCATTAGGGATAATACCTGGTACCCGATACTATTTTTTGTACCTGCTCTGGCGAGGTTCCAAGTGAGTAGAAGCGATACTATATGTGCGACGTCAACAGCCTGTCGGCCACTGATTGGCCGGAGAGTGTCGTCACTGGTCTGCGGCGTCCAATCCCACCCCCTCCATTGTATTGCCGGGCAACAGCAACCGCTGACTTTATTCTTTATTCTCACTCGAGGGAAATGGCTGCTCGTAAATTTTCACCGTGGTCCGTCGACGAGGTCCAGACTAAAAAGCCACAAACCGAGCAGCAAATACAACATCGCCTCGATGTCCTCCATTGTTTGTCGGCTCTGTTTGCGTCGCGTACAAATTGACGTCATGGCAGTTTCGCGATCCCGCCTATGTTAAGGAGGTACTATGAAGTACTCAATTGTAATGGAAACTCAACCAAACCAAGTAGAGTAGAGTAGAACCGAGTCGAGTAGAGCTGGAACTGTGTAATGGAAATGCTGTGGGTTGAATGATTAAACACACAACACTTCCTGTTGAAACTCAGTATTTTGTGACTCCATTTTTCATTTTTGTGAGTACATATTATTAATTTCTGTAAAATGAGGAACAAATGTCAGAAAATAAAGTTTTATGTAAGAATACCTTTTTCATAGTCAATCTTGATTCTTATTTGGTTGTACTTTTTTTTCTTTTTTTTTTTTTTTTAGGTAAATTGCAATTTTGTGAGGGGGACTTCCTTAAGTGAGCCACCATCCAGAAGTCAACATGGCTGACAAAGTGAATACATTGCCATTCTTCTATGGCAACATCACCAGGGAGGAAGCAGAGGACTATCTACAGCAGGCAGGCATGAGCAACGGCTTGTACCTGCTACGGCAAAGCCGAAACTATCTTGGAGGCTTTGCACTGTCTGTGTCATATTCAGGCCGCTGTTACCACTACACAATCGAAAGAGAACCCAATGAAACATATGCCATTGCAGGTGGTAAGAGCCACAGGACCCCTGTGGATGTGATTGATTATCACTCTCAAGAGATGGATGGCCTTGTGTGTCTGCTAAAGAAGCCGTGTAACAGGCCCAAGAACATGCAGCCAAAGGTGGGGGCATTTGAGGACCTGAGGGAAAAGCTGATCCGAGAGTACGTAAAACAGACCTGGAACCTGCAGGTTAGTTTCAACTCTATCATGGAAGGTCATTTAGAATATAGAGTGAGTGAAGTCAGTAAGTACACTAGGTCAAACTTAAAGCAGGACGTCAATCTGTGATAATGTCTGTAATAGTTTCTTGACCCGCCTGACTTCTTTATGGTAATAACAGGACTGTATTTGCATAGTGCTTTCCTAGTATGAAGACCACTCAAAGAGCTTTTATAACTGAAGTCTGTATTCACCTGTTCACTCACACATTCATACGGTAGCTCAGCCACCCTCTCATTATGAGCGTTATCCATTCACACACCAATGGCACAGCATCAGTGGCAGTTTTTGGGGTTCAGTATCTTGGCCAAAGATAATTTGGCATGTGGACTGCTGAGGCCAGGGATTGAACCACCAACCTTCTGATAGATGACTGCTCTACCTCCTGAGCCACAGCCGTCAAGTTTTTTTTTTTTTTTTTTTTTAAACCAACTTGTATGTGTAGACAAGCGGCTGCAATGCAGTATTACAATACACCTACCTGCGTACTTTGTGTGAACCTGAAAGTTGCCCCAGGGCACATATCAGAGTCACTGGAATATGTTTACACTGAGTACTTCCAATTTTGCACAAGTAAACAAAAGTAATCATGGCAACAGTTGAGGAGGTTACTATATTGTTAATGTTGAGATCACTGTAGAAATAGCTATACTAGTTTCTCTCCAAAACTTTGTGTCACTCAGGTGCATATTTGCCAATATATGAAATAAAGAAATTTGTTCTTCCTGATATTTCTAATTGACGAGGTACATTATCAGATTCTCCAAAAGCTAATTTATTCCCGTTAGTAGTCAGTGTATAAATGGACTCCAAAATGCACTGGTAGTGCTCACTGAAGTCTTCCTGCTTCATGTTAGTGTTCATGTCAACCAGCAACAGTGAACATAATAGGTGTGTTGGTGGCTCATGAATGCATGTTTGTGTCCCATTTTATATCCCATGGTCTCTATGCACAGATCTCTGTTTTACACAAGTAGATCACTCTCATGTCCTTACATGTAAAACATAATCTTAACTTGCAAAATCACTGTTAAATCAGATAAATCTAAATCACTATGTCACTGCAACTTTTTCTTTTTCTTCATTCATTGTATTTGCAACAAGGTGAACATCAACAAATAACCTGTGTACCAGGCCATTGATAGACAGGTAAATAAATTAAACAGCAGGCCTGGAATTAAGTTATTTTTAGATTTAGATTTTAGATTCCTGCGATGCCCTAGTAAATAAAGATTTATTGGGCCATCGCAGGAAAGACAAATGATGCAATAGTAATAAGTCATAATTCCATATTATTATTATTACATATTAAGACAAAACAGTATCCAGTCAACAATTACAAGTGAGTGTATTGAAAAGCAGTACTGAGTTGTCAAAATTGTCACCAGAATGATTGAGTTTTCCACAAAATGCTGTCTAATTGATTTTTTAATGACAAAATAAAGTCTAGAAATGGGCTAAGGGTGATCAAGATTAATCTGAGCAAGTTTCAATACCTATGTAACTCAGAATCAGAATTTGAGTCTGAGATCTTAAGAGCAGTAACAAAAATGTCAAAAAGCACTTTTTTACATGTTAACATTAAACACACTGTTGACAAACTTCTCAAGGTGAGGTTACATCTGACAGAAAGAGGAGGTCATATTAATTGAGAAATATTAGCTGCTTCTGGATAAATAAATGTTAATGTTACTTATAAAAGGGAAGCAAAAAGGGCAACAACAATGCTGAGCTGAGCTAAGTAATTAATGACACCATCAAACATATCAGGTTTAGAAAAGTAGTTTAAAAACACACACAAGTGCAACCATTTATTGCGTACTGTAGTTACAAACACAGTTACCTGATGAGAAGCCTGATCAGCCACTGTCAGTAATCAAAACAAACACACATTATTAGACTGGAAACCATTAATCAAACTAACTAACCAAAGTCAATGAATGCCAGATTGCCTTACATACATATTGCCATCCCATACTTTAGCTGTTATCTATTGTGTCTGTGGTGGTAACAAAATGTTAAAAATATACATACAGTATTTGAATTAAATGGAAGCTCATTGTACTCTCCAGGGAAAATAATACGTCAAACTCCGTTCACCATCAATATAATCCATTAAAATAAACTGTATTTCCATAGAAACTTTACAGATGCTGGATTTTGTTACCTCAACCCCTGCTAGCCTCTTTTGGTTAGCTGTGCTGTTTTAGTGGGAGATAGCATAATGTTGGACACACCGGGAAACCTGATTGTTGTAGTGTTTAAATGAGAAATCCACAACTTTTATTTAGGAAACAACACACAGCTCTAGACAGGGCATGCCTCACCGGCCATGTGGTAGAAGGGGCATTACGTCCAGGCACTTGGGCATCCATGACACCAACCATTATTATCCCTGCCGTGAAACTGATAATAACCAGATAAATGCATTTCTTCCTTGATAAATTCATAACTTATAACAGTTGCGATACAGCTATGCCATTATGACTAAGACAGTAAAAGATACCCTGAACTAACCCTTCCCCATTCATCTTTCTCTTATTTCCACTATACAGGCAAGATATATCCTAACAGTGCCTTGCAAAGTAAATAAGGAAACAAAATGATAAAAGCTTATATCATGGTTTTAGCTTCACTAACAGCCTCTTTCCTACCCTCAAGCATGAACTGGCCTGCCCCTCTCATCCTAGCACCAGGGAGTGCCATAGATAAAATCTCTATTAAAGAGTGATTCCACTGATGAATACAAAGAACGTGCAGTGGCTGCCACCTAATCAGTAACATCTTTTTAGCACCAGTGCATGCTGATAACTACAGCTGTCTTTGAGTGTGGTTAAGATTCTGCCATTAATTGTCATTCAGCAGCATACATTATAGAGACCAGTCGATCTCTAAACCAAGTGTTTCAGATAGGTTGTTATTTGTTCCCAGAAACTTTTCTGATGGACACTCACATATAATATAAAAATACCCACATTTGGTTCAAATCACATACAGGGGACAACTTTGAAGAAGTAGTTATATTCATCATAAAATGCCATTTTGTTGTCAAATGTTGTCCAAAGTTTTTGACAGTACTATATGTGTGGGCTCATAGCTAATGTGTGTGTGCAGGGAGCAGCTCTGGAACAGGCCATCATCAGCCAGAGGCCTCAGCTGGAGAAGCTCATTGCCACCACTGCACATGAAAAAATGCCCTGGTTCCATGGAACAATAACACGAGAAGACTCTGAGCCCAGGCTTCAAAATGGCTCCCGTACAAATGGAAAATTTCTGTAAGTACTCTGTCACTATATAGATTTTGGCTGTATTTATGGTACATGATGTAAAATGAATTCTAACAATAACATTCAAATTTGGCCAATTATGTCACTATTTTTTGAAAATGTATCCAGAGCTCACAATATCCAGAATATGGTCAAAGAATATACTCATGAAGAACACCATTCTCCAAATTAAATAATCAAATTCAGATGCACTGTTATAGCCTAGGTCACACAAATATAAACCTGTCTCAAAAACGTATTTCATCGCAAGGTTAATTCCTTAAAAACTTTCTTGCCATTGAAACCATCATTTCAGGCAGCAAAACAATTCCAAACTTTTTACCTCAGCTGAACATCTGAAGAACATCTGAAACCCTGCTTGGAAGAAAACATTTGGATTTGGGTTACCTAATTTTTTTGGTTAAGTCAAAATTGGCATTATTTGCCAAGTATGTGTGCACACACAAGTTTAACATTGCACTCAATGTACTTCCATAGGAAAAAGACTTAAAAAAAATGAGTTGGATATTTCACCCTGTACCCCAGGGTAAATTTAAACAAAATAGACCCACCTTGTAAACATAAATGACTACAATGAACATGATGCCCCTTGAATGAACTAAGTGTAAAGAAATGATTCAGTCTAAATATCAGGATACCCACTGGGAAGATGCTTTCATTTCTGTGTATAACTGAGATTTCCTCTCAAATGGGGTTTGGGGTATCTATGCAAAGAAAATACGTTGCTGCATGGGGATAATACTTGATCTGATAACAACTAACTGTACAAGCTTTAGTTGTTTTTATATTCATGACATAGACCAAATGTCAGAAAACCAGCACCGCTAAACATTATGTTTTTGGGTTGGCAATTTGGTAATTGGAAATTATTTAATTCAATTTACAGATATTAAAGTTACAACCCCATTTCCAACAAAGTTGAGATGCTGTGTAAAATGAAAGAAATGGAAGAGAATAATAGAAATAGAATGTGATGATTTGCAAAACATTGAAACCCCATTTTTAATTGAAAATAGCAACATATCAGATGTTGAAACTGGGAAATTTGATTGTTTTTTGCGAATTACATGCTCCTTTAGAATTTGATGCCAGCAACACATTTCATAAAAGTTGTGACAGTGGCAACAAAAGACTGGAAGAGTTGTGAAACGCTAAAAGAGCTGAGGGCTGAGTCTTTCTTAAGTAAAGATGGGGAGGGGTTCACCACTCTGTGACAGACTGTTGGCAAATAGTGCGACAATTTAAGAATAATGTATTTCAATGTAAAGAGTTCCCAAGTGCTTACAGTGTTGTTAAAAGAAGAGGTGATGCAACAGAGTGGTAAATATGACCCTGTCAATATATTAAAGGTTTAAAATGCTTTTTGCTTTGTTACGTGTGAAGAAAGCGAAAGTAAAATATTTATAGCAGCTGAAGCTTCGGTTGAGAGGCAGTGGTCTCAGCTGAAGAAACACAGTAACACACACAGCACAAACACACACACACACACACACACACACACACACACACACACACACACACACACACACACACACACACACACACACACAATGTGGTTTCCGCTCTGGCAGTTTGCAAAGGACTTCCTGAAGTGGCCAAACAAGAGGAAGAATGACACTAAGGCAAGAGGTGACTGTTCTGTCCCTTTTCTCATGAAGTGTCTAGGAGGAAAATCTGTATTTCCACTGAAACACAACTTCATGTTTGGATCATAGCTTAGTATTAATTTTTATGACAATATTCCAGACATAGTGTAACCATACAATATTCCGGAGTCCGTTGCAAGGTTTAGGCTCTGGCCAAGGGTGGCACACAACACAACTGGTTGTGCTATGTAGATATTTTTAATTCTGGAACATTTTTTTAATATTATATTACATTATATCATATTATATTATATTATATTATATTATATTATATTATATTATATTATATTACAATATAATTTTGTTCAGAAAATGGACCGGTGCAGGTACAAATATTTGAGTTCCACTGTACAGCCGTGGCCAAAAGTTTTGAGAATGACAAAAGTATTGCTTTTCCCAAAGTTTGCTGCTTCAGTGTTTTTAGATCTTTTTGGCATATCTTACTATGGTATACAGAAGTATAATTACAAGCATTTCACAAGTGTCAAAGGCTTTTATTGACAATTATATCAAGTTTATGCAAAGACTCAGTATTTGCAGTGTTGCCCTTCTTTTTCAAGACCTCTGCAATTGGCCCTGGCATGCTGTCAATTAACTTAACCACATCCAGACTGATGGCAGCCCATTCTTGCATAACCAATGCTTTGAGTTTGTCAGAATTTGTGGGTTTTTGTTTGTCCACCCACCACTTGAGGATCGACCACAAGTTCTCAATGGGATTCAGGTCTGGGGAGTTTCCTGGCCATGGATACAAAATTTCGATGTTTTCTTCCACAAGCCACTTAGTTATCACTTTTGCCTTATGGCAAGGTGCTCCATCATGTTGGAAAAGGCATTGTTCATCCTCTAACTGTTCTTGGATGGTTGCGAGAAGTTGCTGTAGGAGGATGTTTTGGTACCATTCATTATTCATGGCTATGATCTTAGGCAAAATTGTGAGTGAGCCCACTCCCTTGGCTAAGAAACAACCCCACACATGAATGGTCTCAGGATGCTTTAAGGTTGGCATGACACAGGACTGGTGGTAGTACTTCCTTCTCCAGACAAGCTTTTTTCGGGATGCCCCAAATAATCGGAAAGGGGATTCATCAGAAAAAATGACTTTACACCAGTCCTCAGCAGTCCTATCCCTGTACCTTTTGCAGAATATCAGTCTGATGTTTTTTTCTGGAGAGAAGTGGCTTCTTTGCTGCCTTTCTTGACACCAGGCCATCCTCCAAAAGTCTTCGCCTCACTGTGCGTGCAGATGCACTCACACCTGCCTGCTGCCAGCAAGCTCTGCACTGGTGGTGCCCCGATCCCGCAGCTGAATCAACTTTAGGAGACGGTCCTGGCACTTGCTGGACTTTCTTGGGTGCCCTGAAGCCTTCTTCACAACAGTTGAACCTCTCTCCTTGAATGATCTGATAAATGGTTGATTTAGGTGCAATCTTACCAGCAGCAATATCCTTGCCTGTGAAGCCCTTTTTGTGAAAAGCAATGATGACTGCACGTGTTTCCTTGCAGGTAACCATGGTTAATGGAGGAAGAACAATGATTTCAAGCACCACCCTCCTTTTAAAGTTTCAAGTCTGTTATTCTAACTCAGTCAGCATGACATAGTGATCTCCAGCCTTGTCCTCATCAACACTCTCACCTGTGTTAACGAGAGAATCACTGACATGATGTCAGGTATTCCTTCTGTGGCAGGGCTGCAATGCAGTGTAAATGTTTTTTGGGGACTAGGTTCATTTTCATGGCAAAGAAGGACTTTGCAATCAATTGCAATTCATCTGATCACTCTTCATAACATTCTGTAGTATATGTAAATTGCCATCATAAAAACTTAGGCAGCAGACTTTGTGAAAATGAATATTTGTGTCATTCTCAAAACTTTTTGCCATGGCAGTAGTTCTTGTAACTGATATTCTCTTTATTACTCTAATGTTAGTGCTGGTTCTTCTTGATGTTTGAAAATAGTTATATCCAGTTATCTACCAACAAGCTACACCTGATTTATTCCATAGTAACAGGTGGGGTTAAATCTTAACTATAAAGAAAAGAATGTTTTTCTGTCTGTATGTATGTATACTTTCTTTCAAATATTTTCAACATACTGTCAACTTTACACTTCACACTTAGCAGATATATTTCTGACGATCCAAGGAAGTGCAGTGATGAGTGTGAAGTAATAGAAACGTATTAGATTTTGAGCGTTTCTATGTTAACTGGTACAGCTTTTCTAGCCTTCATGGCACAGATTTATGTCCAGGAAACTTGCACACCAGTTGCATGCATTGTAAATCATCTCATTTGATACTACTCAGCCAATCAAATCTATACATTCTGATCAGCATTGTAGTTTGACTCAGTACCACCAGACTCATTTGACAAAAACAGTAATTTTACTTTGCAGAACACAGGAGTTGCTGGTTTACCACGGCCTCATTTGGTTAGTTTGTTTGTTATACAAGCTTTACACAATAACAAACAAATGTATTGAGGCAGCAGTAGATTAGCAATCCCATGTTCTGCAAAGTAAAATTACTGTTTTTGTGAAAGGTTTCTGGTGCTTTGAAGAGAGCATAGATGGATATAACTGTTTTAGTTTCTCATTGGAAAAGGGCTGTCTTACAGCAAGGAAAAACTAAAAATATTCTTAATATAGCACACATTTGAAGTGATACTTTTTTTAAGGGGGTCTTAATTTAGTTGGCTGAAATACATTTTGCTGCTGCCCTGTCCACAGCCATACATTGCTTAGCTTCTGTCCTTGTACTTCTCCTTCTTCTCCGAATTGGAGGAGTGTTGACCACATCTACTATACTTACACTGACTATGGATAACTTCCTCATACAGTCCCACAAACTATCCCTTTATCAAAAACAAAGAAAAAGGGAAACTCAAGATCCACTTTAGGTGTGGCTCATGTTTTGCCAACACCTCAATAAACTGTCTAAAAATGGATGCATATTATGATATTACTGAGTTGTTAATAAAGTTTAAAAAAGGAAAAATTAAAAAATCAGGCAGCCCATGCTTGTGTCTAAAACTGTGGATCTGGAACTGCTGCATCTGGAACTGCCGGGGCTCTCCCATTCTTCTGAAGTGGTGTGGCCCCCCCTAACTCTGCATGTTGTGTATGTATCTGTGACTAATAAAGGATTTCTTCTTCTATTATTATTAAGACTTTCTCTGGGGGGCGTAAACCTGAATGAGGGAGTTCAGGTAGGTTGGAGTGGTTTTGGTGGCAGTTTTGTGGAAGCATTAAGGACTTATACTTGATGTGGGCAGCAACTGGGAGCCAGTGGAGGGATATGAACAGCAGAGTGACATTTGCTCGTTTCGGCTGGTTGAAGACCAGGCGAGCCGCCACATTCTCGATCATCTGCAAGGGTTTTATGGTGGGAGTTATATTGCATGTTCAGACAGGTAGCATCTGATCTTCCTGATGTTGTAGAGGGCAAATTGGCATGACCGGGCAACAGCAGCAGGGATAACTGTGGGTGAGATAGCCTGCAGGAGGTTGGAAAGTATAGGGTCCAATGGACAGTTGGTAGGGCAAGAATCGAGCAGAAAATTGGAGACTTGCTCCTCTGTGACATGGGAAAATTAGTGAGCAAACCTTATCAGTAACGAAGGAAGGAAGTGATCACCTGTGAGCAAAGCTGAGGGTGGAGGAGATGGAGGGTTGAGTAGTGAGTTAAAAGCAGAAAATTGTTTCCAAGTGTCTTTGGCACTACTGATTTTCTCCTGATAATAAGTGGACTTGGCACTTTTTAGATGGGAGGAGAATGCAGACAGAAGAGTTTGATAGTCCCTGAGGTCAGAGGGATCTCTGGTCTTGCTCCATTTTCTCTCGGCTGCTCTGAGCACCACCTATTGCTCTCTGATAACACTGCTGAGCCATGGACTGGTAGGGTTTTTATGAGCAAGTTTGGATGACAGTGGGCATAGATTGTTTAGAGGGGGCTAGCAAGGAGCAGAGTGTGTCTGTTGCCTCATTCACACGGAGTGAGGAGAAAACAATGTGAGGAGGTGTGGTTGCTGAGACCTCACTGGAGAGCTGAGCCACTGTGAGGGACCAGAGGTTTCGTCTGAAGGAGACCCTTTGTGGCGGAACATGAGGATGCTCTGGTAAGAACACAGAGAATTGAATAGAGAAGTGGTCTGATACATTTAAGGGGGTGACAGTTAGCTTAGCTGTGCAGCAGTTTCTAATTGCATTTAAGTCGAGAGTATTGCCCACTTTGTGTGTGGGAGCGGCGGAGAACTGTTTGAGGTCAAATGAGGACAGCAGTGAAAGGAGGTCGACCGCATGGGGTTTGTTAAGATGGATATTCATGTCACCCATGACAATCAGTGGGGTGCCATCTTCCAGAATGGCTGAGAGTAGTATGTCCAGTTCAAGTATAAAGTTTCCTAGTAGCCTAGGTGGGTGATATGATGCATGATATTCAAAGGAAGAGTTATTGCTCAGAGGAGTAAGCTTGGTGAATTTCCAGTCTTTGGAAATGAGTCTGCCTGTGCCACCTCCACATCCATCAGGACAAGGTGTGTGGGAGAAAGTCAGCTGAAAGCGCAGCTGGTGTGGCTGTGTTTTCTGGACGGATCCAGGTTTCGGTCAGGGCTAGTACATGAATTTGATGTAGATTTGCAAGTACTTGGATAAATTCTGTTTTATTTACAGCAGATCAGCAATTCCAAAGGCCAAAGAAAAAAGCAGAGGGAGTAGTGGAGGCTTTTCTGAGTGAGAAATAGTTCTCAGGATCGCATTGCCTTTTATGCCCAATACATTTTTTTTGCATCCCCTGGATGACCGGGATATATTGGTAGCACATGGTGTGCGTGCAGGAAGGCAACAGGGATAGTATAAGAGTAGTGGTGGTTATCTGTGTCCTAGCTCAGTGGAGTTGCACAAGTAGACTCAAAGGTCTTTCCCCATAAGGGTCTTCACACAAGAAGGGCCGACTTAGAAGAGCTGACGATACAGCGCAGCCTGTGTGTTAAATACAGGAAATGCCACAGCTATGCCCTTTCACAGCTCGTTACCACGGCTGAATTTGAGCCGTTCAGATTTCCACAGCAAAGCAACAGATAGAGGGCGTGACCTGCGTCAGCTGACCCTCCTATTGAAACTCAGAGAGTGATAGTGAGAAGTGCTCAGTGGCAACAAAAGCCTGCTAACAGCCTTGATCCAAATTTAAGCCAGAAATAAAGAATGAAAACACTTACTAACCGATTGCCAACTGCTGTATTCCACAGCCAAGCTTGTTCTAAAATAGCAAATACATTAAAAGAAGGCATGAAGCATTGGTAAAACAAACAAGGAAAATATAAAATCAGGCAATCGGCAGTGGTGGCTATTAGTTAGAATCAAATAAAATAAGAAAGATGAAGCACCCAAATTAAAACTGTAAAATGCTAAAAAGTTATTTGAAAATGTCACCGGAACTGATGAAGATGAAGCCTGCTTGGATGAGAGAAGAAACGTCTTCCAAGACAAACTGACAAAGTCCAGTTGCAAACAATTGAATGCCCTGAAGCTGTCACCGGAACTGCATGCCTTAAATGCCCCTGTGCTGACTAACAATTAGGAAAAAAAGAAATGAATAAAAACAGTGTCTGAAATTCCTTTATTTATTAAACCGTTCAAATATATTTTTGAAAGTGTAAATGCTACTTCAGATCCTTCTCTACATTGCTGGTGCAGAAGAGAGTACACTCTACACAAAGATAAAAATGTAACATAACAAAATATGGTTTGTTCGATTTTTTAAATCACAGCATAACACTGAATTTTACAGAAATTACACAACAATAAAAGTTTCATTAAAGTACAACCATTACAAAAGTCTGCAATGTCACAAACACTGATAAGAGTAGAGAGGCAGGGAAATCATGAAGGAGATAAAAATGAATTTAAAGAGACAATACATGGCTCCCCTACAGACTCTTCAAGTCAAGTCAGGCTTTTCTTGTCATCTCAATGTTTTTCCTGTATGGTTTTATTCTTGATCTTTGAGCTGATAGAACTGTGATGTCTGTGTTCTCTTTATAATATGTTGTTTACTATTTATTTTTGATGCATTTGTTGCCATGGATTAAACACTATCTGTTAACACACACAGTAATGTAACTCAGTGGATTTGAGTTGGTGTTGAGCATTACCCTTGACATACAATAGTCTTCTGTCCTGTGTTATGGGTTATTTATTTTGAGGGTGGGCTCAAGGTTGAACTTTTGGAACAGTTAGCCTGGGTCTTCTCTGTGAGCCTTGGCTGGGATTATGATAACACTTTTCAATTTAAATTTTTCCAAATAGAAAATCGTGTTTCCCATTGTGAACCATTACCATGTTTAACATATGTATGTGGTTATAAACCCGCCACCCAAATAGGGTTAATATTAGCAAATATTTTAAGCCTTGAAAAAATGGCTTAATGAAAGTATTTTTCAAACGTTGATGGTTAAGCAGGGGTGTCATGCAAGCCAAAAGCAGAAGGGGCATGGAAGTCTTGTGATTAATTAGGTGATGGTTGAGTATGAAAGAGCATCCCAGAGATCTCTGGTAAAAATGAGGAGGGGTCCATCACTCTGTGTCAGAGCTCCAGAGCTCATTTAAAATAAACTGAGGCAAAGTGGAAAACTGTCCTGTGGTCAAAATTTGAAATTCTTTTTGGAAATCATGGACGCCAGGTCCCCCAGCCTAGGAAGCAGAGGGACCAGTGGTGTAGTGGTGCCTGAAGGAGTGGGTATACTCTTAATTTATGTCCTCCCCCCTTTTTTTTAAATTAAGGATAAACGTCCTGTGTTATTAACACTGAGCAGTATGAGGCTTATAGGCTGATAGTTGGGCTGGCAGGAAGCTAGCAGGACAATGACTAGCCGACTTGGGAGCTTGGGTTGGCAGGAGGTGGTTGGTGGTAGTTTGTGTTAAATTTTGGGAAACCAATTGTTATTTTAGTTGTGTTAAGTTATGATCCGGGTTTGGTTATTTTATAACAAAAAACCTCCAAAAGTCTATGACTTTTGCTAGAAAACCAACTTTTCCAGAGGGGTACCAATACTTTCATCCATGATTGCATGTTTAACCTGCTGCTGCAACAAAAGAAATTCCCAAATTGAGATCATTAAAGTAAAATCTAAGTCTAAGTCTAATAGCAAGAATAAAACAGGCAATAAAAATGATACAAAATAAAACATAAAATATATACAATAAAGAAGAATAAGGATGAGAATAAAACTAAGACAAATGTTCTAAAAAAATACAACATGTTCTAAAACAATACAACAGCAATTCATCACAATATAACAAAGTAAATAGTTATATAATATACATATATATATATCTATATATAATAATTACATGTGTGTGTGTCTGTATATATATATAATAAAATTCAATATAACTATGTATAGAAACAAAGAATAACAGCCATTCTTAAAGAGAAAGCGAGAGCCAGAGCTATAAACTATATACCAGAAAAAATATGTGCAAGTTGCAAGTGATAAATAAATGTAAACAATAAACAGTAATGTGCAATATTGCAGTAGTGCAAATAATATGTAAACATCAAACTATTGAAATTTGTGAGGTTGGTGGGGATTAACTGTTTAAATTACTGGGCTCGAGGCAGGAATGATTTCCTGAAGCAGTCCTTGTGACGGTGGAGTTGGAGCAGTCTATTGGAGAGGAACGTCTGCTGTCTGTCCACGAGGTAGTGAAGAGGATGTTCAGGGTTATCCATGATGGATAACAGTCTGTTGAGTGTCCTCCTCTCCACCACCTCCTCAAAGGTGTCTAATTTGCAGCCAATAATGGAGCCGGCCTTCCCGATCAGTTTTTCACTGGCTCTGATGCTGCTCCCCCAGCACACTGCAGTGAAGAAGAGTACACTGGCAACAACAGACTGGTTGAAGATCTCCAACATCTTGCTACACATGTTGAATGATCTGAGCCTCCTCAGGAAATAGAGTCTACTCATCCCCTTCTTGTGGACAGCATTGATGTTGGTTTTCCAGTTTAGTCTGTTGTTGAGGTGCACTCCTAGATATTTGTAATCCTCCATGACTGTGACATTCTCCCAGAGAATACACAGTGGCTGTGTGGTTGTCCTGTTCCATCTGACATCAGTCACCATCTCTTTGGTCTTGGCCACGTTAAGCAGCATGTAATTTCTACCAGACCATTCCACAAAATCATCTACCACTGCTCTGTATTCCTCATCTTGTCCATCCTTTATACACCCCACCACTGCTGACTCAACCGAAAACTTCTGGAGGTGGCACAATGAGGAGTTGTACGGGAAGTCTGAGGTGTACAAGGTGAAGAGAAAAGGACACAAAACAGCCCCCTATGGTGCTCCTCTACGACTTTCCACGGTCTCAGACACTGCCCAGTCAGACAAACTGTGGTCTGTCTGTCAGTAATCCAGGAGATTGTGGGCGTGCCAACTCCCATCACTCACAGCTCCTCACCCAGGAGCAGCAACTGGATGGTATTAAATGCAATGGAAAAATCAAAGAAAGTGATCCTCACTGTGCTGCAGGTGGGAGTGAGCACGCTGCAGCAGGTGTATGATGGCATCGTCCACACCCAGATGAGGCTGGTAGGCAAACTGTAGAGGGTCCAGTGATGATTTCACCTGTGGTCGGAGGTGGGCCAGGACCAGCCGCTCCAGCACCTTCATCATGAGTGATATAAGGGCAATGGGTTGGTAGTCATAAAGACCAGATGGAGATTTCTTCTTCGGAACAGAAACCATGCAGGATGTCTTCCAGAGTGCCAGGACTCTCTGCAGGCTCAGGTTTAAGAGGTGTCCCGGGATCATCGACAACTGGCTGGCACAAGTCCTCAGGACTCTGGAACCTATGCCATCAGGGCCAGCAGCCTTGCCCAGGTGCAGCAGAATGCAAGATAATCATTCCTGGCTGTTAGCTAAACCTATTGAAAAAATAGTTTAGCTCATTGGCCCTCTCAAGGCTGCTGGTCTGTCTCTTGCCTTTAGCTCTGTGATTGCCTTAATTCCTGTCCACACATCCTTCACTCTTTTCTGCTGTAGTTTGGCCTCACTTCCTCCTGGAGGCATCTCTGCTCTGCCTCAACTTCTCTCAGCTTGTGCTGAACACTCCTCAGTTCTTTTTTGTCCCCTGACTTGAAGGCTTGTTTCTTCCTATTAAGTGGACTTTTCAGGTCACTGGTGATCAAAGATTTGTGGTTGGGAAAGCAGTGCACAGTCCAGGTTGGCAGTATGGTCTGTTCACAGAATTTGATACTCTGTGATACACTCTGTCAGGCTGTTGATGTCCTCCCCATGTGGCTCACACAACACATCCCAGTCTGTTGGCTCAAAGCAGTCCTGCAGTGCATTAGCATACAGTAGGTCCAGTGTGGTGTTGTCTCTGGTGGGGCAGTTAATAAATTTGTGGAATTTTCTCTGAGTTTTGTCCAAAGTGTTGTAATTAATGTCCCCAGTAATTACTACAAACACATTTGGTTGCTGCATTTGTAGCTCCACAACAGTGAAGTGGATGATGTCACGTTCTGCTTCCCCATCAGCCTTCGGAGGGGTGTAGACAGTGATCATGATGGGGGATGTGAACTCCCAAGGCAAATAATAAGGCCACATCCCCACAGCTAGCAGCTTAATGTCCAGGCTACAGAAATGTTCCTTCACGGTAACGTCCAGGATTACACTACTTCTCATTCACCAACATCCCTCTACCCATCTTTTTACCGCTCTGAGACACATCTCTGTCCGCGCACACACAGCTGAAGCTGGATACCTCCACACTCCAGTCTTGGACGTGTGAGTGAAGCCATGACTTGGTAAAGGCTTTTAGAGGGTATTCCCACTGAGTCCTGACCAGCACGACAGGCTTGTCTGTATTATTCACCAAAGACCTCACATTCCCTGTGATGATCACTAGAATGAACAATCTATATCTCCATGCCGTGGCCCTACATATTGTTCCAGTTCTGCAGCCTTGACGTCGCCTCTTTAACTCATCCGGGACTACAGTCCTCTCTCCAGGCGGCAGCATGGGTTTACACATTGCGATCACGTGCTCACATGTATAAATAATGCCCAACTCCTCTCTGTTTGGCCCCCCATTACAAAGAGTGCAAAAAGTAACAGAAGGGCCACTAAAAAAGTTGTAAAACGCGTTTTCCGTTGTTAAAAATCAACGGAAAACACACTAAATGAACAAAAACAAATGAAAAATGATTATTGCTATAAAGTTATGTCATCTTCTAAGTTTCCATAAAAGTCAGACAGTGTATTGTGGGTGCTGATGTAATTGAGGTTACCTGTGTACATCTAACCCCTTTGAATGTGCATTCACCGCCACTAAGAACATTTTGCCCATAAACAGACCTGCATAATCTATGTGGAGTCTTTTCCATAGCTTCTCATGCCATTCTCAGGCATGGAATGGTGCACATGCAAGTGCTTTTCTATGTTCTTGCCATGTGGTGCATGATTTTATCTCGTTCTCTATGTTAGTGTCCATGTGGGGCCACCGCATGTAACGTCTTGCCAGGCCTTTCATGCGGCTCATCCCTGGGTGTGACTAATGTAGCTGTTCCATCATAGGAGCTTGAGTCACAATACGGGCTTCCCACAGTACACAATCATCCTGTGCACTTAGTTCATGTTGTGTTTGCCTATAAGGAATAAAATCTCTGTGCAAGTTATTTGGTCATCCTCTCAGGACATACTCATGCACCCTTGAAAGGAATCCTTAGTTGTCCATTTCGGAAGCTGTTCTGATGCCAACAGTGGTCCAAACTTCCGGGGCAAAATTAAGACATCCCCTGGTTCCTCTGGTTATAGACTGTGAACTTTGGAAGTGTAAGAGAGCTCAGAGTGTCAGTATTGCCA
Organism: Chaetodon trifascialis; assembly: GCF_039877785.1. Lineage (NCBI taxonomy): Eukaryota > Metazoa > Chordata > Actinopteri > Chaetodontiformes > Chaetodontidae > Chaetodon > Chaetodon trifascialis. The sequence goes on from NC_092075.1 coordinate 23,875,152, forward strand.
TTGTTTCTACCTGCTCTGTACATGATGCAATACTCACATGCTCTTAACAGTATAGCCCATCTCATTTTCCTCAGAGATTACATCATCATGCAGTGATGCCATTTGGAATGCTATCATGGCTTTCATCTCATGAAATAAACTTATCATTGGGTTATGATCTGTGCAGATTGAAAATGTCCTTCCATAAAAATTCTTGTGAAAATAGTGTATTCCCAAAATAACAGCCTACTCCTCTTTATCTAGCTAGGAATAGTTTTTGTTTCTGCAGGTGATGCAGACCCTATTGGTTTCTTTTCTCGATCTGACATGCAATGAACTAGTACTGCTCCAACTCTGTGTGGGGAAGTATCACAGGAAAGTTATCAGTTATTTTTGAGTGCTTGAATGCCCTTTCTTACGTTGCCCCAAAGAACACGGTTCATCCTTCTCAAGGAAGTTATGCTCAATGTTCAATGATCAATGTTTGACAGAAAAGTTATTGTAAAAATTCAAAAGTCCCAAATAAGCTTTGAGCTCAGGCACTGAGGTGGGTGTTGGAGCCTCCTGCATAGCTTTCAACTTTGCTGGAAGTGGATGAAGCCCTGTCTTGTCCACTTGATTTTCCTGAGAATGTCACTTCTTTCCCCATAAACATACACTTGCTTATCATAACGTCACTGTCCGATAAAAAGCACGTATCTCCAAAACTCGTTTTTTCATGAAAAAAAAGGAGCATGAAAAAAGTGTTTTACTCGTCAATTAACTTACAAATTAAACCCAAAACACAGTAATTAGACACACTTAGGACTCGAAATGAAACTCTATAGTTACACGGTGATTAGCAACCCGTTTAGTATTTTAATCGGATTTACGTGCGTTGTTGTGAGTGACATTGGACATACGTGTTTTTTAAATAATGCGTTCCAATGATGTCCGGTCATTTACGAGCCTCGAGTCTCCCGTTCATGTCCCACTAAATCCGTAAACTATTGATAGCAGGCTATCTTACATTTCCACATAGCACATTACCCTAATCTAAGATTTTTTTGGTATTTTGTGTTGAAATCAGATTAGTCCATATAGGCGAAGAGTCATCTAATACTGTATTAACGCACATGCATCAGTCTGACTCGGTTCAAGGAAATCACAGAGTTTATCGTCTATCCCTTGCTTAAAACCTAACGTTATTTACCCAAAGATATCATCTAAACCCCTGTCATAATTTCTCTGTTCCTGCGTAACACTGCACCACACAAATTACTGCAGAAACTTACCTTTCGGCCTATGTGTATCGGTGGGCTATTAAGATGCTTTGTTACAAGAAACGGTGCAGTGTTTCCTCCTGAACAGATACATTTGGCTACATTTTACAAATCCTGCAAGTGTTCTGCCGAAAAAAAACCATCCTTAACATAAATTGCACTTTCTGCTAATGGGAGACAGGAGGGGATCCTTTTCCTGGAAGACTGGCCTGCTGAAAAAAATACCCCTAAACCCGCAAAACAGGGGAAGCTTTTTTTTTTTTTTTTTAGCACAGATGTTTTCTTTCAGCAGAACACCTTTAGTATCTATTCAACAGCATACCTTCTGATGATATCAAAGCTAAATAAATTATTTCATGTTTTAACAACCGTATTAACATGTTATATTTTTAAATGTTAGGAGATAATGATGACCAAATAGAGTGAAACTGCTTTAATCAAGATTCAATAATAGAATTCGTTGCATTCATTAATTTAAAAAAATAGTTTAGACATCACAGAATACATGACAACATTACAATTATAATTATGAACAGACAGGAAATGGAAATCAGGCTTTTCATGACATAAATACGTGTTTGAGCACTTAAAATTAATTAAGAATAAATAAATATTAAGTTAAGTTTTTACATGTCAAAATACAATATAGTAAAATGCTATACATTGTTTAGCCGCTTGCCTAAACACAAGCTCTTCATCACTACACACACCTTCAATTTGCTGTAAACTTTGCTGTGCTGTGCTGTCAAGCAGCTCATGTGAATGAAAAAGGAGCAAAAGAGGTGACAAGCCCTAATTTCCTCTGCCAGAAAAGTGTGACAATATTGTGCCGACCTGGGTGTTGTGTTTTCATCACTGCTGAACTAATACAACTACAACTAATGCAGTGTAATTTGACTCAGGACTGAATGTTGTGTGCTCCCTTTCCCATTGAAGAGAACAGCAAGTTTGTCAGTGTAAAAGGGGATTTAGTCACAAACCTTCCGCTTCACTGCTGCTGACCCTCCTCTCTGCCTCAACTGCTCTACTGTATTTTACTTTTGCTATTGCACATAGCTCCTCTAACGTGAGAGATATGTCTAGCCTGAAAAGGAGAAAACAGTGCACATAACAGACACATCAGACGTCAATGAATACATCTCGGTCTGTAATCTAACGTAAACAACACTGTCATGGTTATAAAAAGTTTTTGAACAGCATTGCTAGATGCAAGGACAACATTAGCCTAGTGTTAGATGCTATAAGTCTGCCAAGTACTGACGGTATACAGTCTGTGTTTACAGACATGACAAATCATCTGATATACAGGCAACGTTAGTAGAGGTTGGCAGCAACAAAGCTCATTTTGGATCGAAACATAATTATCAGTATCAACAGGATGCTAGCTAATGTTAGCGATCTAATCACCATTAGCCGGCTAAGGTTAGCTAGCGGTTAGCCCTCAGGATTGAGTTGTACAGAACAAAAATATGTGAAATACTACGTGCAAATGACAATCGTGAATGTCTGTTAACTAGTTGAAAACTTGAACACAGTTGTCATACAATAGATTTACGGTTATACTTTACCTTCCTGGTGAACGAAACTGATGACCGGACTCTGGCTTCTGACTTCCACAGACGCTATTCCTCAACAAAGGGTAGGCGGGCCAGAAGGGCCAGAGGCGGGAGATACGCACATTGATGGACACTTCTGACACCCAATGGAGATACGTGTTAAATATATGATGTAATAAAACGTCTTTTCATTGGTCACTTGGATCCCCAATGCTACCTTTTGCTGGGGGAGAATGTGAATATTCCTGCGCCAATGGAAAGTCAAAATTGTTAAAAGTGGAGATACGTGTTTTTTATCGGACAGCAACATTAAAGCAACCACAGCTGCTAGCATATTAACAATGCCTTTGTGTTCCAGTCAGACCTTTACCGTTGCAAATATGAGCACTTTATGGCTTTTTGTAAGTCCCATCTTCCCACAGTTGTGGCATTTCCTGTTGGCAAACCTGCAAACCTTAGACAAGTGGTTATCTGTAGTGTTTCCTCGTGTCTGGCTGGGATTTTGCTTGGGCATTGTTCACTTTGTTCACAGACCCTCCATTTTTGTAATTTAGTGGTAAATCCACAATATCTCTATTTGCTGAGTCCATGGCTTGCGCAAACAGTCAAAGAACTGCCAAAGTAACAGTCCTGTCCTAACTTTTTTAAGTGACGTCAGTCAAGTCAGTCACACTGTCTTCAGGTTTCCTATTTCTTGTACTAAATTTTCACTGTTGCATTATTTCACTTGGTTTAGGGTGGGAATGATTTTTGAACTGCATTTTGTCTTGGCTGACCATGTTCCTCATCAGAGCGTAGGTGTAGGCGTCCACACCATTCAGTAGCACAGCTTGTTTCTTTTCTGTGTCATCAATGTCATCTGCCAAGAAATGTCATGAATCTCAGTATTCTTCTCATGTTTGTTACTTGCTATCAAAAGGAGCTACCAACCCTACCGTAGCAGTCATGACTCCTCGCTAAAGAGATCACCATGCTTCTTCCAAGCTAGCAGCACACCATCAATAACTCTGCTAGCAATACCCTAAGTTAATGTCATACTATGATGGGGGGCACAGCGTCTTCTCACTGGGCCAATCACACTCCGCACAAGATTCAACAGCTGTGTCTCCATTCAGGGGCTGCATTTGAAGACCGAATGTGTCACAGCATCACAAGACTGTCCCTGTTCAAGGGTCCTTCAAATGCGACCTTCAAATCTGGCCTTGGTGAAGAAGGAGCTGAGCTGAAAGGCGAAGCTCTCGATTTGCCGGTCAATCTACATTCCTACCCTCACCTATGGTCATGACCGAAAGAACGAGGTCTCGGATACAAGTGGCTGAAATGAGTTTCCTCCACAGGGTGGCAGGGCGCTCCCTTAGAGATAGGGTGAGGAGCTCTGTCACCCGGGAGGAGCTCAGAGTAGAGTCACTGCTCCTCCACATCAAGAGGAGTCAGCTGAGGTGGCTCGGGCATCTCTATCAGATGCCCCCTGGAGGCCTCCCTAGGGAGGTGTTCCAGGCATGCCCCACCAGGAGGAGGCCCCGAGGAAGACCCAGGACACGCTGGATATGTTGCTCGGCTGGCCTGGGAACGCCTCGGGATCCCCCCGGAAGAATCTAAAGGAAGTGTCCGGGGAGAGGGAAGTTTGGGCATCCCTGCTCAGACTGCTGCCCCCGCGACCCAGCCCCCTGATGAAGCGGGAGAAGATGGATGTATGGATGGATGGATGGAACTTACCAGAAAAAATCTATGAGAGAGAAATTAGCCAAGTTATCTCATCCGTTGCGACACATTTCTGCATCTCAATTGATCCCTCAAATTGAAACTGGTGCAGGAATAACATCAGACCCTGCAGATATTAATAGTACTTTTATGGACGTTTATAAATTGTTATACTCATCTGATTTCTCACATGCTCCTCCAGACCTGCTCTCCTTTTTTGATAAAATTGATACTAAATGGGGTTTATTCGTAACTGGCACTCCTTTTTTAATCTAAGGGGGGTATTTAATATAGTCTATAATCCTTCTCCATCCGCTCTGCCTGAAGCCCTGGTTGCGCTGGATGCGGAGAAGGTGTTTGATAGAGTGGAGTGGAAGTATTTGTTTTTTATTTTGAGAAAATTTTGTTTTGGGGAAAAATTTATCTCATGGGTTAGATTATTGTACGCGTCTTCACTCACCTCTGTCAGAACAAATGGCACAAATTCTGAATATTTTCACTTATGCCGCTCGACGAGGCAGGGGTGCCCATTAAGTCCTGTCTTATTTGCCCTTGTGATGGAGCCTTTGTCAATTGCTTTACGATCCAATCCTGATGTCCGGGGGATAACGAGATATGGGGTAGAGCTGAAAGTAGCCTTGTACGCTGACGATCTTTTGTGCTTTTATCCAATATAGCGTGCTCCATTCCTGCAGCCCTTTCAGTTCTGGACACTTTTAGTAAAGTCTCGGGATATAAGCTGAATCTTAACAGAAGTGAAATATTTGCTGTTAACAAGAAGGCAAGAGAGTACTCAAACAGTTTCCATTTAAGGTTGCTAACTCTGGTTTCGTTTATCTTGGAGTGTATATAGCTGACACACTGACTAATCTATATAAGAAAAACTTTCTATCTCTGCTTACGCAAATTAAATCTGACTTTGAACGATGGTCCCTTCTAAATCTCTCTGTTGCTGCTAGGATTAATACAGTGAAAATAAATATTTTTCCGTGTTTTCTCTACCTATTTCAGCGCATTCCAATCTTCTCCCTCTTAATTTTTTCGTAGACAGTCTTGTCCTGGATTTTATTTGGAACAAAAAGACTCCCAGGCTGAGCCGTCAAGTATTACAAAGACCCAAGGCTTCAGGTGAAATGGCATTGCTGAATTTTTTGAATTATCACTGGGCGACAACTGTTAGAGACTTGAATTTTTGGTTCAGCGGGAAGATATTGAGGTTCTTCCATTGTGGCTGGTTATGGAGACAATGTCTACTTTTCCGGTACCTTTGAAAGCCTTATTATACTCACCCCTTCATTCCTCTACTTCGGGTTATACTAAAAATGTCATTGTGGCCTCCTGTCTTAAAACTTGGGTTCAATTCAGACACCATTTTGGCCTGCATACACTCTCTGTTGGGACTCCTTTATCAACTAACCTCAACTTCCCTCCATCTTTACTGGACAATATCTTCATTATATGGGCTAGGCTGGGCATGAAAACTAGGGATGTCCAATATTGGCTTTTTTGCCGATATCCGATATGCCGATATTGTGCAACTCTCAATTTCCGATTCCGATATCAACCGATACCGATATACGTGGGCTATTTTTCCTCAAAACTAATTTTAGTTATCATCACATAGCTCATGTCGTGGAATTAACACATCATGCCTAATTTTATTGTGATGCCCCACTGGATGCATTCTCAAATGCAACAAGGCTTTCCAAATGTAAACATTGTGCAAAATAAGAAAACTACTTCTACATAAGTTATGGAAAAAGTGCCATATTTTATTTATTTATTTTTTTGATTGTTTTAAACAACACTTTGGATCACACTCTCCCTGAGATAATCTTGACAATGCCCCCCACAAATAGGGCAAATTTGACTTCCTCACAAATTATACCTGTACAACTATGTGCAGCATGTAAAGCCAACTAAAATAACATGCATAGTGTAGGACAGGCTACTCTTTTTTTGTTAAATGAGTCTGCATTTTTAGGATGCTTCATGAACTGTTTCTTTAACTAAAACTCAATCACCTTAATTCAATTAATTCACAAATATGAGTCCATTACAATGTGGCAACTATACTGTACAATTTTGAAAACTGCATATTTCTTTGAGCTACAAACAATGCTTCAGGCTTGAGGTGACATGCAAAACAAGGAAACATTTTAAAGTGCATAAAATATAAGCAGCCTGTGTCCTTAGCCCATTACTTGGGCTAATACAATCATTGAAATTATAAACTGGGCTCAATCAGAACTGCTCCACATGAGCAACAACAAAAAGATGCAACATTAAGGTAGTGTGCAATAAGAACAAGGAAGGCACAAGTTTCAGTCCAGACCTTCCAGAGTAATAAACAAAGTCCCCCTTTAATCTAAGTCCATTGAACGAGGCTAAAAGACTAACTGGTCTTCATAGCGGGCCATAACTTCGCTAACACAATCATTAAAATCATAAACTGGGCTCAATCCACCCTGCTCTTTTGTATAAGTAACAAAAATATGCAAATAAAAATAAGGAAGGCACAAAAAATATACATACACCTAAAGAAAAAGTAAAACAAAAATAATTCTACTTTTCTTCAAAGCACTGACAGCCGAATGTTTATTTTATTCACTTTATGTACATTTTCATGTGAAGCACTCATAAGAAAATATAAATAAAATAAGTTTTCTAATAAAGTTTATTATTTACTCACCTGTGATGCTGTTTCGCCTGTAGTTGCTTGTTTGGTGACATCATTCTCTTCAAGGATTTCTTGGTACATGTTCTGCAGGCTCCCAGTTCGGGCCCTCTTAGGTAGGGGGTCCTGGTCCTCCTGGCCCGGTTCATCTGCACTGGCACCAGCAGCCTCTTTTTGCTGATCATTGCCCACACTGGCCATTTCATCCACAACATTCAGCAGCATATTCTGTGCTCCCTCTTTCTTATCCAGGTCAAAATAATGGTTTTTGTAACGAGCATCAACCATGGTTGCTATTGCATTAAGAGGATCAGTTTGCACACCATTAAAGCGTTTACTGACAGCTTCCAATAGAGTGTGTTTGGCTGTTTCCGCACCTTTGTCTGATTCATCCATCTTGGCAAGCAGCCGTGTCAGGGACACCACACCAAGGATGACATGTGCAGCAGTGGCCTCTGCAGAGCTGATATCCTTGGTTAGCTTTTTAAAGGGTTCCAGTATGGTGGTCATCTTCTCCATAATTCCCCACTGAGTTGCTGTCAATGTTGCGGGGAGTTCATAATTTTCAATTCAATTCAATTCAATTCAATTCAATTCAATTCAATTCAATTCAATTCAATTCAATTCAATTCAATAATCAGCAGCATATGCACTTAAAGCCCTCTTCTGCTCCACCAGGCTCTGCATCATATAATAGGTAGAATTCCACCTGGTGGGGACGTCTTGTTGCAGCTTTTTCATGGGCGTGTCTTCCAAACGACTGCAAGCAAGCAGTGAGTGCTTGAAGTGGCCTACAACCTCCCCACATCCAGTGCATCTGCAATGATGCTTGCGATCTGCAAGGTGTGCGCCGTGCAGGGCAGACTTGGGACACCAAACTCCGACATAGCTTTGGCCATGTTGTGCGCGTTGTCTCTGACCACTACATGCACATTCTCCTTGGGGATTTTCCATGTCTCAAACATCCCTTCTAAAGCAGATGTGATTGCTTCTGCCGTATGAGACCCATGGCACTCTTGGGAATGAAACACAGACTTTTTCAGCACAAAGTCTTTACCTAGCCATTGAGCTGTAAAGCTCAACATGCTAACCTGGCTAACGCTTGACGACCAGATATCTGAAGCTAATGGATACAGCATCAGCAGTTAGCTTCCCGACATGGCTGTAAACGAGATTGTACAACTCGGGTAAGCAAACATCTGAGAAATACTTGCGAGTGGGCATGGCAAAGCGTGGCTCGAGGAACTCCACAAGTTTGGTGAATTTGGCGTCTTGCACAATAGAAAAGGTCTGGTTATCCAGTGTGATACACTCCATGATTATCCAATTGATAGCTTTCGCCCTGTGATGGTCCTTGTATTTTTGCTTTTTCTCAGTTGACTCTTTAAGCATCAACTGAGTGTTTTTTTCAGTGCTGCCTGTCCCTGTTGCTTCTTCTCATTACTTTGCTGCACAAATGCCGCGTATCTCTCTGAATGATTCAACTGAATTCAATTCAATTCAGATTAAATTGGAAGTATTGAAGGAAGAAGTCTTGGTTCTGACTCGCATAACCAACGCTTTGCAGTCATTGCAAATCGCAAGTTTAATATCCGAAGGAGACACTTGGAAATAATTCCAAACCACAGACATAACGTTAGACTCAGTGGAGGTGGTAGGAGAGAGGATGATGATGGCTAAGCTGTCATCCATGATTGAGAATGACTTCCACCCCCTGCAGGACACTTTAACAGCACTGGAGAGCTCCTTCAGTGAGAGACTGCTTCACCCAAAGTGTGTGAAGGAACGCTATCGCAGGTCCTTCCTTCCTGCAGCAGTCAGACTCTACAACCAGCAGTACTCCCAGTAGACCACACACTCACAAGACTTTCAATATGACTGCACTATAACACACATTAACTGTGTTCATTCATACTGTGAAAATATTTGGATTTCAACTTAAGGTGCAATATATCAATTCCTATGTGCAATATAGGAAACTATTCACTATCAATACTCCAATCAGGAGTACTATCATTCATTGTGAAATGTCACTACTGATGGTTCATATTCATATCAATGTGCAATCATATCAACCATATCAATGTGCAATATCAGTATTGTTTGCTCATATTTCATTACTCCTTGTTTATATTATTTATATTGTTTGGTTGATATTTAATATTTAATGTCCTTTTACTGATGCCCTCTATGTTTGCTATCCACTTGTGCTGCTGTAATACCTGAAATTTCCCCACTGTGGGACTAATAAAGGTATATCTTATCTTATCTTATCTTATCTTATCTTATCTTATCTTATCTTATCTTATCTTATCTTATCTTATCTTATCTTATCTTAGTCAGACACAGAGCGAGCAAGCTTGTTACTGCAGCCACCGACGCTTGTTTACATGCTTCACGATGCAGTTTGATGAGGTCATTATTTGCGTGCCGGTAAATGTCTCCAGGCAAAATCCGGGCATTATTTTTATCGGTTTTCATTATAGGCAAAAAAAAAACAGATAACGATATAAACAGATATTACGTTTTTATGCCAATATCGGCCGATAATATAATTCATGGCTCTTGTCTCATTGAGGGGGGCGATCTCGATAATATATTCAAATATTTATGACCTCTGTCTGGGTCCCTCTGCAACTCTTAAAACGGTCTGGGAGACAGATTTAGATATGACAATTTTAGATGAGGAACGGGTAGATATCCAGAGGAGAGTGCACAAGTCTTCAATTTGTGCCAGACAGTTTTACGCAATGCTGGATCCTGCATTGAGCTCACTATACCAAATCATGGCAAAAATGTTTGACTTGGAACTCTTTTTTTCTCTTATGTTAACAGCACAAATTGCCAGATCTCTTTGGACTGAAATGAGAATTACAACAATGTACCCATGCATGAGGTGTTTACTTGTTTCTGTGTTTTGTGTATTTTATTTTATTTCTCTATCAACTTACCTAGTACTTTACCTAATTATTCATTTATCATTGCTATCACTTTTTTATTTGTCCATCCATCCATTGTCTATACCCGACTATCCCTTTTCGGGGTTGCGGGGGGGCTGGAGCCCATCCCAGCTGTCAACGGGCGAGAGGCAGGGTACACCCTGAGCCGGTCGCCAGCCAATTGCAGGGCAACATATACAAACAACCATTCACGCTCACACTCACACCTAAGGACAATTTAGAGTCACCAATTAACCTAATGAGCATGTTTTTGTGGGAGGAAGCCCGAGTGCCCGGAGAGATCCCACGCATGCACGGGAAGAACATGCAAACTTCACACAGAAAGGCCCTGCCCAACCCGGGGATCGAACCGGTACCTTCTTGCTGTGAGGCACTACCTGCTGCCCCACTGTGCCGCCCTTTTTTTTATTATTTATTTATTTATTTATTTTCATTTTTTATTTTTTTTATTTTTCTATGTAACTTCCCATCTTCTGCTTTCTCTATGTCTAGATGGGGTAGGTGCCAGGGGTGGGGGTTGAGTCTTGTTGTTAGGCTCTGTTAAATTGATATCTGTAACACTAAACCTGTGAACCACTGTTTTTTTATGTGGAAAAATCAATAAACAGAAAACAAACAAAAAAAAGAAAAGAAATTGCACCAAGTGAAATGGATAATGTGAGCATACATATACTAATATGCTGTATTACATACAGTATATTAGTCTGGACAGATATAGATGTAAATTGCAACTTGACTGGTTGGTGGAGGCACACAAACAAGAACCGGTAATTCTAGGTTGATAATGTTCTGATATGGACCTAGATCACTCACTTCTTTTCCAACACTAATGTTAGCTATTTAACTAGAACAGTCAGCCGAAATTGCGACAGCATTAGGGAACTATGCTGAACTAGGCTACAAAAACAATGCCAAATAGCCAGCCAAGTGCCATCATACAAAATGAACAAATAGGCAGCTGCCCAGGCTTTATGTGCTGGTTGTTAGCAATATTTTTTTTTATACTTATTTAAAAGTACTATTATATTGGCCCCAAGGTGTGTTAGCCCACTGGGAAAAATCCTGGTATATCTGATAACCAGTCCATTGCTGCTAATAACTTTCTTTACTCCATGACACCTGCCTGGCTCCTACTAACTTTACTTACTGAGATGCCACACTTTTCAGGTACCAGGATAGAGTTAGGACAGGATAGATTAAAAGTTGTTTTTGTGATAGCTGTTGGCTATAGTGGCAACACGTAGTACTCTTGATTGAAACAAACTTGTAGTCATGTCGATGAGACAATTCAATTTCCACAGGACATACAACTGTGAAATAATTCTGAATACATCCCTAATGAATACATATGAATGAAATGCAAATGCTATTCGATGCATGTGTGGACTTTTTCTTGACTTACCGTGACATAACAATGCTATTACTTTGGTTGTATCAGATGGAATAAAAGACAGAAAGAGACACAGATCTCTGACTCATATTTTGCATTTCTGATTAGAGTCATGTGAACTGGGTATACATTTCACAAATCTATGCTGCCATCTCACAAAACATCATTCACATCTCTGAAGTATAGATGATACTTATACCACATTCACTGCAGAGAACAGATTTCACCATACTGGCAATACAAACAAAACAACAGAAGAAAGGCTTTAATTGCAAACTACATGTTGTTGTTGTTGCTGTTGTTGTTGTCTTCTCAACTACCAATGTCCTCATCATCATCCTCCTACTTAGTGACTTTTGTCCCATTTCTTTTCTTCTTCTTGTGTGTGCAGGATCCGACAAAGAGATCTGAATGGATCCTATGCTCTGTGTTTACTACATGAAGGACAAGTCATGCACTATCGCATTGACAGGGACAGGACTGGCAAACTCTCTATTCCAGATGGCAAGAAGTTTGACACCCTGTGGCAGGTTAACATAATTATTGTCATGTATCTGGTCATTTTCATGTTGGTGTTTAACTATGAGTCTCAGGATTAGATGTAGGGTTTCCCTGCAGGTGTCTGATGGATAATTCAGTGACTGTGACCAATTGTATTTTCTGAGAAATAATATAATGTAATTCATGATTGTGATAGTTACAATAACATCCCTTATGAATACTGTCTTGGGATGTGCTAAGCACATTTATGCTCCCAAGACTGTGACTGTGTCCAAATTCCCCAAGCTCATCCCCCACCCCTTCTGAGAATTTATTGACTAGAAATATATGTTTTCTGATTATTTTAAATCTTTTTTGTGTTTTATTTATTGAAATAACTGTAAATGTACAATGTCACATAATGGTCTCCATGCTATTTCAAAGCTTGGTCCACATTGCAAGGAATATGCAGTATTAGTCAAACCTGAAGAGGCTCGCTCTGCAACCCCAAATCCAAAACAGTCAATATGCGTTGTAAAATAGAATAGAAAGATTTGCAAATCATTTTTGACCTGAATTTGATGCCTGCAACATGTTCCAAAAAAAGTTGGGGCAGGGGCTTGTTCATCTCCCTTGTTTATATGACCTATTTTTTCCAGTAAGCTTTTGTTACAGTGGAGTGTAGGGGAATAAGGTCACTAAACCTTTGGGTTTAATGTTTGCACTCATTAATATAAAAAGGGGCACCAACCTTCCTCAGCTCAGAAGGATTTTATTTATTCTTTTCTCTAAATGCTGATTGAATAATAATTAATGAATTAATGGTAGATCAGTTCAGTGATCATCTATTTCCAGCTCAAAAGGACACTGTCTGACAACGACTTAAATGAAAAGTATTATTAATTTGACACAATAATGAGAATGGATATGAATAATGAATGATACGACAAATAATATGGATTATCTGATGTAACACAAACAATGGCAATAGTGAGAAGTAGTTTTGAAGAAAAATGAGGATGCTGTAGAATTTATCCACGTCACAGGTAAAGTACAGCAGCGCTGGGTTTGAAGTGACATCGATGGTAATACACTAGTCGTCTGAGATGTCACCAACAGGTGAGCCTGTCACGTCAGTTCTCACTAGACAGGTGTGGTTATGTTTAACAGGGGTAAAGATTGGGGGAAACGCCTGTGGTGGAGCCAAGGGGTAAGGCACTTCAAGGTGTTTACAGGGGTTAGTAGGGTACCCAACGTGGGGCTTGAACCTGTGACCCTGAGATTAAGAGTCTCATGCTCTACCGGGAATGGGGTGAGCTATAATAGATGGTGGACATCCACAAGGCTACTTCTGAGGCAGTGGTCTTAATGGTTTTGCCAGGAACTATTAATGACAGGATAGGACCATGACATAGCTTTGAGAGATAAGAGAGGATTCTGTGGGCACATCTGTTTTCCATCTTATCACTTTGAGCCCAGATTTGCGGGTGTATTCACATTTTGTCTTCTTGGGCTGGGGCCCGCCCCGTATAACTGTCTTTTAGTTCTATTCATGCAATCAGATTTAGACGATAGGGCCTGTGATAGGGTTTCAAATGTGTCACGCAGCTGAACTGAAGAGTCTTGTTCTTGGGCTTCCAACAAAAGAATCGGGCTAACAAATGTAAATGTAACGCAAATGTAGTGTTAATTTTTTGAATCAATCTCAAGTCTAATGAGAATTTAGATTTTTATAGCCTATGACACCAACTCTTATTCAATGGAAAATGCCTACTTCTGTGCCAGCTGCGTTCCGATGGTGGTCTGTCCTGACACAAAGGGAGGGGGCCCCAGGCTGTCGCTTGTGGCCCTGATCTGCACTGTGGTCCAATGGGGGGAACCAGTGGAACCGCAGTGTTGAGAGCCAATATTGGACAGAGATGCTTTGGGGGCTGGACCTTCAGCATTGGTAACAGACAAAGAGCAGCTCTTTCAATGGCTATTTGACCCAGACAGATGGGTTGAGGCTGGCTGCAGGACACTAGTCCGAAGAGGTTGACGGCCGTATGGCAAAACTTCTCGGATAATAATAAAGTTGAGAATACTGTCAATGGCCGGTTGAAAATATCCTCAAAAATATTATTACGCGATTACCTTAATGGTTAGAGAAAGGAGGGGTTCAGCTTTAACTTTTAAAAAGTAACGTGGCGAGCAAAAGTAGACAAAAGATTACAGTAACGCACCAAGAGGCGGGCAAAAGACAACTGACGAGCAAAAATTGAATTTACAAAAACTGAAGACAAACGAACGTGCCGAAGAAGTGAAGTGAGTAAACGTGAAGTCAAGGTAAAAGTAAAAGAAGTGACAAAAAGAAGTGAGTGCTTGCCGTGGGCTGTGGGGAATATACCCTCTGGCACTCCGGGGCGTATCTATGACAAACAGGCCTTCACTTGCTTTAGAATGATTTACAGGTGAATGCTGTTAAGGCATCCCATAGAGAGAAAACATCAACTAACAATTGCGTATGATGGACTCGTCTGTTTTTCACTATGGTCAACCACAGAGTTTAAATGATCAATTTTTAATCACACATCAACATTGTCTACAACATGTATGTTGACACCAATATATGTGCATCAGACACATTTCGCTGATTAATGGCAACATACTTCAATACTAACGCTAACTTATATGATAATAGTATAACTAACTAATAGGACAAAGAAACAAGGAAGGCAGATTATATTTGGTGAATTAAGCACTACTAATTATAACTGCTTCTAATCTCTAGATGGCAGTATGGTTCCATGGTAGTAACCTGGACAAAAATGCTTATGAAAGTTAAGATCATAGTTTTGTCATTTTACAAGCTAGAAACACGGGGTAAACATTGATACCATACAAACTATGAGTTTAGTGCTGTGGGGACCTCCAAAGTTGAATCAAACCTATTGTTTGCATTATACTGATGTTGTAGGGAAAAAAAGCACACAGACTCACAAAACAGTTTGTTCCAGGAATGTTTGATTTGCAACTTATCAGGGCTATCTGGTTCTTGAGGCCTGTTGAGGCCTGATTGTCTATCCTGACAGTTTTAATGCCTTCATCTGGTGTGAAGCTGTAAGAAAAAATTAGCATCTCCATGGCAACAGTTTAAATAATAGGTGACCCTTTGTAGTCGACTTCTTCCTCCCAGCCCTCCTGAAGGAATGCGGAGGAAAAGGTGTTAAGGCCAGACATCTTGTCTCTCTACATTAACATCTTCCTGCAAACAGTTTAAATGATAAGCAATTCTTTGTAGGTGGAATGTTTTTCCACTCTAGCTCTCCTGAAGGAATGTGGGAGGGAAAGGTGAATTGGAGGTCTCTAGTTCTCCTACAGGAGTATTGGGGTCACATTAAGAAAAAAAAAAAAAAGAGATTAAAGTCGAAAATTATGACAACAAAGTCATAATATTATGAGAATAAAATAGTTGTCATAAGAGAAAAAAGTCATAATATTACAATAAAAAGTCAGAATTTTACGAAAATAAACTCAAAATATTACGAAAATTAAGGCATAATTTCACGAGAATTAACTTGTATTTTTACAAGAATAAAGCCACAATTTTATGAGAATTAAATTGAAATTATTCAGACATTAAAGTTGTAATTCTTGTCTGCTATTTTAGAAGAGTGATATCAGAAGAGCAGTTAAAATGAAGGTCATGGAGAACTTGGTAACTTTGTAAAGTTGTTCTTCACACACATTAGCATAAACTAGCTAGTGTAGGCTCTTTGGAGGCAGCCGTAAATCACAAGTAACTTTACTGTACCCCAAACCCTGGGGCTCCTCGATGAGCAAAACCATGAAATTTCCTGGCACGACACAACGCCAGAGACAGTGGTTGCTAGGGGGCTGCCCGTGCTCTTGCCTGTTTTGTTTTCTTCCGTTGTAGGATAGGTACCGTATTATCCTTTTCTCATAAAATTCTGACTTTTTTTTCACAATATAACGACTTTATTTTCAAGGTCTCAAAAAATGTTTTTCTGCTCAATGTGGCTGAGTCAGGCTGAGTTAAAGATAACTTTTATGTTATAGTGGTCTAGCAGCGGTCGGCTGGAACAAGCGCTAAGCATGTCTTAACATCAGCTATCATAGCTAATGATAGCTAATGTCATCTGTCAGAGCCAACGCTAGTTAATGTCAGTGATCATAGCTGACAAAGTCAGAGAGAGGAAGAGAGAAACAGATTTATTTGAAGTTTGGGAGTTCAATTCAATTCAATTCAATTCAATTCAATTCAATTCAATTCAATTCAATTCAATTCAATTCAATTCAATTCAGTTTTATTTGTATAGCCCCAATTCACAACAAAAGTTGTCTCAGGACACTTTCCATATAGAGCTGATACAGACCAAGCTCTTTTATCTACAGAGAACCAACAATTCCCCCATGAGCAAGCACTTGGCGACAGTGGCGAGGAAAAACTTCCTTTCACAAGTTCTAGGTGAACTTGTGAAAGCCATAGCCATAGGTGTGTGGCATCAATCTTGCTGGGTATAAAAAGTCTTTATTCGTCCTTTTTTAGGCCGCTCCAAGCACCTGCATTGCAATTGCATGGTGCACATCAAAACCAGATGGCTTGATTTGATTTAGCTTAGCTCTAATAGCTGACATTGGTGTTAATCTAAGGTAGAAATTATGCTGGTGAACCAGCGTAATGTCAGTGAAAAGTTATCTTAAACCCAGCCCGGTTTTATGTGGAAAAATAACAGCACAGTAAACCAGACTTAATTTACTTCTGGTTTGGGAGTATCAGGCAAACCAGTGGGGGCCAATATTGTATAAAGTATGTAATTCATTAGTATGCAGATTTATAAATCACGCTCTCTTTGCCCCTCCCATCAAACCTTTCCTCCATGCTAAAAAGGTGAGAGAAAGTTGAGGCTGAAAACCAGTGACACTGTAAAAAAAAAAAAAAAAAAAAACTGGCTTTGTGCTTTTTCAGACTTTGCACTTTTAGTCTTCTGTAGTTATTGATGCATGTATATAGTCCTGACCATTGTGATGAGTGTCTAATGTGTGTGAACTTCTCTCATTTCCGCAGCTGGTGGAGCACTATTCATGCAAACCAGATGGGCTGCTACGAGTGCTAACAGAGCCCTGTCCAAGACCTGATGGAGAAACTGGTAAGACACCTACAAGATGAATGCATGGCTGTCGCTCAAACCTAAATACACTGCATATTATCTAATTATATTATTATATGATATTATCTACATAATATCTAACAAAAGTGTGGGACCATTTTCAAATCTGATGCCCCTTTGTCATATTCTGTGTTCATATGGCTGATAGGACGGCCAATACTCCCACGGGACCATCCTGGATTAACTTCTGCCCTTGTAAGTTCTGTGTGTGTTTGTGTGTCTGTGTCTGTGTGCATGTATGTGTACATGTGTGTCATTAATACATTTCCATATTGTCATGACCCTTGCATATGTCCAAAAAGCAGGAAGTAAGGTCATTCAGTCACTTACATCTTTCATATGATCAGTGAATAGATATGAGGATACTGCTTCTTTATTTTTAGATATTTTGTTAATCACAAGTCTGTGCCTGAAATGAGTTTAAATCTTAGATTGAGCTGGTATTCTGTTTTCTGACAATAAAATACTGACATAATTATAGATCAATTACGAATAAGAATGTCATAGTTAGATCTGGCATGTGGAAGGTTTTTTCACTTTCTGCCAGTGGTGTGTATTCATGCAGATGGTTTTAATTTGAAGTTTATCTGCATTAATTTTTATTTAAGAGTGTTTATTAGTACCTATTTTAGTACCACAAGAGCACAATTCAGTTATTGAGTGTGAGAATTTGTGTGAACTGTTTATTTATTTGAGTGCCCAAATTGTTAGTTAAAGAGCATGCATCAAGTAATTCAAGAGAACAAATTAGTTAGGATCAACTGGGACACTGTTCCTGAAAATAATATTGCTGTTTTAATATATATTTTTGTAATACTATGAGTACCACTAGATCATTCACCTCCACTGACTTGGGATGGAGGCAGAAATCTCAAAGGCGGATATCTGGGGAAATAATCTGTCCACATGAATAGATACCACTAGAGAGAGGTCAGGAAAATGTCTTTTCATAATTTGGATGAACCAGCCCATTTATTTTTGTCTTCCTCTTGACGGGCATACTGTGCAGTAAGCTGAACATGGAAATGCTGTATATTGTATTAACAATACTTCAAACAGTGTCTTTCTACTTCCCATAGTTTGTAGTTGAATGAATCAGTAAGATGACTCGGTGTATGCACCAAAAGATAAACTTGACACATCCTTGTTTAGAAATAACCTTTCCCCTGAATCTGTTTCTACTGTAACGATCATGTGCATGACAATTACATTACCAGGTCACCGTCTGATAACTTCTCTGACATGTTGGTTTCTAGCAAAATGCGGCGGGTGGAATTCTCTCCAGACTCAGAACTGTTCCCATACCTGGCCGAAAACAGGTGCACTACCACTCCTTCTGCCTTATTAATCTATTGGTTGTGTGCAACTCCACTGTAACTCTTTTCTGTGTCTGATTTCGCTTCAGTATGGATTGCTACTTACTAACACTCTTTGCTCTATCACATCCCTTCTCTATCTCGCTGACAGATCCCAGATCAGAGCAGACAGTTTCACAACTGAAGCCATCTACACACACAAACTTATGCAATTTACAGTTTGTGTGAAATCATAGTATTTGGCCTGCTTTTGATAACAGTCTGATACCACCCAGAGGTTACTCACTGCAATTACACTCTGAACCACAGCCAGCCAACTTGAACTGTGTCCTTTTCAGTAGTTCCCACCATATGTCATAATGGGTCATGTCTGAATCCAAATGCTCTTCCACATGTTCATTTGAACTAATTTGAGAGAACACAACTGGTGCATCCTTTGAAGACCCCTGTATCCCAATATCTACTGTTCACTGGTCACTTGGTTGAGTTAATTTGATGGGGAAAAATAGGGATTCTGCAGTTTCCTAAGAAATCACTTGGACACTGAAATATCTGAAATATTATTGCTATTGATTGCTATGGAACTTATGACTTTTTTTCCATCCACTAGCAGCTCAAAGTGTTCATTTAGCTAGTGAAATAGCTTTTCATCTGCAATAATTAATAGCAGTTTAGCTTTTAAATTAAATTTGTCACACAGTCCTGTTGTTGGTCTGTTTTGTTTTCACATCACAAATGAATGACCAGAATTAAACAACAAGATTTTGGCATCATATTTAAACTGAGGCATTATGATCCTTATGTCAAGTAGGTATTGTTGTCTGCATAATTTATATGACAG
Source organism: Chaetodon trifascialis (assembly GCF_039877785.1). Lineage (NCBI taxonomy): Eukaryota > Metazoa > Chordata > Actinopteri > Chaetodontiformes > Chaetodontidae > Chaetodon > Chaetodon trifascialis. The sequence goes on from NC_092075.1 coordinate 23,894,485, forward strand.
GTCTGGACCAACCACAAATTTCTTTAGTACCAAACAGAAAATTCTAATCACAAGAAATTTTTGAATTCCACAAGTTCTCTGAAGTCATTATTTCCACTTATTTGTTGAAATTAAAACTAATTAATACTGAATAGCAGTAATTTCCAGAAACCTTCCTAGAAAATGACATTTGATTATCAATTCCTTTTTCGGAAATTATTAGAAAACACTGGGACGCATAAAATAAAATGTAACATGTCATACTTTGTTTGGTTTGAGGGGACACAAGGACACAAACTACAAAAATGTTCAGTCGACTCAAGGCTAACAGTGCAACTGTGGGGTGATGAGGGTCTCATTGGTTGTGTCCTTAAGGCCAAAAGAAGGGGTCATTTCTTGGAGAAGCCTTTGGTTTTGAACAGCCTTGTAAGCCTGTTGTTGTTTTTGATCAAGAAATGCGGAATCAAACTGGGGGGCTTTTGACATGGAATTCAGACTTGGCCCCTGTGAGAATAAGTGCTGAAACTCTGGTGAATCACTGTCATGTTGGCTGTGGTCACTGAGGGAGGCAGCTCCTGAAATGAATTCTGCATGAAACTTTAGACTTTGTTACCTGGTTTTGGTCTCTGTGGAGCTTTTTGCATCTCACACCTTATTTTTGTTGAATTCAGCATTTTCCCCTTTTGTAAATGCAGTTGCTGAAATATACAATAGAATTATGAGTCTTTTAAAAACATTGACACTGTAGTCACAGATGCTAGAAATTCAAAAATGGTTCTTGGATGTGAACATACTTTGTTATATTCACATATTTTTTAAAGCCAGGGTGTGGGTCATACTGCATGTTTCAAAGCCTGCAGGTCATTGACATCAAGCTGTTTTAATGTGGTCCGAAGAACATTTGAAGAGTAAATGAGTTATTAACTTGTTCCATACTCCTCCTTTGAATGCATGTGAATAAAAATGCTAACTATATGCATTTACTCTTATCCTCTAAACCCTTTGTATCATACATACAATGCCAAGTTTAATGGCCATCATGCATTACAGTAAAACTAAGGGGTGGCTGATAGACTGCTGATGAAAACTATAAAAAACAAAACAAAACAAAACAAAACAAAACAAAACAAAGCTTTAGATATGTTATTTCACATACTTTTATTCCAAATTTGCTTTCACCTTAGTGCTTATTCCTCATTTATGTCATGGATGTTGGTGTTCTCAAGCACATGTAGTAACATCATTTAATCAATCATCTGTTTCACAAAGTGGTGAACCTTGCCCCATCTTTGCTTGTGAATGAACAAACCTTTCAAGGATGCTTCTTCCATATCCAATCATGATAATATTGCCTTTCAACATGGAACCTATTTACCTGTGAAATGTCCCAAACTGGTGTTTTTTGAGCATTCCACAACATTCCCAATCTTTTGTTGCTCCTGTCTCAACTGTCTCAATTGTGTTGCTTGCATCAAATTCAGAATAAGCATGTTTTTACAAGAATCAATGAAGTTGATGAGGTAAAACAATAAATATATTGTCTTTGTACTATTTTCAGTTGAGTACGTGTCAAAAAGGATAAAGAAATCATCACGTTCTGTTTTATTTGTTTGACACAGCATCACAATTTTTTGGAGTCAAGGTTGTCTTTTGAACAGTCCATCTTTGTTAAACCTAAGCATTCTCAGGGAAAGTCTATCACTGTAATACAGGTTCAATATCAATAGTGGCATCCTGCTATGTAAGAGTATTGAGTATTCACTCATTGTAGATTATGCCTGCCCTGTGCAAATACACTTTAGTTTTCACTCTGTATGTTTTCTCAAACATTGTCTTCTCTGATGAACTGATAATAGAGCCGGGGATCTCGACACAACACCACAGATCATCTCAATCCTTATGAAACCACAGTGTCCAATAATCAAGCAACCAACAAAGGTAAGTTATTTAGAATATACAGTAGATGTGTAAGTACACCCTGCATTCAACACAAAGTTGAGTATCCTGATGTTGACTTGCGAGTTAATTAGCACTAGCTCCCCTGCACATGATGACTTAGATTTCTGTGCGAATGTATATTGTCTTCACTAAACAACCTTCCTTTAAAGAGTTAGTCTACGTAAATTAAAATAGACATTGCACAGTATTTTTTTTACTCCTTCTAGTTACATTTGAGTACCACAGGTGAAATGATTTTTCCATCTGCTGTGTTGTGGTGCAGGCACAGCACCAGGATTTCAGTTTTGGGTGGGCGACAATTACTTTGGGTGGGCCTCTTAATTACAAAAGTTAACACTGTTTCCAACTGGTAGTCTCACTCACAAAAATGACCAATATCATGCTGTGGAGGGCGACTAGTAAGTCTAGCTGATTATGGTTTATGTTCAAGATCTTTTTAAAAAACATTTTCAATGCCGTATCTTATTATTTCACTGCAACAGTTTGTATTTATTACAAGTGGCACACGCGGCTTGTTATCTATATTCTTGCTATGGATCAAGTGGATCAATACACCAATTCATTACGAAAACACATTTTAATACCTGTTAATTCATTTTTGTTTGATCTGACTGGATTACTCTTTAAATTGATTGCAAGGAAAGGGAGAAACAGAGCGATCAGAGTAGTGAGTGAGCTACAATGACTTTTAACTTTTTTACATTTTCTACAAGTTCTAGTTTTGATGGGAAATGCATTTGCAGGTATATAAAAAAGCAATGATATGATTTCCTAAATACACTGCTTCTACATAGTTGGAAAATGACATGTTACTGTATTCAACATAAAACAGAAGGCGAAAGCCTGACTAAAAACACATGAAATATCCTTCAACTGTAGCAGCCTGTGCCTACAGTCCCTTCTCAGTCACCACTTTTTGCCGAACAACCACCAGATTGTGACTTGCATGCGTGGGCGTAACATGACTGGGGTGACCAATGATGGCCCGCTGTGACTGGACTAGACCTCACGTGATAATAGCTACAAGAAGTGTTTTTTTTTTGTTTGTTTGTTTTAAATGGAAACATTTTTGTTTTAAGGGTTTTATTAAAATGCTGATTTTACTCTTTAAAACTAAATGTTAAGAAAATTCTCCAAGTCATTTAGGGTGGGCCAGTTGTAAAAGTGGGTGGGCCCAGGCCTGTCAGGTCCACCCCTAATGCCACGCCTGTTGTGGTGGGGACAGAGATCTCAGAGGCAATTCAGTATTTCAGCAAATGAAACATAAAGTGACTCCATGGCTAGGAACTATTTTGGAGCAATGACAGCATTTGTTCAAACACTAATAATTACACTCAAGCGACAAGTGACATTTAGTGGTCAATCATGACTCTCAGACAAAAGGTGTAACCACTTAGGGAGGAGGCTGAGCTTTATGGTTGGGCCAGCAAAGTTCAAACCTCTGACTTTCACACCAGAAACCACTGTTAGCATTCCAGCTCATGTTGGTTTCTTTTTGTAATGGCCATGGCTGTTCCCTAACCATAACTAGCACTCCCAACTCATAACATATAGCATACCTGTAAACACTGGAATTTGCATTTTCCAGCACCCCCATCTGGGCCGTCCCACCACCCTTACCATCACTGTCCACATACCCCTTACATTCAGACCAGGGTACACACAGTGACTCCTAAAATCACCACAAGGCAACCAATTGCTTTCATGTATCACAACATCAAGGACTGGGTTGACTAGTTCCTCCATCAAGTAAGAATCATAAATCTGGCTGAAAGTGAAATGCTGTGAACATAACAACATTAAGTGAAAACACTAAAGGGCAATGTATATTACTTGATTGATATGTATACACCCGCAACCCGGCCCCGGATAAGCGGAAGAGAATGGATGGATGGATGATATGTATACATCACCTACACATTTTACTTTAGTTACGATTTTGAGAGAAAACTACTGGAAAGTGAGACAATGAGTGAGAGGGTGAATCCAAAATTGGATGGGAGACATACTATAAATACAGTCATTAGCAGAGCATGTTTCTGCTCCTCATGGGCATGCTTGTGCTGGTAGATTTGTCAATTTTCCCTCCATGTGATATACAAAAATCTGTGTAGCATATTTTACAAAAAGCATGATGTTGACTGACAAACAGATCAGCCTCCTCCATTTGGTGATATACTTGCACAATTTTTTGAGCCTTTTTGGCAGGTATTCCATTCCTCTCATGTTCTTCCTTCTCCTCCTTCTTGTTTTATTGGCGGGTGGCATATGTATGTTAGTTACATATGTTACATCTCACGTGTACATTATGTTACAAAAGAAATCAACATTCAATTCAGGTGTCGCACTGGACACAAATCCCAATCTCCTGGATGAAAGTCCTGTGTTTGACTAATTCAAACAACCCAACCTCCTACATAGGTGGACTTTCCTCATGCTTTATGCCATGCCATTCGACAAAGTCAGGCTGGTTGATTAGAAATCTCAAGCTTAGACTTCCTAAAGCTGAACCAAACCTTAAAGTATAGGTTTGCATTTTTAAGTTTCTCTTAAATGCACAGTATGTAATTTCTGCTGCTAGGGGACTGAAAACAAAAAATGAAAACAAAAAACATAGGCCTCTACTTTCGACTCCACTGCCAGTGCGGCGCAGGCATGCCGCAAAGTCAGGCGGCGCAGACTTTGGTATTTTCGTGCACTATGCACCTCCTCCCCCTTCTCATCTCAGTCCCACCCAGCGGCGCAACTCGGAAAGAGAGAGGGGAGAAAGCGTGGAGAGGGTTTGACACAGCCGATTCAAATTTTCACCAAAACACTCCTCGCAGCTCCTCGCCTCACCTTTAAGAACGCTGCTGGCGAGGCGCATGGCAAGTTTCGAGGATGACTGAGACCGCACAGGAAAGTGTCAGACGCCCAAACTTCTCCCAGGAGGAGACTGACATCACTCATGTCTCATGACATCCGTTTGTATTACTTTGCACACCCGTTTGTATATACTGTTTATTTTTTTCTCAGTATATATATATATGTTGTTTTATATTCTGTTCTATATTTTGTGTTAGATTTTGTTTATATATATATTCTCAATATAAATATTTTGTTTTTATATTTGCTTTTTATATATATAGTTCTCTCTCTTTTCTTTCGTTTCTAATTTTATTCTAATTCTATTCTTGTAAGGAGCACTGCAATGATGATTTCTAAATATGAGGTCCTTAGATGGTAAATCCTCTGCCTCCTCCTCATCCTCCTCAAAGCAATGATGTACTCCATCTTTGTAGATAACATTAAGTATTACAATGATAACATTTGTATTTGGAATGAAATGACATGGGTAATAGCGGACAACGATCATCACTTACATTTTTTCCATTTGTCTGTCTCTTCCGTTTCTCGAGCGCTCTGAGTTTAGATGCAGTATATATGCTCTGTAGGATGCCACGGCTGTTTCTGGTTAGCACAGCGACGTTAATTGATTAGTTTGCATCCCAGTTTCACCTGTGTACCTTCGGTCAGGGTGAGTGACCATTAAGCATACCGAACGCACTTGTGATGTGGTCAGATGAGATACTGATCAAAATATAGGTCTGACTGTATGTGCTGACTCAGATAGTTGCACTGAATCGTGGCTGTTGCTAATTATTGATTGCAGTGTGCATTCGATGACTGACCGAGCACTGCTGAAAACACCGTTAAAACCACACTGCCGTCTTGTTGACGGCGTGATATATGGCGTCATCAACCACTTTTTCAGGTGATAGCCGTTATCACTTAGCAGCCACCCATCCAGAGGGGTGTCCCCCTGAAAGACTGTAGGGATGCTAGAATTCGCCAAGATTAACGAGTCATGTGCCGACCCGGGGAAAGTGGCATATACGTTTGTCACCAGGCAATTTGAGTCACAGATCACCAGACATCCCTGTTTCACCTGTGTACATTCGGTCAGGTTGAGTGACCACTATGCATGCCGAACGCACTTGCGATGTGGTCATGTGAGATACTGATCAAAATATATAAATTTAGGTCTGACTGTATGTGCTGACTCAGATAGTTGCATTGAATTGTGGCTGTTGCTAATTATTGATTGCATTGAAATGCCAGACACTGTGGAAACCTGCCTGTGAGGTATTGATGACGTGAGCGCACGACTCCGCCGATTTACGAAAATCCACTTTCCCAGCAGTGCGCTGCTGGCGCACAGAGTTGACCAGGTCTGGCCAGCTTTCAGTGCACTTTTACGCTGCCGGCGTGAACCGAAATGGACCGAAAATTCAAATGCGCCGGCTGATTATGCTGACACCTCCTCCTGGCGTGCCTCTGTGCGCCTCGGTTTACCAAAATACCAAGTGCGTTGTGCTCCTGCCTGCACTGCACGAAAATACCACTGCGCATGGTGCGCACCCTGCGATGCGTCGGCGGTGGAATCAAAAATAGAGTCCAATGTGTTTCCCTGGACATTGTTCCTTGCTAAGTTGCAATGGAGGGATACTAAGAAAAGCAAGGACTTTTGTACTTAAAAGACTGAAACTTTTCTTCATATTAACTTAAGATAAACCTTTCTTAAAATGTGGTTAAGTTCATTGGAAGTACAGAGAATATCAATATCATTTTTATTGTGTAATGGCTCATATGGGTCAGTTTTGAAGGCAATGACAAATTACTTAAATCATTCAATTTTGACACTTGGTTGGAAAGAAGATCTGTTTATGTTTCAATTTGTTCATATACAAATTTCCATCCTGTAAAAGAGATGTGTCAACTATTCTAAAACTATTCCTCTAATATGACAATGCCATTTCTCCATCAGAGGCCATGCCAATGGACACAGAGGTATATGAGAGTCCATATGCAGACCCAGATGAATTGAGGAGTTCCACAGTGGATCGCAACCAGCTGTTCTTGGAGGATGGAGAACTAGGCTCTGGGAACTTTGGTACAGTCATGAAGGGCATCTACAAGATGAGGAAGTATGCTAAATCATGTCACATTACATAACATCTGCACACACACACCTACACACCTCCACTTCAATTGCCCTGGATGTCATAATGCCATGATATATGGATTGACAGACATCTGCAGACTTTAATTTGGATATGGATTTGGACATTATTCTCCTCATCATAAATCATAGTCATTGACTTGTATTTTAAGTTGGGGGAGAAAACTGGCAAAAGATTAGTACACTAATTAAAATAGCACAACAGGGAAAAAGTACAATTACAATCTTTTAAGATGTAACTGGCACAATCTCCCAAGATTCTAAAATAAAAGATCTGAGTTCAAGAGATCCTAGTTTTCTTTTGAGAAATGTCTCCCTTCCTGAACTGATACTCAATTAGATTGCTTAGAAAAACATTCAACTTTATGTGGGACTAAGAAAGCACTGATTTTCATGCCCAACAGAAAGTCACAAACCTGACAAATACCCAAACTCTTTAAAACATTTTTGGGATCTTTTTCTATTTTCTCTAAGACAAATTCTGTTCAACTATCAAATTCCTAAACACACAGATCATATTCATCAGAACCAAGAAAAGAACCAACAGTGTTAAAGCTGCCAAACTTGATCACTTGTGTGATAAAACCATGAGCGTAACCAGTCATCCCTTCATTGATACAAATAGATTGTATTTAACTGGATTTGTTGGATTTAAATCAGCAACTAGTCTAGGATGTTGTAGGAATTAGATGACTTACTATTCCTGGGAATCAGTCTATGAATTGTAAAACTCTTTATGGCCCTTTGTCACTGAGGGGAGAAAGAGGATCAAAGGATATTCAGTGGGGGACACTGGATAGAGGGGGAAGGTGAAGGTACAATTCACTGTACCTGAGGAGTTTATGGTATAGTACAGTATAAACCCTAAAGAAACAGGATGAGTGAACTCCCCCAAATGGTCATTGCTCTTTGGATTTATGATTACCAGGTGTGTGTGTGTGATAATCAGTTGTCCTTTTCCTGCTAACAGTATAAAAGCCAAGACATTGTTGAGATCTGGAGAGAACACTCTGCATGAGTCTTCCCTCCATGCTACATGTATTAAAGAGACCTGATTCATCACACCGAGTCTATAATTCTTCAGAGAATTAGCAACTCTCAACAAGCAACAAGGAGAATTTCCCTTACAGATGTATAACCCTTTTTATTCACTTTATTAATTAAACATTTGTACCTGTGTATTATTTTCACTGCGGGGTGCTGCATGGCATATTGCATCTAGGCACTTACACATTTTCTTCCAGCAAATTCTGGCTCAAATGAGGCAGTGGTTGCTAGCACCAGCACTTCTGGTAAGTCCCTCAGATGCCACGGCAACTTCTGCTCTTCATGGCATGTTTGTGAAGATGAAATGTTAGCTGCTGGTGTTTGTGTTCTAATAGATTGTGACATAATGTCTAATTTAAGCACTTCAATATCGCTACAATCAATTTGACACCAGACTTCACCATCAACTAGCCAATGTCCAAGATACTGCCTGTAACAAAAAATAATGTATGCTTTAATTTAAGCTGTGCATTAAATAATGCTGAGGTCATGGATGTTAGAACTTGACTCAGGGACGAGGACTCAAAAGCAAAACTCTAAGCCAGCAGTAAGGTTTAACAAAGGGAGAAAATGATCAAACAAAAGGCACTCACAATGGAGGACAATAACACAAAACGCTCTCAAAGGAGGTTACAAAACACAACCAAAAGCGCTCTCTGAAGAGGAGCAAATATATAAACTCAAAGCACACAAATTCAATAAACTTGACCTGAAGATCTCGGAGCCTGACAGAACACATGCGATCATGACACAAGATAAACTGACACAAGAGAAAGGGAGACAAGGACTATTTATACATGAGGGAGGGGAACATAGGTGAGGCCAATCAGGGCCGGAGAGGCAATCACAGTGGAGAGAAAATCACACAAAGGGAGTCAAATTTCTGAAATGAAAGGGAAAAGGTGAGTACAAAATAAAACAGGAAGTGAATGACAAGACTAGACATGAGTGATTAAACTTGACATGAAAGTGCTCAACAGAATTAACACATTTTACGTGACATGACAATGGATATACCATCAAGAAAGTAATCATAACCAGTAAAGGATAGATTTACATTTTTTTTTCAGGTCAGTTTTAAAATAATACTCACATTCTAAAATATAAAGTGATTCGGGGACAAATTCCACAATCCCTGTTTATTTCAACAGTCTAAGTTCATCAAATCAGTTGGAGATCTTTCTTTTCAGTACAAAATCTCCTCTTTATATTTAAACAGTCAGTGTTTCTGTGCTGAGCTGTTGTGGGGGCATAGTAACATGAAGAGAGGATTTTGTACTAAAAAGACTAACTTTGGAAGACACTTAACTTCAGATAAGCCTCAGAATAAATATTTTCCAGTGAAAGGGAATTTTGGATTTGTCCACCATCACTTGCATTCATTGGAAGTGCACTATTCAAAGGTGCACTGTGAACAAAAGGAATGATTACAAAAACTGCAGAAACTGCACAAAACGACCTATTTCAATGTCACTTATTACTCACATGGCACTCACCATAGCACATAACCTTATGACCCCCTCAACCCATTTTTCAGTCCACTCCTATCTGGTTGTAGATGCAGGACACTGTTAGAAAATGGCACATTTCAGTATACATTTTGTCATCATAGTTCTGATATTCCATTGCCCGCAAAATCACAGGAATCTATCTAACTGGAGAAGAAAAACATTGCATTTAAAAAAACCAGCAGATGCCAGACAAACTCAAGTATAATGTGCCTAGCCTGGACTCTTCTGTTAGTCATTGTATGCTGTTGATCCTTGTTTCTGTTGTCTAAAAAAATGTGGCTTACTGTGCTTGAGCTAAAATATCTGCAAGGTGCATTTATTGTCAATAGAAATTAGGTGGTACAGTCATCTTAACATTAACCCTCCCTATATATTAGGACTGAGAAGCCAGTTGCAGTCAAAATCCTGAAGAATGATGATAACAACCCATCAGTACGTGAAGAAATGTTGCGAGAAGCCAATGTGATGCAGCAGCTGGACAATCCTTATATTGTCCGGATGATTGGTATCTGTGAAGCAGAGAACCTCATGCTGGTAATGGAGCTGGCTGAACTGGGACCGCTCAACAAGTTCCTGCAGAAAAACAAGTATGTATTACAACCCTATTTCCAAAAAAGTTAGGATGCCGTGTAAAACGGAAATAGTAAACAGAATGTGATGATTTGCAAAAACATTGAAACCTCATATTTAATTAAAAACAGCACAAAGAAGATGCCAGCAACATGTCAAAAAAGATCTCAGTTGCCAGTTGACCGAATTAATTGTGAGATGTTTTAGTAATTCATAACTTTTCCAGTCTTTTGTTGCCACTGACCAAACTTTTTTGAAATGTGCTGCTGACCTCACATTCTAAATGAGGATATCATTTTCAAAAAAGAATGAAATTTCTCTGTTTCAGCATTTCATATGTCGTCTTTGTGCTATTTTAAATTAAATATGGGGTTTCCATGTTTTGCAAATCATAAGATTCAGTTTTTAATTTCTGTTTTACTCCATCTTTTTCTTGAATGGGGTTGTACAACTGGTTCCTGACATTACTTATTGCTAATTACTACTAAGCATATGATGCAAATGCAGAGATTTGTTCATGACTTTCAGGACATGACTTGAAACACTGTTGAATCCACACATTAAAAATGCTGTAAGTAAAGGGTTATATCCATTGACAGTCTTGGAGAGCTTAATTAATGTTACACAAGATACTGTTTCAATTCAATTCAATTTTATTTGTATAGCGCACAACAAAACAACACAACAAAAGTTGTCTCAGGTCACTTTCCATATAGAGCTGGTACAGGCCAAGCTCTTTTATCTATAGAGACCCAACAATTCCCTCATAAGCAAGCACTTGGCGACAGTGGCGAGGAAAAACTTCCTTTTAACAGGCAGAAACCTTAGCCAGAACCAGGCTCTGGGTGGGCGGCCATCTGCCTCGACCAGTTGGGTCAGAGAGGGAGAGCAAGAGAGAGAGAGTGAGACAGACAGAAATGCAGTCAGAGAGCGAGAGAGAGAGAGAGAGAGAGAGAGAGAGAGAGAGAGAGACAGACAGACAGACAGACAGACAGACAGACAGACAGACAGACAGACAGACAGACAGGAATGCAGTCAGAGAGAGAGAGAGACAGACAGACATGCAGTCACAGTAACAGTGACAGTGGATGTAATAACAGTAGTAGCAGTTGTAGTGGATGTCAGGCAGGGCCAAGGCAGGACACATAGCTGTAATCCACAATCCAGATTCAGCCACCGTTCATGGGAACCTGCGAGATGACAGAGCACAGAGACTCCGGGGAAGGAGCTAAGTTAGTAACACGCTGTGGTAGGACATGAAAGCGTGCAGATGGAGAGGGAGAGAAAGACAGAGGAGCTCGGTGTATCTTTGGAAGTCCCCCGACAGTCTAATCCTATAGCAGCATAACTAGGGGCTGGTCCAGGACAAACCTGAGCCAGCCCTAACTATAAGCTTTATCAAAAAGGAAAGTTTTAAGCCTACTTTTAAATGTAGAGACAGTGTCTGCCTCCCGGACAAAGTCCTTGAAGTTTGTTTTACATGGGAATGAAAAGGACATGAAAGGACATGTCCTGGTCAAAGATAATTCCCAGATTCTTTACAGTGGTGCTGGAGGTCAGCGCAATGCCATCCATAACTGCTATGTCATCAGAAAGTGAGTTTCTAAGATGTTTAGGGTCTACTACTATAACTTCAGTTTCGTCTGAGTTTAGCATCAGAAAATTGCAGGTCATCCTGGTCTTTATGTCCTGAAGACATGCTTGTAGTCTAGTTAACTGACTGGTTTCTTCTGGCTTCACTGATAAATATAGCTGGGTTTCATCTGCATAGCAATGAAAATTTATTGAGTGCTTCCTAATAATCTTACCTAAAGGAAGCATGATGATGATAGGATAGATCTTTTTTGGTTTGATCTTTTTTACTGGGTTTGCAGAGGTCATCTGTGTTTACATCAGCAATGCTGGCTCTAATTGAAATCATTTTGTTATTGAAGAACAACACAAGTTCCTATCATCATCATCATCATCATCATCCACAATCCAGGTTCAGCCACTATCCACAAGGACATGAAAGCATGCAGATGGCGAGCGAGAGAAGAGCAGAGGAGCTTGGTGTATCTTTGGAAGTCCCCCAACAGCCTAATCCTATGGCAGCATAACTAAGAGCTGGTTCAAGGCAAGCCTGAGCCGGGAAGGAAAGTTTTAAGCCTACTTTTAAGTGTAGAGACTGGAAAGACTGGAAGATGCTTCCACAGGAGAGGAACTTAATAGCTAAAGGCTCTGGCTCCCATTCTGCTTCTGGAGACTTTGGGAACCATAAGTAAGCATGCATTCTGGGAATGCAGTGGTCTAGTAGGGTAATAAGGTACTATGACTTCTAAGGTACTATGATAAGATGGTGTCTGACCATTTATGGCTTTGTAAGTAAGGAGAAGGATTTTAAATTCTATTCTATTCTCTTCTAATTTTACTGGGAGCCAGTGCAGAGTGGCTGATATCAACTGCTATACATGTGTTGCATTCAGGGACCACTCGGAAGAACACGTTAGTTTACTATTTTATATTATTTTCTTTATTGCTGAAAAAAGTAACTGTTCTTTTGTATTTATGATGGGCCATATGCAGCCAGGAGACTGGAGGTTCCTCACCTCTGTCTTACAGGTGCAGGTCAAGTGCAATGGTAACTTTGAATAACCTGTAGTGGGTCTCTCTACATTTATTAGATCTGTGATAGACTGACTACCTGTCCATGTTGAACGGAGCCCTCCACAGGTCAACAGTAGAGTCAGCAGTGACAAAAATACAGTCCATGAGAAAATCACAGAAATAGATTTTTAAAGAAAGTTTTATCGTAGTTTTTGTTCAGTTTAACATTTCAGCTATGATCAAATGTATACTATTATATTATTATTTACAAATCAACGTTCATACCATTGAGGTGCCCTTACAGTTTAAATAATTTGAATTTAATTTGAATTTCATACTTAAAATAAATGATTGATCATCTACAGGCAAACAACCCTAAAGAACATTACAGAGCTGGTCCACCAAGTGTCTATGGGTATGAAGTACCTGGAGGAGCATAACTTTGTCCACAGGGACCTTGCTGCCAGGAACGTGCTTCTGGTCACTCAGCACTACGCCAAGATCAGTGACTTTGGGCTGTCTAAAGCTGTTGCTGAGGAACAAAACTACTACAAGGTAACTGCTGACAGGAACAAACAGTCATGGATACATCCTATTGGTTGTAGCTCAGCATGAAGTTCATCCAACAACGTTCATCTCGCTCCTGGTGATCAAAACTGAAATTATTAAAGCAAGTTGCTGATAATCAGAACATGAAACTAGACTGTTAAGTTGTTGCTTCCCAGTGTTCCTCCATATTTTCCTCTCTCAGATAGATAGATAGATAGATAGATAGATAGATAGATAGATAGATAGATAGATAGATAGATAGATAGATAGATAGATAGATAGATAGATAGATAGATAGATAGATATGAGAATGAGAGTGGAGAGAAAGAGACAAAATACAGGGGACACTGTGAAGCACTGATGAGTTCCATGTTCTGATTATCAGCAACTTGCTCTTTGTGCTATCTAAAATTAAATATGGGGTTTCAGTGTTTTGCAAAAAAAAACAAACAAAAAAAAATATATATATATAGATAGATAGATAGATAGATAGATAGAGAGAGAGAGAGAGAGAGAGAGAGAGAGAGCAAAATTTCCCCCCCAAACAGTCGCTGGTAGGGGAAACTAACAAAAAACAAACTGCACTCAACACGAAATGGGTCCCTTGGGGTCTAAAAGGTGATGGGGAATAACTTATTCGCAAACACCTGCTAATCAAAATGATAGAAGAACAAAAGAAATGAGCCCGAAAACCAAAAATTGGGAGTCACTAAAAAGGGGGGAGTGAAGTGTGTGTGTGTGTGTGTGTGTGTGTGTGTGTGTGTGTGTGTGTGTGTGTGTGTGTGTGTGTGTGTGTGTATGTGTATGTGTGTGTGTGTGTGTGTGTGTGTGTGTGTGTGTGTGTGTGTGTGTGTGTACAGTACCAGTCAAAAGTTTGGATACACCTCCTCATTCAATGTTTTTTCCTTATTTTTTTTATTTTCTAAATTGTAGATTAATACTGAAGACATCCAAACTATGTAGGAACACATATGGAATTATGTAGTAAACAAAAAAACAACAAACAAACCAGAATATGCTTTATATTCCAGATTCTTCAAAGTAGCCACCATTTGCTTTGATGACAGCTTTGCAGCTTTCCTCTTGGCATTCTTACTAAAACACTGAAACCCTCTCTCTAAAACACTGAAACCCCATATTTAATTGAAAATAGCACAAAAACAACATGATTAATGTTGAAACTGAGAAATTTTATTGTCAAAAATTATAACCTCATTTAGAATTTCATGTCAGCAACGTTATTCAAAAAATTGAGACAAGGTCACTCTGTCGCGTCACCTCTTCTTTTAACCAACACTGTAGGTCTTTGGGAATTGAGGAGACCAACTGCTGTAATTTTGAGGGTGGGATTTCCCATTCTTGCTTGATGTACAATTTCAGCTACTCAACAGTTCAGAGTGGTCTGTGCAGAACATTTTCATTGGTTACAAGTTAGGACTGTAGCATGCCAGTGTAGCACCCAACGGCTCTTACTATTGAGCCGTGCTGTTGTAATACATGCAAAATGTGGTTTGGCACTATCTTGCTGAAATAAGCAAGGCCTTCCCTGAAAAAGATGTTGTCTACTTGGCAGCATGTTGTTCCAAAACCTGTATATATCATTCAGCATTAATGGTGCTTTCACAAATGTGCAGGTTACCTATGACGTGCACTAATGCACCCCCATACCATCATGGATACCTTTTGAATGGTGCGCTTATAACAAGCTGGATGGTCCCTCTCCTCTTTAGCCCGCAGGACGCAGCATCCATGACTTTCAAAAACAATTTCAAATTTTGAATCCCTTCACATACTCACAGACTCAGCCTCTCTGGGATGCTCTTTTTACACCCAATCATGTCACTAACCTGTTACCAGTTAATCTAATTCACTGCGAGATGCTCCCACCAGGTGTTTTCTTTCAGCATTTCACAACTTTTCCAGTCTTTTGTTACGACTTTTCTGAAATGTGTTGTTGGTATCAAATTCTACATGAGCATCTAATTTTCAAAAACAATGAAATTTCTCATTTTCTATTTTGATATGTTGTTTTTTGTTCTATTTTCAATTAAATATGGGGTTTCATTTTTTTTGCATTCTTTCAGTCATTTCTATCTTGGAAACAGGGTTGTATATTCGACATTACCTGT
Source organism: Chaetodon trifascialis (assembly GCF_039877785.1). NCBI lineage: Eukaryota > Metazoa > Chordata > Actinopteri > Chaetodontiformes > Chaetodontidae > Chaetodon > Chaetodon trifascialis. The sequence continues at coordinate 23,909,817 of NC_092075.1, forward strand.
ATGGGTATGGTATCTGTAATATATTAATGAAGTGCTTTATTGATCCCCTAAAGGATTTTGCTAAAAGTGTTACAAGTAAATAATTACATGCAAAGCCTTACAATTAATGCAATATTAACAATAACCTGCTTACTTTTGTATCTGAATTTTTATAAGCATATAGTAATCATCCAGCAGACAATCAGAGTTAGTTACTTGCCATTGTTCGTCAACCAAGAAAAAAAAAAGAAAGGAAATTACATGCATCAGAATAACTACAATCCCCTCAGTGTTGTGAGGCAGACTGCAATCGGAGGATGGCTAACATAACTTGAAATGACACCCACTGATGTTTTGTATGTGTCTCATCCTACAGGCAAAGGGTCACGGGAAGTGGCCAGTGAAATGGTACGCTCCTGAATGTATAAACTACTTCAAATTCTCATCCAAAAGTGACGTGTGGAGCTTTGGGGTGCTCATGTGGGAAGCTTACTCCTATGGCCAGAAACCATACAAGGTATAAGCAATCTCTAACCAATCAGAGGCATGATGACACTTCACAGATTAAGCCAAGTATTTCATTTAAGCAATATCTTATTGGAGCAGTGGCAGGTTGGAAGCAAAGACCAGATTTCAGTGTTGAGGGACATGCTACTCTGACTGTAATGACTATCAGAATCAGAATCAGGATCAGAATTCTTTTATTGATCCCCGAGGGGAAATTGCCTCCATGACCTAGACCCTATCTTTTTTAAACTTTTTGTACCCAAGGCACACCAAAAGGCAAATGTCAAAGCAAACCCGTATTCATATCTGTGCAAAACAGCCTCTATAACATGTGCTATCTTTAGTCTCATCACTCATCACAAACAATTGTTTTTATTTACTGTTGCCAAATAAAATCTGAAGCTATATAAAACTATATTACGAATGAAATATATATTAACAAAATAATTCAAAAATTCATTTGAAACTTTGTAAACTAATCAAAGTAGTACCACCCATTTAAACCAGACAGGTCACAAAATTAAAAACAAGGCTTATTCCTCTTCCTGAGACAGACTCAAGAGGAAGGCACACTGTTCGGTAACCACTGCCCAAGACAATATGCATCAGAAGTGAAAGCTGCCACAGATTCTTTTTTTTTTTTTTAACAGCAGTTTCACAGTTTCATATACATAAGGGGTAGACCAAAACACTTCACATATGTTTTTGAATTCGTGTTTTACTTACATGTTGATGTATTGCATTTTGTGCTATTTTGTAAAGCATTCAGCTCATTTAAACAACTTCTAGTAGACTCTAATCTGTTCTGCAAATTTTAATGACCTCTTAATTGCATATGTCACGATCCTCCTAGGGTTTAAAGGTTATATAATGAGCACCCTTTCAAAGAGTAATGCAAAAAGAAAAAACCCTCCATATGTTGTATGAAGTTCCAGAGAAACTATTTTGTATCAACCTTTTCCTTTCATAGGTGCTAAGCAGTATCTGCCTGATTGTGTCACCTTTAATCTGAACATATCACTGTTCATAGGGAATGAAAGGAAATGATGTCATGCAGATGATTGAAAGTGGAAAGCGTATGGATGCCCCAATGAACTGTCCACCAGAGATGTATGACCTGATGAGGACCTGCTGGACATACAAGTAAGTCACGAGTTGTCTCTAAGTAATCACAATGTAATGGTTGGATCAACAAGACTGTCTTACACCAAATGGAAATAATAAGGGCACTGTATGTAAGGAGACCTCATTTTTGTTAACTACTTGCTGCTATCTTGTCTTACAGGGCAGACGAAAGGCCTGGATTTAATGTTGTTGAGCCAAGACTACGAGAATATTATTACGACATTGCACAGTAATTCTTCACATGGATGCTATGAGACTATGCACACTATTGGCTGATGAGAAAAAAATTGCATTTACTCATAATGACTGGAGATGGTTATGAATTATATATGCTACTGTAAAATACTGACTTCAAATGGAGAATTTATCTTACTTTTAAACATAAACCACAGTCATGCAAATGACATTTTTATTACATTTCTTGTTCCTCCTTAATCTAAACAACATGAAAGCTGTAATACAAATCCAGTTTATTCTATGAACAAACATTCATGTTAGAACTAACTTATTCTTTTTGCAGAAGGGTTTCATACATTTTTTAAGTGCGTTCATGTGTAATAGTTGCACCATTGCAGTGTCATTAAAGTAAAACTAAAAAAAACATCCTGTTCATTGTTTATCCAAACAACATCATCAGTTGCAAGATGACAAGAAATAACTCTGGAAAGAAATATACCCAAAGAAGTCACATGGTCAGCATATGACCTGAGATGTAAAAGTCACATGACTACTGAAAAGTGTGCCTAATGTAATTTTGGATCTGACTTCCAGCATTTAGTTGCCTTCCTCAAGTAAAGCTGAGCTCCGACAAAAATCGGTGGCAGATAGTTGTTTGACTTGACGATGTTAAGCTGTAAAACGCCAAAGGGCATTGATGACAGTCTTTGCCAAGTTCTGATGCCATTTCAATGTTAGTTGCTCTTACATTTAAGCATGTATATCAAAACAAAACACGATAGTGCTTCACAACACTCCTTCCAAGCTTCACTCCAAAGGATCCAAAATAACTGATGAACAAACTCCATCCAGGGGCAAATATGCAATGGCAACAAACACATTGAGCTCTAATTTTGACTCCGCTGCCGGCGTGGCGCAGGCTGCACACCCTGCGCAGTGGTATTTTCGTGCAGTGCAGGCAGGGGCACGGCGCACTTGGCATCTTGGTAAACCGAGGCATACAGAGGGGCACCAGGATGGGCTTTGCGGTACAGCAGGGGGAGGTGTCGGCATAATCAGCCGGCGCATTTGGATTTTCGTCCCATTTCGGTCTGCGCCGGTGGCGCAAAAGTGCGCTGAAAGCTCGCCACCCCAGACTGGGTCAACTCTGTGCGCCAGCAGCGCACCGCCGGGCAAGTGGATTTTCATAAACCGGCAGAGTCATGTGCTCACATCACCAATACCTCACAGGCAGGTTTCCACAGTGTCTGGCATTTCACTGCGATCATTAATTAGCAACAGCCACGATTCAATGCAACTATCTGAGTCAGCACATACAGTCAGACCTAAATTTATATATTTTGATCAGTATCTCACATGACCACATCACAAGCGCATTCAGCATGCGTAATGGTCACTCAACCTGACCGAATGTACACAGGTGAAACAGGGATGTCTGGTGATCTGTGACTCAAATTGCCTGGTGACAAACGTGTATGCCACTTTCCCCGGGTTTGCACATGACTCGTTCATCCTGGCAAATTCTAGCATCCCTACAGTCTTTCAGGGGGACACCCCTCTGGATGGGTGGCTGCTAGGTAATAACGGCTATCCACTGAAAAGGTGGTTGATGACACCATATATCACGCCTTCAACAAGACGGCAGCGTGGTTTTCACAGTGTTTTCAGCAGTGCTCGGTCAGTCATCCAACGCACACTGCGATCAATAATTAGCAACAGCCATGATTCAATGCAGCTATCTGAGTCAGCACATAGAGTCAGACCTAAATTTCTATATTTTGAATAGTATCTCATCTGACCACATCACAAGCACGTTCGGCACACGTAATGATCACTCACCCTGACCGAATGTACACAGGTGAAACAGGGATACGAACTAATCAATTAACGTCGCTGTGCCAATCAGAAACAGCCATGGCATCCTACAGAGCATATATACTGCATCTATCTCAGAGCACTCGAGAGACAGAGAGAGACAGACAAATGGAAAAAACGTAAGTGATGATCGTTGTCTGCTATTACCCACGTCATTTCATTCCAAATACAAATGTAATTATAGTAATGCTTAACGTTATCTGCAAAGATGGAGTACATCATTGCTTTGAGGAGGAGGAGGAGGAGGCCGAGGATTTACCATCTAAGTACCTCATATTTAGACATGAGTGACGTCAGTCTCCTCCTGGGAGAAGTTTGGGCATCGGACACTTTCCTGCGTTGGCTTAGTCATCCTCAAAACTTGCCATTCGCCTCGCCAGCGGCGTTTTTAAAGGTGAGGCGAGGAGCTGGTGTAATTGGTGGAAATTTCACTCGTCAAACCCACTCCACGCCTTCTCCCCTCCTTCTTTCCGAGTTGCGCCGCTGGGTGGGACTGAGATGAGAAGGGGGAGGAGATGCACCAGCGGTGCAGTGCACGAAAATACCAAAGTCTGCGCCGCCACGCCCCATCAGCGAAGCGGACCCCACTTTGCGCCGTGCCTGCGGCGGAGTCGAAAATAGAGCCCATTGAGAGGATTTTTCTGACACAGTGGCACTAGGAATCCAATATTTTTGCCATAGTCTGGATAACAGGTTTGCAACCACCATGACCCACCTCTTCATGAGCATGTCAAAGAATTAGATCAGAAATATGAAAATCTTAGGCCGGTATAATAGGATGTTTCATCTCTTCTACCACTGCTGCTTTACTAAGTCGCCCACCAACTCTTAATACTGTATATTATTTGATGATATTCAGTATTAGTACATTCACTTCATGCCTTTTCACTGAATTGTGATTTCATCTGATAATCTCTTGTCTGGATTATGCAGATTATCTCCATCTCAGCATTAGCCAGTTCTTCAACTGTGAGGCCATTTTTTTTTTTATTTCTCCTGTTATGGCAGATGTCTCTGATGGATGTTATCTGGAGGAGTCCTCCAGGAGGATGCTGAGCAAGAACAACACTTGCTTGTTCCCTCTTTCTGATATGATACAGAAGCAGCCTAATGCTACTGCCCTTTTTAAAAGAGTGCAGAATAAGGAACAACTGATTGTAGTGGAGGGGTAATTCCACCGTTGTGTAGGGGTAAATACAATGTCCTTACCGTAGATGATTGGATGATGACATGTCCCCACCGCCCATTATGATTAGTCTCTGTATTCACAACTATATGTATGTTTGTGCCTATCCTGCTGCATGAATTTACCACAATAAACTTGTCTGAGATGTGGTGAGGTGGGCTTTAGGACGTCTTTCTATCACAGTAGCTGCTTGAAGTTTATTGTATAAGCTCAACCTTCTTACCAGTCCAAGCATGAACCCTCCCTCCCCAGATCTATCAGGATGGGTGAGATGCCCCTACTTTACGGTAAGTCACATACACATAAAAGAACCTGAGACATCAATTTTGTATTATTTGACTTTTTCTTCTGGAGAATTTGTATTCCTTTTCAGGTTCAGTGGAATCCCAAATATATATGGTATATATATATAATTAAAAGATTTTTTTTCTCAATTTTTTCCCTTTAGCAATTTCAGTATTTCCTTATAGTCGCTGTTCACTTCAAAACATAAAATCACACAATACAGACCAACCCAAATATTACCACCTCAGTTCAATTTCAAATCAGAACCAGTTGAACATCAACAACAACTTTCCCTCTCACAACAGTCTTTGAAACATCTTTAAGCTTCCCTTTCGCTCAATAATTCAATTCAATTCAATTCAATTCAATTTTATTTGTATAGCGCCAAATCACAACAGAAGTTGTCTCAGGACACTTTCCATATAGAGCTGGTACAGACCAAGCTCTTTTATCTACAAAGAAACCAACAGTTCCCCCATGAGCAAGCACTTGGCGACAGTGGCGAGGAAAAACTTCCTTTTAACAGGCAGAAACCTTGAGCAGAACCAGACTCTGGGTGGGCGGCCATCTGCCTCGACCGGTTGGGTGAGAGAGGAAGAGCAAGAGAGGGTGGTGAGTGAGACAGACAGACAGACAGACAGACAGACAGACAGACAGACAGACAGACAGACAGACATGCAGGCAGGGCCAAGGCAGGAGACGCAGCTGAAATCCACAATCCAGATTCAGCCACTGTCCATGGGAACCTGCAAGACGACAAAGCACAGAGACTCGTGGTAGGACATGAGAGCGGGAGAGGGACAGAAGGACAGAGGAGCTCGGTGTATCTTTGGATGTCCCCCGACAGTCTAATCCTATAGCATCATAACTAGGGGCTGGTCCAGGACAAGCCTGAGCCAGCCCTAACTATAAGCTTTATCAAAAAGGAAAGTTTTAAGCCTACTCTTAAATGTAGAGACAGTGTCTGCCTCCCGGACAAAGACTGGAAGATGGTTCCACAGGAGAGGAGCTTGATAGCTAAATGCTCTGACTCCTGTTCTGCTTTTTGAGACTTTAGGAACCATAAGTAGACCTGCATTCTGGGAACGCAGTGTTCGAGTAGGGCAATAAGGTACTATGAGCTCTTTAAGATAAGAAGGTGCCTGGCCATTTATGGCTTTGTAAGTGAGGAGGAGAATTTTAAACTCTATTCTAAACTTTACAGGGAGCCAGTGCAAAGTGGCGAGTATTGGAGAAATATGATCTCGCTTCCTGGTTTTTGTCAGAACACGTGCTGCAGCGTTCTGGAGCAACTGGAGAATATTCAGCAACGAATTTGGGCAGCCTGATAGTAAGGAATTGCAATAATCCAGCCTGGAAGTTACGAATGCATGGACTAGTTTTTCTGCATCATTTTGAGACAAAATATACCTGATTTTTGCGATATTACATAGGTGAAAAAAGGCAGTCCTTGAAATTTGTTTAACATGGGAGTGAAAGGACATGTCTTGGTCAAAGATGACTCCCAGATTCTTTACAGTGGTGCTGGAGGCCAGCGCAATGCCATCCATAGCTGCTATGTCATCAGAAAGTGACTTTCTAAGATGTTTAGGGCCTACTACTATAACTTCAGTTTTGTCCGAGTTTAGCATCAGAAAATTGCAGGTCATCCAGGTCTTTATGTCATGAAGACATGCTTGTAGTCTAGTTAACTGACTGTTTTCTTCCGGCTTCATTGATAAATATAGCTGGGTATCATCTGCATAGCAATGAAAATTTATTGAGTGCTTCCTGATAATCTTACCTAAAGGAAGCATATATAAGGTGAATAGAATTGGTCCAAGCACAGAACCCTGCGGAACTCCATAGCTGACTTTAGTGAGCACAGAGGAGTCATCATTAACGCATACAAACTGAGAGCGATCTGACAGGTAGGATTTAAACCAGCTTAGCGCAGTTCCCTTAATGCCAATGAAGTGTTCCAGTGTCTGCAATAGGATGCCATGGTCAATGGTGTCAAATGCAGCACTAAGATCCAATAAGACTAGTACAGAGACAAATCCTTTATCAGATGCAATTAGAAGGTCATTTGTAACTTTAACCAGTGCTGTCTCTGTGCTATGATGCACTCTAAATCCTGACTGGAAATCCTCGAATAAACTATTATTGTTTAGAAAGTCGCACAGCTGATTGGCAACTGCTTTCTCAAGAGTTTTTGAGAGAAAGGGAAGGTTGGATATCGGTCTATAGTTGGCTAAAACCCCTGGATCAAGAGTAGGCTTTTTCAGTAGCGGTTTTATCACAGCTACTTTAAAGGACTGTGGTACGTAGCCTGTTGATAAAGAGAGATTGATCATGTCTAATACTGAAGAGTCAATTAGAGGTAATACTTCTTTAAACAGCTTAGTTGGGATAGGATCTAAAATACAGGTAGATGATTTTGATGATGAAATTATTGAAATTAGTTGGTGAAGGTCAACAGGAGTAAAACAGTCTAAAACTACGACAGACTGAGTAACAGTTTCTACGGTTTCTGTGTTTGAAGACAGAACAGTACCTGTTAACAGCAGGAGTCGATGAATTCTGTCTCTAATAGTTAGAATTTTATCATTAAAAAAGCTCATGAAGTCATTACTGTTCAGAGCTAAAGGAATACATGGTTCAATAGAATTATGGCTCTCTGTCAGCCTGGCTACAGTGCTGAAGAGAAACCTGTAAACAAATAATTCATCCATTTTCCAGTTGAACTGTCAATGATAATGTTAATCATTCACTTTGCTAAGTTTAATAAGTGAAAATAAACACTATCTTAGTCTCTTGTTTACTGAAAATAAAAATGGAACCAAATACCGGTCTGTTGAGGTGATATGAGCCGAGTAGAGACACTGAGAAGATTTTGCTGGGTGGCAGGGAAGCCGAGTAGATCCTACCACTGTCACTCCAATGGTGCGTGTGTGGATGTGTACTGTAAACAGAAAAAGGCATGGTTAATCAATTATAGCATGTCTGATGCACTGGCAAACCCCTTTGTTCTCAGTCCATGACGAATACTTGAAACAAATCCGCTGTTTTGCTCATGGCGAGTTATCCACAGTGGACATGAAGCAACACTTCAAACTCACTCAGGAAACAATGACGAGTTTTGAAGTTTTTAGAGTTTCAGACTGAATTAAGACAAATAACCATGTCGGATAAAGTCGCCAAATGACTAATTGTAATTGTAATTGATTTGAAAATGGCTGAAACTGAGAATGACCATCCAGAAACTGCAGAGGTTAAGAACATAAGAAACATCAGCTTGCAAAGCTCTAAGCTCAGGTGACTAAGCTCAGAGTCACCAGACAGTGGCATCAGCACACTCACAAAAGAGTTCCATGAAAGTTGAGTATGTGCCTATGGGGCGAATGGACGGACACCTCATAGTCAACTGTGGGAGTGAACCAATTCCTCTTTTGGTTGAAGAGAGGAGACAGCTGTTCAAAGGGAAGCAACAGCAATGTGTTCATCAGACCTGCCATCGGCACCCAGCAGTTAAACTGCTAGTAGCCCCTGCCCAGGGCAAAGAGGAACAAAGTAGGTGTCATAGGAAAAGTAAGAGAGTGGCCAGCAAGTGCATTTATGCTGAAACAACATGCATCAGAATGTCAAAATGCACTGCTCAAGTCACTGTTGAAGGCAAGGAAGTCAACTGTCCACTTTCATTTTCAGGAGTCACTTACCTCATCATTGCTTGAAGTCTCTGGGTGACTTTTTGGAAGTAGAGTTGAAAGAAGTGGAAGAAGATGGAACCAGAGGACAGGCAGTGCTCTGTCTTGGATATGTACAATTGAAAGCCTGACATTCCTAGAGAAGTTTGTTGGGACAGAGGTCAAAATGCCCACTTTAGTGATTGGAGTTGCTGATCCTAATGTGGATAAATGGTAAATGGACTGTATGTATACAGCACCTTTTTTTGTCTTACGACCACTCAATGTGCTTTTGCAACACAAGCCTGCCCTTTCACACACACATTCATATAATTTTGGCCAGGCCACCCACTCATAATGAGCATTAACACACTCACACACCAATGCACAGCATCAGGAGCAATTAAGGGTTCAGTACCTCGCCCAGTGATACAATGACATGTGGACTGCCAAGGCCAGGGATGAAACAGTGGACCTTCTGATAAGTCGATGGGTGAGGGTACAAGGTAATGCCCTTGAAATAGTGCCAGTTGGCAGCACAGTCATCATATGCATGTGAGGGGTGCCCACGGTGACAAATTGAATGCTGTGGAGGCTCTGTCATTGTCTCACCTTCCAGATGGATTGTTAGTGGCTACCTCCCTGTGCACCTTGCCTGCTAAGTGCCTATATTGTGTGCCAGTTCTGCTCAGGAATGACAAAAAAAAATGTCTATGCTATTCAGCAGGTGATGGGTAAGGGGCATTCTACAGACTCCACTTCAAGATTGGATCACGAGACAGCTCAATTCCATGCTGAAGTCTTCTCCCTTCATGACGTGGACTACAGCCACGCTGTGTGTGGAGCACCACATAAAACTGAGCGATGATGCCCCTTTCAAGCACCACGCGAGACCCATCCATCCACAGAATGTACATGAGCACCTGAGAAGCTTATTATGCATATGCGATCAGTGTAGCAAATATGTTCAGTTCCTTTTAATGTTTAAGTTTCATGTCCTTAAACTTCTCATCAGGAGCTTTAAGACATTTTGCACACACACCAGCATATTCAGATGTCACAGACTTTTGTTCTTGTAGAGTAGGAAAATGCACTCCTTTCCAGTTGCACTTGCCACAGCTTTAATTTACTTCAAATGATTTGACATTTGAAAGCAGGAAGCTGAGAAGCTTGCTGGAGCTTCAGTTGCAGTTCTGGGATGTTGGTAATGTCCACATCACACAGACACTTGCTATCACTGAGTTTCCATGACAGGTTTCCATTCATCTCTATGAATTTTTCTAAACAAGCAGATACTTTAGAGTAATGTTATTTTGTCCAGTGCTAGCAGCTACATAGTGGCAACCAGGCATCACAATTTCTACCACTGAAAGAGGTTTCAGCTTCTCACTCAACACAAAACTTGCCTGCGTAAACACTGTTTCTACCAGAAAGTGTTCTTGTGAAAGCTACTTGATGGGCACCCAAACTCCACTGAAGAGCATTAACTTTATCCAGGGGCATCTATCACTCTTTTTTGTAACACTTTCTTTTTATTGTTCCTTTTTTAAAAAACATGTAAAGAACACAATAATATAAAAAAAGACAAATGCCAAAAGAAAAAGAACATAGTGGATTGCCATGTCTCTACAGTTTGCTCCTGTGTTATTATCAATATAAGTCGTATAAACACTCCATTTCTCCCACTTTTCTCAACATTGTTCTTCTTGAGTCCTTATCTTATGGGTCAACAGTTCCATTATATAGATCTCACTCAGATCATTGGTAGATCTGCTTTGTACCATTTTCTTGTAATTGCTTTCTTGCAGGCTGCTGCACAATTTTCAGTAAATATCTGTCCTCTTTTAATACAACATTGCCTGACATATTGCCCAGATACAATAACACACATGACTTGTGTAGCAGAACTGGCCTCTAACTGACTCTCTCTTACCCTCTCTGCAATACTCCAGAGAAATGGAGTTGTAAACCAGTCTAACTGGTTGAGTTATAGACCACCTGGTTTGTTTACAAGGAAGGTGTTAATTTCAGAGACAAGATATCTGGCCAAGAGGAATCTCCTCCATGTTTTCTTCTCGGGGGGAAGCCAGAGACACAGACACCTCAACATCAAAGGTTGCCTTCTCCTCACCTTCTCCTCACTATGTTTCTCATGGCAACACTAATTCTCTCCTGATAGCCCATGAGAGATCAAGACAATTAAACTGTCTGGAGAGACAAATGACATGCCTCATGCCTCAGAGGAATCCACAAACCAGATAGGGCTGATCGGTTGTAAATTGGACATTCCCAAAGCAACTTCTGGCATAGGCTGTGTGCTTCTTCTCAATACTCCAGGATAACCAAACTTCTATGTTACACTTAACTTTTGATGTCTTCACCTTACAGGACTCATTGTACGCATAACATTGGTGTTTTCCCAGTATCTCTAACCTGAAGTATGACAAAGTTGTGATTTTAACGGTTTTATAAAGTTTGTCTGAATTTATACCATAGAACCATACTGCCATCCAGAGGTTCCTAACCGTCAGATTGAACATGCTTGACTTGACACATTTATCAATAAGTAACCATAATAGTGATAATCATTTTTGGCAAATATAGTCTGCCTTTTTTTATTTCTTTATTTTTGTATTAGTTATACATTGAGTCATTATACATGTTGGGATGAAACTGTACCATGATTATCATTTAATGTTGTCACCCAACCATAGGAAGTGCCTAATGCATGCTGTGAACAATGTTGAAATGTCATTGAAAATTTGTCATTTAAAATATATGTAATTGACCATAGTGAGAAGCAGATGAGCCCCTCGTATGAGTCATTAATTAATTCGAACCCCATGAGTCGAAACTACACTGCACGCGGCAAACCGTCTCACGTGTTTGATGGCCAGCCCTTTTGACACGCCCCGGAGCGACCTTTAAAAACTGCGTGTAGTCCAGTTCAAATCAGTCCTGTTTTTATTTTTCTTCTTTCTACGTCTAGTTACTCTCAGCTGAGTTCTTTTTCCCTTCTTCTTTGTCTTAGTTTTGCACCTCTTTGAGCTACTCAAAAGCCATCCTGAGTAGCGTAAGTTATCTTCAGAAGACGTATTCTTATAATTTGCCGTAAGCTTTCAAGTTAAATAATTTTTTAGCCAAACGTTTTGTTTTAACATCAGTAAATTTAGGCAAGTAATACTAATTTTGTAGCCTTCTTTGACCAGCCATCGAAGAGACTCTTAATTTGTACTATCAGTCTAAAATAATCCTTCACGGACTCAACCGAACCAAACCCTGCAGCCAGCTGTTGATCCTTGGTCCGGCTAACAACCATCCAGAGCTGTCCCTCGTCTGTAACCGACACCGTAGAGCCAGTTCCAGAGACGTCACCGTTCAACATCAGCTCTTCACCTTGGTGTGCCTGGCCCTTCCACCGGACCACCAAGCAGACCGAGCCACGGACGAACATCTGGAACATCTTCGAGTTAGTTCAGAGCAGAACTCACCGGGATGCCATCAATCAAGTAGGCACACTAAGCGGGTTTGAATAAGAGTTGGTCCGTGAGGTTAAGAGACGGTCAATTCGTCCAAATTCTCTCCATTAATCGTTTAATCCCTTAACTCTACGTTCGCGTCCCATTTACTCCCTTTCAACTACTTCTCACTATCGCCAACTTATTTACCGTTGTGTTGCCATAAGTTTCTGGCGTGTTCTGTCATATCACCTCATATCTTCTGTCGTATTATTCATGATATATCACTCATTATCCATAATTCTGCTTAATAAATGATATTTTGATTTAAGTCCTGGTTAGACAGTGTCCTTTTGAACTGAATATCTTCGATCCCTGTATCCAGAATTTACACTTCAGGTTATCAGACTAGTTTACCATTAGTTCATTCGTTAGTATTTTATCAGCGTTATAGCAGTTAATTTCTGCAGTCCTTCTTAGCTGAGGAAGGTGGTGCCCCGTCATTTTATCAACAAATGCAACATCAAATTAAGGTAGTTCCCCTACACTTGGGTATATTATAGCCCGGAATTCTAATAATTACCTGGTGAACATCCTCCCAAAAATGTATGATTTTAGGACAAAGCCAAAATACATGAGAATGGTCTACATTCATATCTCCACATTTTCTCCAACATGGCCATGGTACTGATGTGTGTTTATTTCTAATTCAGGTGTGACAAAGAATCTAATCAAGTTCTTCCAACAATATAATCTCCAAACCCATGATGATGTGGATGCCTGCTGTGTTCGCCAAATATGTAGCCAATTACCTTCAGATATATTCACACCTAGTTCTCTTTCCCATTTCAGTTTTCCATATGTGGTTGTATTCCCTTTTTTCTCCATTAGGTAGCTGTACATTGTAGATATGATTCTATACTTCTTTGAATTGTAGGTTTCAACTATGGTTCTAATGAATCCATTTTTATCCAGGTGTAACCGTGGGGATTGATCTAGCACACAGGGGCTTCAGTTAAGGAGGCCACAACGGTCAGTGTTGCAAATCCCCCTACCTGCCTGGGTTTCTGAGGGGGCGGGCCCTGGCCTCCACCTATCAGGTCACAACTGAACTGTTAAAAGGCCTGAATCAGGCCTGCTCAGCCTCTTCCTTTGTTTGCTGCAGCAGGGCCACCACATGGTGCTGCCTCTCATCTCCTCTCCACCTGACTGAATAGTCGATGCATTATCTGAGTAAGTTATGATTTGTCATAGTTATTGTTACTTTACTGTTACTTTATTGATTTGCTCAGTTATGTTTGATTGGATCTATTCAGAAACTTTATACTGTTTGTTTTGTTTCTAGTCATTCAATCATCGATCAGTTAACTGCCTGTGGTAAATGAAGACAATAAACTGTTGAACAGCTCTCATCTCTGGTCCTCATGCTTTAACGGGTGTGCCAGTGCAGAAGCATGAAATAGCAACCACCGCACAGAATTCAAGTTTTTATAGTCAGCGTGGGTCAATCATAGGCCGTTTATTTTACAGCAAATAAAACTCTAAGAAAATACAGTCAATGAAAGGCAAGAGGACAGACAGTTATATCACGGCCAGGAAGCCAACCAGTCACTGCCAAGGACACAGGGAGTATACTAAATACCCAAATGAAATATAAACCCCACACACTTCAAACAAAAACACCACACTAATTCAACGTGTAACCACAAACCCTATCACCATCTAGAGTGAACTCCCTGCGTCTTAACCACACTGGTGAGTGGAGGACCCCACCAGCCGCAACACTAGAAACAAAGGAGACAGAATGTTAAAATCCTAAAACTAACAAACTCAAGTCTAAAATAATAAGAAACAATAAATTTAATATGGTTCAACTATAAGCTAAAATAAACGGCGGCCAGGGCTATGCCTACAAACAAATGACAGACCCACAATTAAAATAATTAAAATACAGGCACCTCAGGGTGCATGCATGCACCCCTACATTACCCTAACAATTAAAATACTCATGATTATAAAACAATGCTAAAAACCCAAAAAGTCTGTCTTACCACGCAACAGAGAGTCCACAGTCACAGCCATGAGAGCACACAAAGGGTTTAAGGAGAGTGGCTCCTAACTTCACACCTGCTACTAATCAGCCTCTCCCCCAGCCCCCATCTCCTCTAATTGGTCTCTGCTCTCTGCTGCTTCCTGGTGACCCACTGCTACACAGGTTTACCTTGTGTTTTACTTCTTTTTTAAAAAAAAAACAACCTTTCTTGCAAGTGCTGCTTTGCACTTTAGTTGCAATTCAATTCAATTCAATTTATTTGGATAGCGCCAAATCACAACAGAAGTTTTCTCAGGACACTTTCCATATAGAGCTGGTACAGACCAAGCTCTTTTATCTACAGAGAACCAACAATTCCCCCATGAGCAAGCACTTGGCGACAGTGGCGAGGAAAAACTTCCTTTTAACAGGCAGAAACCTTGGGCAGAACCAGACTCTGGGTGGGCGGCCATCTGCCGGTTGGGTGCGAGAGGGAGTCAGTCAGTCAGACAGACAGACAGACAGACAGACAGACAGACAGACAGGAATGCAGTCAGAGAGAGAGAGACAGAGAAACAGAGAGACAGAGAGACAGACATGCAATCACAGTAACAGTGACAGTGGATGTAATAATAGCAGTAGCAGTTGCAGTGGATGTCAGGCAGGGCCAAGGCAGGAGACGTAGCTGCAATCCACAATCCAGATTCAGCCACTGTGTAACCTGCAAGACGACAAAGCACAGAGACTCCGGGGAAGGAGATAAGTTAGTAACACGCCGTGGTAGGACATGAAAGCGTGCAGATGGAGAGGGACAGAAGGACAGAGGAGCTCAGTGTATCTTTGGAGGTCCCCCGACAGTCTAATCCTATAGCATCATAACTAGGGGCTGGTCCAGGACAAGCCTGAGCCAGCCCTAACTATAAGCTTTATCGAAAAGGAAAGTTTTAAGCCTACTCTTAAATGTAGAGACAGTGTCTGCCTCCCGGACAAAGACTGGAAGATGGTTCCACAGGAGAGGAGCTTGATAGCTAAATGCTCTGACTCCTGTTCTGCTTTTTGAGACTTTAGGAACCATAAGTAGACCTGCATTCTGGGAACGCAGTGTTCGAGTCGGGCAATAAGGTACTATGAGCTCTTTAAGATAAGAAGGTGCCTGGCCATTTATGGCTTTGTAAGTAAGGAGGAGAATTTTAAACTCTATTCTAAACTTTACAGGGAGCCAGTGCAGAGTGGCTAGTATTGGTTTTTGTCAGAACACGTGCTGCAGCGTTCTGGAGCAACTGGAGAATATTCAGCAATGAATTTGGGCAGCCTGATAGTAAAGAATTGCAATAATCCAGCCTGGAAGTTACGAATGCATGGACTAGTTTTTTTGCATCATTTTGAGACAAAATATGCCCGATTTTTGCGATATTACGTAGGTGAAAAAAGGCAGTCCTTGAAATTTGTTTTACATGGGAGTGAAAGGACATGTCTTGGTCAAAGATGACTCCCAGAGTCTTTACAGTGGTGCTGGAGGCCAGTGCAATGCCATCCATAGCATCAAAAAATTGCAGGTCATCCAGGTCTTTATGTCATGAAGACATGCTTGTAGTCTAGTTAACTGACTGGTTTCTTCCGGCTTCATTGATAAATATAGCTGGGTATCATCTGCATAGCAATGAAAATGTCAACAACAAATGAGTGCTTCCTGATAATCTTACCTAAAGGACGCATACAGTATATAAGGTGAATAGAATTGGTCCAAGCACAGAACCCTGCGGAACTCCATAGCTGACTTTAGTGAGCACAGAGGAGTCGTCATTAACGCGTACAAACTGAGAGCGATCTGACAAGTAGGATTTAAACCAGCTAAGCGCAGTTCCCTTAATACCAATGAGGTGTTCCAGTGTCTGCAATAGGATGCCATGGTCAATGGTGTCAAATGCAGCACTAAGATCCAATAAGACTAGTGCAGAGACAAATCCTTTATCAGATGCAATTAGAAGGTCATTTGTAACTTTAACCAGTGCTGTCTCTGTGCTATGATGTACTCTAAATCCTGACTGGAAATCCTCGAATAAACTATTATTGTTTAGAAAGTCGCACAGCTGATTGGCAACTGCTTTCTCAAGAGTTTTTGAGAGAAAGGGAAGGCTGGATATTGGTCTATAGTTGGCTAAAACCCCTGGATCAAGAGTAGGCTTTTTAAGTAGAGGTTTTATCACAGCTACTTTAAAGGACTGTGGTACGTAGCCTGTTGATAAAGACAGATTGATCATGTCTAATACTGAAGAGTCAAATAGAGGTAATACTTCTTTAAACAGCTTAGTCGGGATAGGATCTAAAATACAGGTTGATGATTTTGATGATGAAATTATTGAAATTAGTTGGTGAAGGTCGACAGGAGTAAAACAGTCTAAAACTGCGACAGACTGAGTAACAGTTTCTACGGTTTCTGTGTTTGAAGACAAAACAGTACCTGTTGACGGCAGGAGCCAATGAATTCTGTCTCTATAGTTAGAATTTTATCATTAAAGAAGCTCATGAAGTCATTACTGTTCAGAGCTAAAGGCTCATCTTTAGTTGAATTGGTTCAACAGAATTATGGCTCTCTGTCAGCCTGGCTACAGTGCTGAAGAGAAACCTGGGATTGTTCTTATTTTCCTTTAATAGTGCAGAGTAATAGGCTGCCCTGGCACTGCGGAGGGCTTTCCTGTATATTTTTTATCTTGCCAGGCGGACCGAAATTCTTCCAAATTGGTAGAACGCCATTTCCTTTCTATTTTCCGTGAAGTTTGCTTTAATTTGCGGGTTTGAGGAGTATACCATGGAGCTAACCTCCTCTGTTTAATTTTCTTCTTTTTTAGGGGAGCAACAGAGTCAAGTGTCATACGCAATGAACCTGTAGCATGATCAACCAGGTAGTCAATCTGGGAGGGACTAACGTTAGCATAAGAATCCTCTGTTGTATTGAAACATAGCATTGAATTAAATACTGATGGGATCATATCCTTAAATTTAGCTACAGCACTATCAGACAGGAGTCTGGTATAAGAATTTTTGCCTACTGGCTGGTAGTCTGGTAATATGAATTCAAAAGTTATTAAATGATGGTCCGATAAAAGAGGATTCTGTGAGGAGACTATTAAGTCTTCGATTTCAATGCCATATGTCAGAACAAGGTCGAGGGTGTGGTTAAAACAGTGAGTCGGTTCATGTACATTCTGATGGAAGCCAACTGAGTCTAATACTGAGATAAACGCAGTGCTAAGGCTGTCATTATCAACGTCGACATGTACATTTAAGTCACCTACAATAATTACTTTATCTGCTTTAAGGACTAAACCTGATAGAAACTCCGAGAACTCAGCTATAAATTCAGAGTAAGGACCAGGAGAGCAGTATACTATAACAAATAAAACTGGCTGCACTGTTTTCCATTTCTCATGAGAAAGAGTGAGAACAAGGCTTTCAAATGAGTTATAGTCGAGTTTAGGTTTAGGGTTGATCAAAAGGCTTGAGTCAAAAATGGCTGCAACTCCACCTCCTCTGCCGCTGCCTCGAGGAATGTGAATATTAATATGGCTCGGAGGACTAGCTTCATTCAGGCTCACATACTCTTCAGGACACAGCCAGGTTTCAGTCAGACAAAATAAATCAGTATTATGGTCTGATATTAACTCATTTACTAGAACAGCTTTAGAGGACAGAGATCTGATGTTAAGGAGTCCACATTTAATTCTCCTATCTTGTTGTACTATTGCATTGGTTGTTTTAATTTTAATTAGATTCTTATGTTTAACTCCTCTTCTCTGTACTTTTGGTTTACTTAGTTTACGTGGTCGGGGGGCAGACACAGTCTCTATGGAGTGTTGGGTGGGTAACTGCTCTAATGGAGGCGCAGAGAAGCGTGTAGGACTGCAGCTCTGCCTCCTGGTCTCAACTCTGAGTTGTCAGGGGTTAGGTTCATAAATAAAATCGGTCAGATTTCTAGAGATGAGAGCTACTCCCTCCAAAGTGGGATGGATGCCGTCTCTCCTAATCAGACCAGGTCTTCCCCAGAAAGTCTGCCAATTATCAATGAAGCCCACACCATTTGCTGGACACCACCTCGACAGCCAGCGATTGAATGACGACATGCGGCTAAACATGTCATCACTGGTCAGATTTGGCAGGGGTCCAGAGAAAACTACGGAGTCCGACATCGTTTTAGCATATGTACACACCGATTCCACATTAATTTTAGTGACCTCCGATTGGCGTAACCGGGTGTCATTACCGCTAATAACAATCTTACGGTATTTACGCTTATCCTTAGCCAGCAGTTTCAAATTTGATTCGACGTCGCGCGCTCTGGCCCCCGGCAGGCATTTGACTATGGTCGCTGGTGTCGCTAACTTCTGTTTCTTAAAATGGAGCTGCCAATAATCAGAGTTGGTTTCTCAGTGGGTGTGTCGCCCAGTGGGGAGAACCTGTTAGAAACATGAAGCAGTTGGTGGTGACCCGTGGGCTTCAGCTTGGGACTATGCTTACTTCGAACAGTCACCCAGCCTCCCTGGTTTCCCGGCTGCTCGGGAGCTGTCGAGGGACGGCTAGCAGGAGCTGTACTTGGTCGGTCCGCACCGGCTATGGGGGCCTGGCTAACTACAGCTAATGGTTTGGTTTCCATGGTGCTGAGCCAAGCTTCCAATTCACTAAGTCTCGCCTCCAACTCACCAAATAAACTACATTTATTACACGTACCAGTATCACTAAAGGAGGCAGAGGAGTAGCTAAACATGTCACACCAAGCAGGAGAGAGCTGGAGAGGGACAGAGAGAAGCCATCGCTAGCTGCTAGCCTAAGCTGATGTAGCTAGCAGAGCAGGCAAGCGCGTAGACAAATAAAATTGACGGTCGCTAAATAAACAGACTTATGGGTGCTTGAGCAGAACTAATGTTACTTTAGAGAGTGGATAAAAGGCCGCTGTAACAAAACACAGAGCAAATTACACTCAGAGGAACAAGAGCGACAAACGCACGCTACTCCTAAGACAGCAACCAGAAACAGGAAGTGAGACGATACGCTTACCTCAGCACGTCAGCACGTCGTCCACCAATATATGGTATATGTATTCTGCAACACACTTGCTCCTTTCTGCAACACACTTGATCCTGAACACCACACATTATTTCATACATAAGACACTTCATTCATAAATGAAATCTCATGGTACCATTGGGAAAACACATCCATTCAAAATACAAAACACATTGGGTAATGGAAATACTTAGAGACACACCTGAAAATCAGCCAGCCACAAATAGGCCTCAGCTAAGCCATTTTGCGAACTTTGCAAGCATGGAGGCAGGGAGGGCAAGAGGCAGAGGTAGAGGAAGTGGAAGACAAAGAGAGAGAGGAGTAGGATGTGGTCGAAGAGGCTATGCATGGACAGATGTTTCTGATGATATTAGAGCAACTTTGGTGGACCATGTGATAAATCATGGCCTGACAATGAGGGAAGCTGGGCAGAGAGTCCACCCACACCTAAGCTGGTTAACAGTTGGATCCATCTTAAGGACATTCAGACTGGAAAACAGGTATGTCTACAACTCTCTACTCCAGACTGTACTGTACCGTATCAAACTGTATTTCTAATTGCAAGCAATAGTTGGCTAATGCTCCTTTTGTAACAAAAATTGGTAGTTTTGTGAAACATGCAGTTCAGTATAGTACATAATACTGTACCATTGAGATGTTTCAGTACTGTGTATGATATATACAGTAAAATACAGTATATACAGTACTGTAAAAAAGAATCAAGCAAATAACAATTTGTGCTTGCATTTTCCTACAAAATCGCTAGAAGACCTCCTGGTGGTGGACGGCAACACCTGTTCACCGAACAGCAGGAACTTGCAATTGTGGAAATAGTGAGAGCAAACAATGCAATCCGTCTCCACCAGCTACGCCAACAAATACTTGCAGATAGGCAGATATTCCTCAACATAAACTGAGTAAGCATTACCACCATCAGACGCATCTTGGTAAAGCACAACATCACCATGAAGCAATTGTATAGGGTCCCATTTGAGAGTAACAGTATCAGGGTCAGAGGACTTCTACGTGAATATGTACTAGTAAGTGTTACAGTCCCTTACATTTACAATGTAAGGGGGTGGGGGGTGGGGGGTGGGGGGTGGGTATGTGTAGTACTGTAGTTGTTTGTTTTGAGTAATGCCATTCACAATATGTATTTTTTGTTACAGACAATCTTGGACATGGATGGAGCTGCACAGCCTCATGAATTTCTTTACATTGATGAGGCTGGATTCAACCTCAGCAAAGCTAGATGGCGGGGTTGTAATATAATTGGCCAAAGGGCAATTGTGCACGTCCTGGGATAGCGTGGGGGAAAAATCACATTTTGTGCTGCCATAAGCCTTCGAGGGCTACTGCACCATCATGCCAAACTAGGTCCCTGCAACACGCAACATATAGTCACATTTCTAGATGCACTTCATGATGCAATTGTAGAGGATAGATCAGAGCAGCCCAAGTTCATTGTTGTCTGGGATTATGTTAGTATCCACCGGACTGCTCTGGTCCAGAACTGGTTCACCAACCATGATCAGTTTGGAGTTGTATACTTGCCCCCTTACTCGCCATTTCTAAACCCTATTGAAAAATTTCTTTCTGCTTGGAGATGGCGTGTATATGACCGACAACCACATGCCCACATGCCTCTTCTACGGGCAATGGAAGAAGCCTGTGGAGACACTGAGGTCAATCCATGGATGGATTCCGCACACAAGGCGATATTTTCCCCAATGCTTAGTGGAAGAAAACATTGCTTGTGATGTTGATGAGATCCTGTGACCAGACCCCAACAGACGGCAGATCCATAAGCCCACCCATGCACAATTACAATGTATTCTGTGTTCAAAGGATGGTTAGGTTTTGGTAGCAGAGTTTCAGTTTGACATAGATATCAATGCTTTATTTCCCAGTGTTGTGTCTTTGTTTGCTTGTGTGTAGAGTTTTGACACACTGAGCCAAGTTTTGCAAAAAGCGTTCAAGCAATGGGCAAAAACTGTAATACTGTACCACTGAGATGTTACAGTACTGTGTACAGTATACAATACAGTACTGTAAATACAATACAATACCCAGACCGTCTGGGGGTGGACAGCAAAGCCTGTTCACCCAACAGCAGGAACTTGCCATTGTAGAAATAATTAGAGCAAACAATGTAATTCTTCTCCACCAGCTGTGGCAACAAAAACTTGCAGATAGGCAAGTATTCATTAATATAAATAATTAATATAGAGTAAGCATTATTAGGGTAAGGGTTATTTTTGTTTTTCTCTTTACTGCATGTACTGTACTGTAAAATGTAATACTGTAATGCATTGAGTTGTTGTAATTTGTAACCTTACAGTAATTCTATTACAGTACTTTTCATTTTTGGTTGTTGTGAAAACCTTTGTCAGAAAAAACATAACAAGAACTGTGTAACAATCATTGTTGCATTGAGCTTCACAGAATGCATCTGAGAAACTGAATAAAAACAGTGAAAATGAAAGACTGCAGTGTTTTATATAAAGTACACTAGTGTGTTGCTGCCAATCTGAAAGTGTATTCGTATGATGGAAGTGTGTATCATTTTGTCATGAGGAGGATTGTTGGGTTTTGATAGCAGAGTTTCAATTTGACATAGATGTGAATGCTTTATCTCCCAGTGTTGTGTCTTTGTTTGGAACCGAATCCCCTTCTATTTCAGCACCGCTTTGATGGGTCCATATGCCTTACGCCTCTCCATAATTTCTGTCGCGTGATCATTATCAAAGTAGAGTCGTCTGCCGTTCATTTCAATTTTCTGCTGCCATACCTTCCTAAGAACCAGCTCCTTGACATGAAACTGTAAGAAGTTCAGTATTATTGATCTCAGAGTTGAAGTGGCAGCAGGCTTTGGGAGCAGTGCTCTGTGCGCCCGTTGAATTTGGAGCTCTGTTTCCTCCAGGAGGAAGAGATGACTGTTAAGCAACTCATTTACGTTTACATTCCGGTTGCGTTTAAGACATGACGATGACAGACTTTCCCTCTTTTTCTTCTGGAACTCCATGAATCCTGATACTATTTCTCCTGGAACGACTCTCCAGGTCAACAATTTTTTCCCACATCCCTGTGTTCTCTTTCACCACTGTCAACAGCATTTCTTTAATCACCGTGCAGGCTGACTCCAGATCGGCTATCCACGTCTGTGCCACCGCAATACGGGCGTTTTTAAAATCCGCAAGATCATCTTTCAGTTTTCTTGACTTTGTTTTTAAATTCACCAAGTTCTCATCTCATGTCCTGTTTAAAGTCTTTCAGCTCTTTAGAAAGTGATGTTAGCACCTCAAGCAGGACATTTTGGCTAGTGCTAGTTGCTGTAGCTTCCTCTAGCATTGTTTCTTCCTCTTCGTGGTCTTCCTTGTTTTCAGGACTTTGTTGTGTTTTGCTCATATTCTTGGTGTTCCTCTGCATCCTTTGCTGTTTCCCTCCTGTCATACTCCGTTTGAAAGGTTTTCGAGGTTATTTATAATGATAAGAGGTACTTTATCTCCACCAAATAGTTGGAGCTAACTGCTATGCATCCATCTTGTTTCACCGCTCCGCCGGAAGTCACATCTATCACTCTTTATCACCACTTCAGGCCAGTAGCCTTAACCTCCCACCTGATGAAGACCTTGGAGAGGATTATACTGAGCCACCTCCATCACCTGGTAAGCAGCAAACTGCACCCCCTACAGTTTGCATGTTGTCCAAGCATCAGCATGGAGGCCGCAGTCATCTACCTGCTCCATTGATCGACTACCTCACCAACAGACCACAGTATGTAAGGCTTCACCACTGCGTGTCCAATGTGGTAGTTTGCGTCACGGAGGCTCCACAGGGGACAGTGCTCTCCCCTTTCCATTCATCCACTACACATTAGACTTCAGATACAACAGAGACAGCTGCCACATCCAGAAGTTCTTCGATGATACAGCCATCATTGGACCCATAACACAGGGGAACGAACTGTAATACAGGGAGGTTGTAACCAACTTCATCAACTGCTGTGGACTGAACCACCTGCACATAAAAGCCGGCAAGACGAAGGAGATGGTGACAGATTTCTGAAGGAAGGTACCACAAGAAACTGGTCAGGAGAGCTGGCTCTGTCCTGGACTTCCCTCTGGACACCATCGAGGAGGTGAGTGAGAGGAGAATGTTAGCCAAGCTGACATCAATCATGGATAACCTATCTCACCCCATGCATGAGACAGTAGGGGGTTTAAGCAGCTCCTTCAGTAACAGACTGCTGCATCCTGTGTGTAAGAAAGAACGCTATCGCAGGTCTTTCACCCCAACAGCTGTGAGGCTGTTTAAGTCCAGCATCATGTAATGTAGCACTGTATTGATGCTGTCTTTACCTTTATGGAGGAGGAACTCAAAATTACCTTTATGGCATTGACTTCACTGTTGCTACAAGCTGGACATCACTAGTTATAGATCAACATACTCCTTTAAGCCCCAATATGGAGCAGGAGCTCAAAATCAGGATGTGGATAGACTTTCAAGGCAACTACATTGACACCTAAAAAATGATTCAGTGTTAAGGAAGGAAAGTAGGTAAATTAAGTACTTCACTCTACATTACAGATCAAGAAACTAAAGATAACTCTAACCCAAAGCAGCAAAAGCTATCTGTGAAAATCACAATGTCCACTGGTCTCATCAAAATTCTACAGTCACAGATCAATCAGTCACTCTTGTGGAATCTCTTGAAGTTTTACTCAGTAGTTTCCAGCAGGATGATGACCATGGACTCCTTGTGATTTCTCACTTAACTGAAGAGGAGTTAAAAGACAAACAAAGTACAAGTAGTCAGATCTCAGAGCAGTTGTTGAACACTTGGAGTCCAGAGACAAGCCTTCTCTATCATTACAACAAGAACTCCCTGATCTAGCTGTGTGGCTTTGAGCATGGAAACAACTGGAGCTAAGGTATAGAGTGCTATTCAGAATGCAACATGAACATGGACAGATCACAAGTCAGTTAAGACTGCCAGTTGAACTGAGAGCCACTGTGTTACAAAGTTTGACATGACCACATAAGTTACCTAGGCACCGAGCAGACTCTTGACCTTGGTCACAATTCTATTTGCCTAGGATGTCTGTAGATGCAGAGCAGTGGATCGAGCCATGTGAATACTGTGTGCCCTGAAAGACCCCAACTAATAGAGCAGTCCTCTTCTCAAACATCACAATTGGTCGACCTTCAGAATTAGTCTGCAGAGATTTTTTCTCTTTGGAGCCTGACCAGAGTAACACTAAAAACATATTGGTGCTCACGGACCATTTCACTATTCCAAATCAATCAAAATGCACAGAATGTGTTCATAAGAAAATCTCCTGGTACACTACGGATTTCCTCAAAAACTTTTGAATGACCAAGGCCCGGATTTTGAATCCTGCACCATTAAAGAGTTATGCTGGTATTCAAAAAGTTAGGACCACACTGTATCACCCAAGATCAAATCCAGTAGAAAGATTTAATCAGACACCATTAGGCACTCTGGAAAACTGGAAACAAAAATCCTTTTGGTGAGAGTTTGTCAAGCTTCTAGTGAGTGCATGGTTGCCAGTCGACTTGGTATTTGGTCTACCTGTAGGCAGTTCACCCAAGTCACACTCCCGGTATGTATGTATGTGATCTAACAGAAAGCCACTGAGTCAGCACTAGGATGAGGATGCTACATCATGATCTACTGGGCGGCTGTGGCTCAGGAGGGAGAGCAGGTCTTCCACCAATCAGAAGGTTGGTGGTTGGATTCCCCAGCTCCTCTAGTCTGCATGTTGTAGTATCCTTGGGCAAGATCCGGAGCCCTCGCCTCCTGATGCTGTGTCATTGGGTGTGAATGAGTGCTGTGAATGTGTGTGTGAGTAGCTTAATGTGGCATGTGCTGTAAAGCGCTTTGAGTGGTCAATGTAGACTAGAAAAGCCCTATATAACTGCTCTGTGTATTCCTGTCTGCTGTGGGGTTAGAAAACTTCCAAAGCAAAGTGCAAACAGACCTGGAACAAGACAGCAGTCTAGTATCAATGTCACTGATGAGTCTGAGATACCAGAGGATCATTCATATACAAATGATCAAGGTCACTATTACTACTCTACTACTACTCAATAAATACTGAACACTGACTTTGAAATAAGAGTCTTGACCTAGCCAGAAACAGCGCCTTGAAATAAAAGACAGGTGATCAAGGGGATGACCAAAATCTAGGGTTTCTAGCTGAGGTGCATCCTGCTCCTGTCAACCCAAAAGAAAAGAAAGAATACTTGCACAACTGGAGAGAGAAAAGAGGTTCTCTGTACTTAACTTATATCAATGATCAGCTTTCTGATAAAATCAATCTGTAATAAATATTCTCATTTATTTCACTGGACTGAAAAAAGAACAAAAAGGAAGAAAATGAGTCATTACTCATTAATTGTTATATTGTGTTGAAGTTAATTTAATTGACCTGTTGGTTGATCTGTTGGGAATTATTACTATTTCCTCTAAGATGTATTTTTGATAGGTAGTTCTGATCAGAGGTTAAAATTATTTTGATACATTAAGGTTTTTTTGCTTAACTTGTATGGACACTATTTTGAGTTTGCAGTTATCCTCACTGGCCCCAGTAAGACCACAGCTCTGAACAGAGGCTACAACATGATCCTCAGCTGCCTCCTCTATGTCTGCTTGCTGTCCATTAACCTCTTTCCCCTGATGGATATGCAGCATTATGGAATGCTTTCAACTGCATATGTGGCAGCTGAATCACTTTGTGCAGTCTTTACTCACACAGACAACCAAAAGATACTCTGTTTTCTTTTAGGAAAGAATTTTTTCTCATTCTGTGCCCTCTTTTCCAACTGTGGACATATCCAAAGCATGTTCTTGTCCACGGAACAAATGGCTCCTCCCAGCAGCCAAACTCCTTTTTCTTGGTTCCTTTATCATTTTTCTTAAAATAAACTTTTGCAGTGGTGGTGAAGACACTTCCTTTTATTCTTGGATGAGGCTGTGACTTGGACCTCCTTACACTGTAGTCCACTGTTGGAGTGTCTTTGATATTTCCTAAAATTGGATCTGTTGCAGTCTTCATTTGCCTTTCAAGGAAATTCACCACATCATTAAAGATAGCTCTTTGGTTGTGGTTTTCATGGAAATCACAGGCCACAGTCCACATTTATCCCTCAGTCTGTAGGGCAACTTATTTCATGCAACTTCAATGGTGTTATACTAAAAAAAGAGGGTGTATGCTTGTAGAGCTTGATGACCACGAGAGAGCCTTCTATGGCAATTTTTTGCCCACTGTAAAAATATTCCTGTAGAAAAGATGGAATTCTTGAATCTACTGAGATCATAAGTATGCAACTCGTTACAAGATCCCTTGGCTGTCCTCTTG
Organism: Chaetodon trifascialis; assembly: GCF_039877785.1. Classification (NCBI taxonomy): domain Eukaryota; kingdom Metazoa; phylum Chordata; class Actinopteri; order Chaetodontiformes; family Chaetodontidae; genus Chaetodon; species Chaetodon trifascialis. The sequence continues at coordinate 23,936,552 of NC_092075.1, forward strand.
TGTACTGCTCCAGATAATAGTGACACTCTCTGGGGTTTTTGGTCTTGCTTTCATTACAGTGTTCAAAGGATTTAATGGAGGTTTGGTTTTGAAGTGGGTAACCATCAAAAACTTGAATCTCCTTCTTGGGTATGAAAGACACAGTAATGCAGTGTTTTAATTTTGCTTTTCCGTGACTGATAATATATTGCTCTGTTCACCATTGTTTGAAGCAGGCAATGTTGCTGGATTTGTAAAGCTTGAGTGGAGTGTCAAGGGAGCTGAGAGATTGGATTTGAGTTACAGCTGAGTTGTCTACTGTTATTATTAGTTTGTGGTTGGTAGAATCATACTTTGTCTATGTATTCATGGCTTGTAAACTGGTTGCAACAAGATCTGCTTAAGTGTTTGACACTCCAGTGTTATTTTGAACACTGGATCCGCTCTTCGGCTTTGATTGGAGGCATGGATGATTTGTCTCTCACAACATTGGATTGAATGGATATGTTACAATATCCTTCTTCAAAATTATTCTTTTTTAAAAGTAATTCAATATTTGAAAAGTAAGCAGCAGTTCTATTTTTGCTCTTTACTGTAGCTTGTAAGGACAATGCAATATGAGGGGAATGCACCCCAAATCAAAGAAATGCAACAAATTGTGAAACAAATCCAAAAGTTAAAACACAAACGTGCCTAGAAGTGAATTTCTCTTAAGGTAGTTTGACATTAAATCAGTGGAGTACATGTTTAATCATGTGTTTACCAACAGTTAAACTCTTCTGTTGATTTAAAGATCCTAAACACTGCAGTAGGATATAAGAATGTCTTTTTATCCATGGAACTAAATCTAAAAGGAATAAGTTGAGCAGCCTTTTATTGTAAAGCTATGGCACTTAAAAAATGTGTTACTGATCACACTAAAAATAACCCAAAATTGCATTTTAATAGTCTTGTCGCTTAGACCTAACTTAACTTAAATAAAGCTAATTGTCACTGTGAAAAATTTAGCAATTTTGATGTGTTGAGTCCAGATGTGTATGGGGAGGTAATTCGGTTTCTAGAAAATTGATATATCAGTAGGTGGCAGCAGAGTCAAAGTGATGTTTCGTCCTACCAACCTTCATCAAAGATGCTGCTGCAAGAGTGTCATCCAGTTACAGCAACACCAACAACATATGCACCTGTGGAAGTACAACTGGTGAGACTAGTGATGTGCTATTCACTTTTTCTCATACTAATTTTCAACATTGGGAAATCCATTCATTCACAACTCCATTGTTTATACTCTGGGACAGCTGTTAGCACTGTTCAACACAAAGGTACTCCCTGTGAAAGATTGAAGATCCTTGCAGAAATAAGGAGAAAGGAGAGCTTGAGTGAAATGTAGAAAGAAGAATTGATGACATAAACCACTCATACTGTCTGTTATCATGGAGAATGTGAGATCTATTTTAGTTCAATTCAGTTTTATTTATATAGTACCAACTCACAACAGAAGCTGTCTCAGGACACTTTCCATATAGAGCTGGTACAAACCCCAACAATACTCTCTGTCTACAGAGACCCCAAAATTCCCCCACGAACAAGCACTTAAGGACAGTGACAAGGAAAAACTTAATTTTACAAGGAGAAACCTCAAGCAGAACTGGGCTCTGGGAAGGCATTTGGTTTTCAACTCCTGAGACTGGACAGGAGAGAAGAGGAGAGTGGTAACAGGAAAGGTGGGGGTAAAGCAATGTTTGTGAACAACAGATGAAGGAGCAACATGGCATTAGAGACATTGAGTTGCTAGCAGTTAGCATTTGGCCACATTGCCTCCTGAGGGAGTTTTCACGTCATCTCGATAATGGTGTACACGCCCCTGTTGGCTGATACTGCTGCAGCCTGGAAGCCCTTAAACATTTCAGTTTCATAGCTACAGATATTGCACTCCCAGTCCTCTAGTGACTTCAGTCATGCTTCCCTGTCTTCCACTTTCCCCACCTTCAGCCAATTTGTTGAATGCCACACCAGAGAAAATCGAACCTTGGACTTACTGTATACAAACTAGTGCTGTCAGGTGATTAAAAAAATTAATCTAATTAATTACAGGATTTGTAATGAATTAATCTAATTAATCACATTTTAATCTCATATCTGCTAAAGGTCCCCAAAAAAAGAATTTGAATTCTAGGACATTACAAAATTGTAGTGCATGACTAATCAATTGAATACACCAAGAAGAGAAGATTTGATATCCACATTTTTATTGGTGAAGTGTGCTTTATAAATTAAATTCAAAAGAAAAAAAGTCAAGCACATCAGCAAACCAATTAGGCCAGGTGCATTATTCAAAAATGCAATAAAACGGTAGCTGGAAATTAGAGTCAGATGACGCTATCTGAAACGCCTCTTTTAGGCCCTCGTCTTCCACGATTGAAATCGGCCTGCAATCAGCAGCAACACACTTTGCGATTGAGTTTGTCAGTTTTTCTGTTGTGGCTTTGCTCATTCGTTTTCCTAACTCAGCAAGTGTGGGTTGGCGGAGTGAGCTCACGGTAGCACTAGCGGCACAAGCAGCGACTACATGTTTAGCGTTTAAATGATAATTCAGGCTGGAGCTGCTACGGTGATAGGGAAATTCTTTTTAACACAAGGTACAAATCACTGCGCTCTTGTTAATAGTCCCGTCTTTGTTCTTTTTATAAATAAACTTGCCGTTCAAAGGTCTAAGTAGGCTTGCCTCGCTCTCCGGTGTCGCATCCCTGTCTGTTGTCACCCTGCGTTTGACTAGTGGTGCAGGTAGGATGCGACCTGCCACTGCAGCCTACGGGTCACTCAAAGGGCCAAATTTAAAATGCTTGCGCATTGACTTGCCACTCATGATTAATTGCGTTGATTTTTATAGCGCGTTAATTTGCAGCGTAATTAATTAATCTAATTAACGCGTTAAACTGACAGCCCTAATACAAACATAAAGGACGCTTACAGCTTACAGCTTCACCCTTCCCCCTGCTTGGCATTCTGACCACAAACTGGTTCATCTACTCCCTACCTAGACACCTATGGAAAATAAACAATCACCAACCAAAAGGTATGTGAGGAGATGGCTTGAGCAGACCAGTATCAGACCAGTATGGCACTGAGGGATTGCTTTGGTACCACTGAAAGGGAACTGCTGTGCAGTCCACAAGGGGAGGACAATGACAGTTTCAGCATCACAGCCTAAATTAATTTTTGTGTGGAAAACACTGTACCTACCAGGAAGATAATGTTTCCTAAATAAAAAAAAACAAAAAAAAACTTGGGTGTCCCTGGAACTGAAAGCCCAACTGAATGAGAAGAAGAGGGTTTTTAGATGGGGAACAATACAACAAGGTCTGGAGAGGCCTGAAAACAATTTCTTGCCACAGTAAACATAATGGGAGGGCACTAGAATCTGGAGTCCAGGAATGGGCAAAGGAATTGAATCAGTTTATCAACAGATTTAATTCTACACCTGCTCCCTTCGCTGGGTGCCAGAGCCCAGACCTGATGGTGTTACTGCTCCAGTGGCGAGGGCAACAGGCCCCGATGATCAGCTCCAGACTGCTCAGGGACTGTGTAGATAAGCTGTACGGGGTTGTTCTGCTCATCTTCAACCTCAGCCTCAGTCTGAGGCATTCCAGGAGTTCCAGCCCTGTTGAAAACTTTGTGTGTGGTTCCAGTTCCAATGATTGTGCACCCCAGAGAGCCAAACGAATTCTGGCCGGCAGCCTGAACTTCTCACCTGATGAAGACCATGGACAGGAGGTTCTCCAGCCCCTGTAAGACCCTCTGTAAAGGATAAGGAGTTATAGCTAATGGACAGATGGAAATGGATGGACAGTAAACACAGGTGTAAAGAACCAAAGTAATGATTTCCTGCATTAGTTCGAGGGTCCTTGTATTGTTCATGCTGGCTCGCTGTCACACTGTCATAACTTACTAGGAATCTTGAATAGAGCAGAGCCATCATTATTGTTAATACACCAGTGCTTTTCCTATACAAGAGGTCAAAATGTATGTGGGGCGGAGGTTTGTGGTGCAGACAGCAATAAATGTGAGATGTGCATGTTTCTAAACAGTCTACCTGTCACTAATACAAATACACTTTGGTCACTACTTTCTACCCAAGAACTACTACCAAAGAATACTGAAGACATCCAAACTATGAAGGAACATATATGGAATGATGTAGTAAACAAAAAAATGTTAAACAAACCAGATTATGTTTTATAGTTTAGATTATTCAAAGTAGCCACCATTTGCTTTGATGAAAGCTTTGCCCACTCTCGGCATGCTCTCAGTCAGCTTCATGAGGTCACCTGGAATGGTTTTGAAGGAGGTCTCAGTGGTGCTGAGCACTTGTTGGCTGCTTGCCTTCACTCTGTGGTCCCACTCATCCCAAACCATCTCAGTTGGGTTTAGGTCAGGTGATTGTGGAGGCAAGGTCATCTGAGGCAGCAATCCATTGCTCTCTAAAGTGGTTTCTTTGCAGCAATTTTACCACGGAGGCCTGATTCACACAGTCTCCTTTGAACAATTGCTGTTGAGATGTGTCTGCTACTTGAACTCTGTGAAGCATTTATGTGGGCTCTAATCTGAGGCGCTGTTAATTTGCGGTTTCTGATGAACTTATCCTCTGCAGCAAAGGTAACTCTTGGGGCTCTATGTTCAATTCTGCCGCCAGCGCATCTACTCCCCTCTCTCATCTCAGTCCCACCTAGCAACTCGGAAGGAGGGAGGCGAGAAGGCGTGGAGTGGGTTTGACACAGCTGACTCCAATCTTCACCAATCACACCAGCTCCTTGCCTCACCTTTAAAAATGCTGCTGGCTAGGCACATGGCAAGTTTGAGGATGACTGAGCCCGCGCAGGAAACTGTCTGACGCCCAAATTTCTCCCAGGAGGAGACTGACGTTCTGGTCCAGGAGGTCCAGGCTCGCAGTGGCTGTATCTACGGCCTCGCAAAATTTATTTCAATACTGTCTATCTGTTTAGTGTGGAAAGTTATCGATCGAGTTGTCGATGTTTTTTGAACTGATGTAACCGCAAATACTCACTTCATGACAAAGCTGGGCGGCGAGGCACTCCCTCCTCTCCCGTGCGCTCAGCTGTTCTCCCAGTTGACAAAGCACATGCAGTTCGGCCTCTCTCTGTCTTAAGTCCCTTAATGTGTCCTCCATGAGTTCATAGTGACATCCACATTGTACAGCCATGTTGTGTAAAATGCAACATACCACGAAGAATGCACCGACACTCTGAGGGCTGTATGTTAATGAACCACCTGTCCGGTCCAGACATCTAAAACGCATTTTGAGAACCCCGAATGTGCGTTCGATGATTGACCAAGCACTGCTGAAAACACCGTTAAAACCACGCTGCCGTCTTGTTGAAGGTGTGATATATGGCATCATCAACCACGTTTTTAGTGGACAGCCATTATCACCTAGCAGCCACTGATCCAGAGCGGTGTCCCCCTGAAAGACTGTAGGGATGCTAGAATTCGCCAGGATGAACGAGTCATGTTGCGCCCCGGGGAAATTGGCAAACACATTTATCACCAGGCAATTTGAGTCACAGATCACCAGACATCCTTGTTTCACCTGTGTACATTCGGTCAGGTTAGTGACCAATATGTGTGCCGAACGTGCTTGCGATGTGGTCAGATCAGATACTGATCAAAATATATAAATTTAGGTCTGACTGCATGTACTGACTCAGATAGTTGCATTGAATCGTGGCTGTTGCTAATTATTGATCGCTGTGAAATGCCTGACACTGTGGAAACCTGCCTGTGAGGTACTGGTGATGTGAGCGCATGACTCCACCAGTTTATGAAAATCCACTTGCCCAGCGGTGCACTGCTGTCTCGGTTTACCAAAACACCAAGGGCACTGTGCGCCTGCCTGCGCTGCACGAAAATACCATTGTGTGGGGGTGTGCACCCTGCACCACGCCGGCGGCGGAATCGAAAATAGAGCCCAATGTCTTCCTTTCCTGTGGTGGTCCTCATGTTTCATCATAGCATTTGATGGTCTATGCAACTGTATTTGAGGATACGTTCAAAGTTCTTGAAATTTTCAGACTGACTGACCTTCATGTCACATTAAGAAGGCAAGAAATTCTAGAAATTAACTCTTGACAAGGCATACCTGTTAACTGAAAACCATTCCTGGTGACTACTGGTGAGTATGCAAAGCTGTCATCAAAGCAAATGGTAGCCACTTTGAATAAGCTAAAATATAAGATATTCTGATTTGTTTAACACTTTTTTTGTTTCCAACATCATTCTATATGTGTTCCTTCACAGTTTGGATGTATTCAGTATTAATCTACAATTTAGAAAATAAAAAAATAAGAAAAGCCATTGAAAGAGAAGTGTCTCCAAACTTTGACTGGCGCTTGTACAAACTGTACTGAAGCCAAATTTACAAAGTTTTGGTGTGTTGAAATTGAAAGATCTTTTATTAACAATACATGTCTATGTTTGACCTGCACTGAAACAAACAAACAAACAAACAAACAAACAAACAGTGAAAATAACTGAATTCATACTTATTCTATAAAGACATAGCTTGGACAAAATTATTGGTACCTTTAGCATTGAAGGTGATTTGCAGTGGTACTTTTTAATTAGTGTCACAGGTGTTTTCAATCTTATAATCAGTAATGCAGCCAGTTTAATCGCATAAAATTACTCTGCTGGTTTGTGCCACTGTTTGTGTCACAGTAAACATGGAAAACAGAAGAAAGGCAAAGAACAGTCTGAAGAGAAAAAAGAAAAAAAGGTAATAGTCAAGAGTATCAGTTGTGTACTCTCTGTCCGTTGCGTTGTGTTGTGTTATTAAAAAAAAAAAAAAAAAAAGCAGCAGCATGACCATCACTTTCGGCATCAACCTGCCATTTATTTTTCCCTGGTGGTAAATGAAGAAACCCCTCACAGTCAGTCTTGCACATGGACTTTTCAAAATTGCTAAAATAAAATAACATAATAAGAAAAATAAATTATGTGTGACTCAGTGCTAGCTAGCAAATCAACCACACGTGCTACACCCAATAACGTGACTTAAACAATTAAAAACACAGCCGAAATTAACATACAGTATTTTCTGTAGTGATAGAGACCTTGAGCCATCACACAATGTAAAGAAACCCCACTTTTAATGATGAAACCAATTGATATTTCTATATTTTTACAGAGCTGATAAAATGCACACTTACCACAGACACAGCATTCACAGACTGTTTACCTACATGCGGGGCGCATCGCCCCAAGTCTGCAGGGTCACAGCAGAGGGCACTCATTTCACCCCCAACCTCTGTGGTAATATCATTACTATCAGCAGAGCAAATAAATAATAGTAAAATACATAGTGCAACATGAAACAAACACGTGACCAATAATAAATTAAAATCAGTGCAAATATACATTAACAGGACAGGAAGAATTGGCAAGTGGAATTATTAACGTCGCTACACAAGCACAGTCAACATCAAGGTTATAAGACCATCTCCAAAGAGCTTGATGTTCCTATGATCACTGTTGTCAATATATGTTTATGGCGTGGTCACAAGAATAAAACTGTTCTGAAATCAGACAAAGATTGCTAAGGTGTGCACTAAGGTAATAGTGGCACCACCTGTCGCTGTCTGAATGAAAATTGGTTCCATGGTAAAGGACCAAAGAAGACCTCTCTTCTAAGAGGGAGGCATATTAAAGTCAGTTTCATCTAAATACAGAGAAAATTGAGGTACAACGGTAACAACAGTTTTAGCCAAGTCTATATTTACCATTAAGACAACCTCCAATAGCATGTAAGGCCCAATACCACCTGTTGAAACAGTTAAAACATGTGATATAGGCAGAGAGGAAAAATATGTCCCATACTGGGCTGACATGCAGTGACAGAAACTGTTCCTTAATGAGAAAAGAAAAAAAACATCTTGAAAACTGAAAAAGACAAATTAAATAGTGCAAAAAAATATGCTGTGACAGTTACACCTCTAACATTTCCCATGAGAAGTGGCTGGGGTGCAGGCCTCCCATATTGGGGAACCGGCCTTACTTTACGCAACCTTGACTTGTGGTGGGATTCCCCCCGGCTTATTGATGGGACATCTGCCGGAAGGAGGCCAGCCACAGTGGGGATGTGCAGCCTGATGTCAGGCTCTCTGCAGCAGCAGCATGAACCCACAGGGCAGGCCTGCACGCAACCACTGGCCAGGGCCTCAACAGTCTGTTCACAGGCTTGCACACACACCTTCCACTTAAATTCTCATGATAACCTTGACCCTAACATAAGCACTGTGTGTGTGTGTGTGTGTGTGTGTGTGTGTGTGTGTGTGTGTGTGTGTGTGTGTGTGTGTGTGTGTGTGTGTGTGTATATAACTTCAACCCGACAAGCACCTGATTCTACCCTGAACATTAAATCCTAATTGCAGAGTGTGGAAAAACATGGCTGTAATGTCATCCAGAGGTTGGCTGGAGTTTGGGCTTACTGCTCATTCATCTTTCACCCTATGTGCATTGGACTACTCGACTGATCTTTATTCCATTGTCAAGCCTAAAATAAATAATAATAGATATTGAAAACAGAACCTAAGTGCTGATACAAAGTACTTTATTACTGTCAAAAAGACATTTTTGCAGTGATTGAAAAGGTGCAGACTAATGCCAGAGCTGTCAAATTACATGTACGCACAGTATGTATGTGTATATAGTAAAGACTTGATAGACAAACATAGTATACATACTGTATACACATAGATACATGCATGTGTATGAATGTATTGAAATGTGCCTACACTCATACACATATATACACTTAGATGCACACATGTATATAGACAGCACATATTTATATACACAAATTGAAATTTTACTCGTTAGACAGTGAAACATTGAATCAATACATTAATAAACAAGCTAAAACAGGCTGCGATACATTATTCTGCTTTCAAATTGAACTTATCAGCTTTTCCTAGAGCCTCTGCCTTCCTCAGTAAATGTTTAATGAGAAGCAGCCAAAAGCTCTGGCAAAAGAGAGTAGGTGAACTCTAAGTTCAGTATTTTTGTTTACTGATGAATTCTCAAGGTCAAAAATGAACAAATATTGCTGTTTTCACTTAACAAAAACTGTAGACATTCATGTCTCTGAATTATCCAGAATGCCAGGGACATTTCTGAAAGAGATGCTTTTGTCTTTGCATGTGGGAGAACACACAAATCTCACAGACACATATCTCAAAACCTGGGAAAATAAAATTAAAACAATCTGCATGGCATAGATATCAGCAGAGAGATGACAGTTTTTGTTTTGTTTTGTTTTTGTCATTTGGGTGAACCTTAAATAAGCTTTTTTTTTTTGCCCTGAGTATAAAATCTATACTGTATGTGATGTTCATCAGGTTCATGAAAGAAATGGTTTATAAATTCAACAACATATTTTATATAGTGCTGTCAATCGATTCAAATATTTAATCATAATCATTCTCATGAATGTCATGGTTAACTTGAAATTAATCGCAAATTAATCGCACATTTTTATCTATTCCAAATGTCCTATTAATAATCATTTTAATACTCTTATCAACATGGAAAAGCATTTTAATACTCTTATCAACATGGAAAAGCGGATAGGCTTGCTTTGTGCAAATGTTTTTTATTGAAAACAACTTGTAGTGTTATATTTCACTAACATTCTCACTTTGAGCAGTCATTCACATGTGAAGCAAAATCTCGCACAATTAAACAGTCAATAAACAGATGACAAATAAATAAATACTTGGTTACAGAAAAGCCCCTTCAACAACCCTTTCTAAGGGATCAAAACAGAGTGATCCAAAATTAAGTTACAAAGTGCACATCATTGTAAACTAGGACTCAGGCTATAGTGCAGTTAAACCATGGCTTAAACTTTCCTTTAAGTTTCCTTTGAACATACTAGCAGTCAGACCATACTGCTCTTCTGTTTATTCACCAGAGGCTTATCAACCCAGCCTCTCCAGAAAGAATGAACATTACATGGCTATGGCTGCAGTAAGCTTGTTCTTAGTTGCGGTATCCATATGCCTTTGTCGAAAGCCATCCATTGTCGCCTGGTTTTGGCAGTGGAGAATTCGCATTCGCCTTATGTTTGGCCATCTTCTGACACACACAACCTGTATAACTCTCAGCAGCAAGTTGACTTGACAATAAGGGCAGCCCAGCGCCCACTTTTCTTTTTTCTTTTTTTGAGGGTGCATAGATCGTGCCCTCACATAGATTGCGCCTTGGCCGGTCGCCCACATTGCCCATAGCAAAAACCGGCCCTGGCCTACACTTTTACAGCTAGCGAGCAGACAAGACCAAACACGTGCGTGGAGCGTGCCTGTCGGATCCTGTAGTTTTTCTAACGTTAAGGTGGCCACAGCTTATAAAAAACGACAAGTTCACAAGGTCACAAAGAGTGTTAACTTCACGATAAAAAAAAAATGACACCATTAAAATTGATTTGCTTTAACGCAATATTTTTGAAAGCACTAATTTTATATGATCAAAACAGTGTTTTACTATGTTCTCATTCATTATCCGTTTAAACACAGCAGCATCCACTTTTGAGTTCCCACAGGATGCACTACAGTTGTTAACAAATACAGTAATAACAATAATAATAATAACAAACTTTATTTGTATAGCACCTTTCATACATGAAATGCAGCACTTCATAACAAAGAAATCACATGCACCAAGTGCTTCACATAAAAAAAACATAGAAAACAGAGACAGAAAATTTATGTAAAATAAGATGAAAAATAAAACCTACTTGACAATTATAGTAAAAACTAGACAATTTTGAAAGGGCCATGGGGGCTACTGCTGGAGTGTGTACATTATGATGAGATTCTTCAGAGATTTCAAACAATTAACAGACAGAGGCAGACAGAAACATGGAGGAAAAAGAGCAATTTTCTGCCTCTGCACTGGTGTGACATTTGGGCTTCTGCAGACAAAACGGTAGCGCCTATCAGAAAAAAAAACAAAACACAGACCATCATCGCTGTAAGGACTTCTTGAACAATTTGGTGTGATTTCAGTGTTTCTACAGAAAATATTTTGTAGACACTTGCGAGTTTAAAACAGGGGTCTGTTCTGCTTCTCTCAGAAAATCTTTGTATTGGAGTCAATGAGGGGCAGAGACAGACATGGTCACACTGCAAATTCAAATTCTGTAAGTCTCTCTGATTTTTTGAGCACATTGAGAGAGACAAAATTTGTGTACAAATTTGAAAAAAATCATGCATGTAGAGTGTAAACTGTGGCTGGGAAGAGTGTGGAAAGAGAAGAAATCTGCAATCTTTTTAGGCTCTCTCCCATTCTGACTGATGATGTCACATACTCTGACACGAACATTCCGTGCAATACACACCCATTATAATCTCAAAATTTCTCCAAAAATGATCATGATCATTGAACAGTGATTGATCAAAAACTATATGACTTATCAAAACGTGGAATAATACACCAATACACAAGACTTGTGTCTACAGTTTAAAGTTTAAATGGAGTCTCTAGGTGAAAGTATGCCGGAGCAGTAGGCAGTTGGAAAAGTCCAATGATTTCCTCCCATTCATTCTCTATGAGAAATTTTTCGCAGTTTTTGGCGACTGACATCGCGAAAAATTTGCATTCTGTAAAGAAAAGTAATAGCACACCGATCCAGATCAAGACGCACGTTTTGAAATATATTTCGCATTGGTCCTCTCAAAGCTGTAGGACAAGTAACAAATCACTATTTCATAGCTGTAGGGGCCAGTGCTCAGTACGATTGCCCTGTGGCCCTAATAAGAAGGATGAAAAGGATAAAAATAGAATAAAGAGAATGCATGTAGTGTAAGATGGGCAATAAAACCAATGAATAATAGAGATAAAATAAAATTGAACATAGAGTACATAGAATGAACAAAATCAAGTAAAATAAAACATTTTGAAAGAAGTGCAGCAGTGCATTAGCATGAGGCAAAGCGCAAAGTGGTCCAGAGCTAGGCGGATAATTGACAAAGGCTGCATCCCTTATTTTCTTTTGACTGTTGTTGGGAGCCTCCACTAAACCAACAGCAGATGATCGCAGTGTTCTTGAAGGCAAATAATGAACAACAGATTTAGCAATGCAGCTTGGTCCTAGCCCATTTAGGGCAATGTATACAAGGAGGAGGACCTTAAAATCACTATGTTACAGGAAGCCAGTGCAACTGCAGCAGTGTTCTCTCTCCTCTTGTTTCTGGTTAGTCAGTGAGCTGCATGAGTTTTGAATGTGGGTTTTTTTCGTGACGCCTCTAAAAAGTGTGTGACAGTTATTGAGTCAGCTTGAAATAACGGCATGAAAGAGTTTTTAAGCGGCTTTTGACTCATAGATTACCATACTTTAACTATGTTTCTACAATTAAAAAAAATACGTTTTGGTACCTTAAAGATGAGGGACTTGAAGCTTAGATCTGAATCGACGATAACACCGAGGCCTCTAACCTCAGATTTTTAATTTCTTTAGAAGAAGAAATTGTTACTCATCCGTTTATTTATTAACAAAAGACAGATGGTAATAGAGTCTACAGCTGCAGCATCACTTGGTTCAGTACAGATGTACAGTTGTGTATGGAGTTCCCAGTATTCTCTGTAATAAACTTGGAAAAGTAATCCTTTCTTGCCAGATGTATTCCTTTGTTACTGACAGTGGCTTCTTTGCATATATTACAGTGAAGCTGTGAGCCCAGTTTTCCTCTGTTTTCTTTCAGCTGCTCGACAGATTCTCTTAATCTCATTAAAACTGCTATTGTTTAACCATGGGGAGATTTTGTCAGTCAACTTCTTTTTAACTTCTAGTGGAACAACAGTATTTAAAACAGATTGCAGGGTACTGTTGAAATTTTCAGCCATGTCATTTAAAGAGCAGTCATAACTGTGTGACTCCTACTAAGGTGGTAGTAGTAGTAGTAACATTCATCCATCTATCACCATAGAGCTATTGTTCTGAACATGCGCAAATGCACGCACACAGTAATGGTCAGAAACTGGTAATTCTAAAACTGAAACCTTGTTGTTATAACCAACTCCATAATATTACCATGCTGGTGAGTAGCTTCATTTACATGTTTGGTAAGTCCAAAGCTGTAAAGTAAATTCTCAAGATCCATAACTCTGAGTCATTGTTTTGTTGATATGAATATTCAGGTCTCCATTCAGCATTAATGTGTTGTAATCTGTCATCATATTAGTTTGATGCCACTGATTCATCTGTGTTTTTGTCTGCAAAAAACACAGATGAATGAATATGAATGAATATCTTAGTGGTGAACACAATGTAATGATGACCCCTGATAATTCTGCTTTCAGCTCAAGAGTAAAATATTCAAATGATGTAAATTCACCTGCCCTACTAATGATGTAAATTCACCTACCCACATTCAAAATAGAGGGACTTAAAGTATACTTAAAGTAAATTGTCAAGTGTTGTGTGCCTATAATGGAGGTTCTCGTAATGCAGATCATTTTAATATTGACTAACCCTACCTAACCCAGTTCAGGTGTGTATGCTCTGGGTGCAAATGTTAACCAAATCTGAAATGCCACTGCAAGTGGCATCGCATATTTGCTCATTACCTTTGAGCAATCCTGATTAAACTCAGTGGAAAAATCCTGCGCTATCTTCTGAACATGCACAGTCAGTTTTGTTCAAATCTGATGAAAGGGGGACAAATAGCAGAACTTTAGCATGCAATTATTGAAATTCTGCAGGCTTTATGTATGGCTGTTCTATTATACAGTTTATCATAGTTCAGTGGTTGGTTAATTTGAAATTAACTAAAACTAAATTCTTTTATGCTAATTATTTTTATCACAACTCAAGTGTAATCAAATGTTATGGCTGCCACCGTTCTTGTGTGTGTTTGTGTTTGTGTGTGTGTTCTTGTGCCTGGCATGTGTGTGAATGGTTGCAGGTGAAGGGGTGTGGAAATAGGACTCCTCCAGAGGAGGAGGACAGCGATTGGTGGGGAACCAGCTGGTGCCCAATCCCCTGCAAGCGGTTATCTCCTGCTGGCTACAAGAGTTGTCTTAGCCTGGCAGAGTGTGGCTGGCATCTCTCATGACCAGTCCTTCTCAAGCGAGAGAATCATTTGTTTGTGGTACATTTGTCTGAGCTCATGGCTCCTTGTATCCTTGAGGTAACCAGACATGAACTGAGCTAGGTTAAGACGGGGACTGATTTTACACCCACTTCCAGTCATATCGATTGTTAGCCCCGCTAGGCTTAGGGGTGCTGTTTCTTTTGTATTTTGGTTCTTGTTTCCCACCTTTACTGTAGGCCTCATTTAGGAGGGTTTTTATTTTCATTTCGTTTTGTGTGTGACTCAGGTAAGCTCTCGTTTTTGAGAGTTGTCTTTTGGTTGTTTACTTCATTTGTCTGAAAAGCACCCAATTGTTCTTTTTGTTGTCTTGGCCTTTGCCTTTTCTACACAAACAATTTAACATTCTTTGGGTTTAAACAAATAACAATTTTAACCATTTACATCTCTTTATTTTTTTTGTTACTTCCTTCCCCTAGCAAGCTGGGTCGTAACATGTATCAATGACTGATTGATATACAGTATAATTAAAGCTCTATATGCATTGGATTTACACTGTGTTCTTTCAGTATTTTAAAGAAACTGCACAGGTACTCTATCATTAATCATGTGAAAATGTACCATATTATAAGTCATAATTTCACATCAAACATCCAATTGCTATTTCCAATAATCAATCAAAATCAATTCTCACATAAAGTTAGGATAAGTGCATCTCCAGATTTTATTTCCCAAAGTCACTATAGAGCATTCTAGCCTATTTTCAGCAATGCATGCACACAACTCAGATTCCACCAGCTTATACTTATACTTGTACCCCATTTATAAACAATATGGATCAACATAATGTGTATCTCATCCAGACACGATAGAACTGCAAGTGGAAAGATTATCACAACCTGATGTCATCAAGTAATTATGTTCATTCAAAACAATTATATAGTAGGGGCATAAGCACTTGTGTCTGACACAAGTTTTATTTACAACTGTATGATATGGCCTCATGTTCCAGTCTGAAGGAGGCACATAGGCTAACTTCACATACTAAAATAATATATTATCTCCACAGTTGATTAATTCAGTGACAATATGAAGCTTGCTGATTTACCAAAAAAACATTCTGATACCAAAATAAATGAAGACAAAAAAACATGCAGTATTGAGGAAAAGACAGTCTAGAGGAAATTATTATACTTGAGTGTGTCATGACTGACCATTTCCATCTGTGTGGACAGAGCAATAACTGCTCTCCGTGGTCTCCCAAAGTGTCTGAGGGTCACTGGCTACATTGTTTGGACAACTGAAATCTTACCAGGAGTGGAATCTCTGAACAAACAGTACCCAAATTCTTCCTGTATTCTTCTCATGTAGTTATCTAGAAAATTATTTTTATTTACTTGTAATTTATCTTTTTTTCCTACTTTTGACTCACTGAGCAGTGGTGGGAACCAGGGTGGTTTTTAATTCACAATGAATTGCATCCTGGTCGCCTCCAGTCTGTGGTTGAGACCCTATAAGGACCACTGATGGCTCATGTCTTGTGTAAATTTGATGTTAACTAAAGCTACCACATGTGTTTATCTGATGACGAGTAATTCTGATGAAAATTTTTGTTTGTAGTGACATTTTTGACCACCATTATCACTGTACGGCACCAAAGTCACCCTAACCCTGTTGTTAAATGTCACGTTAATCAACATGTTCAAGCTGTACCCACTGTAGCTGAAGAGAAGCTTTGTAGTAACGGGCTAAAGCTACCACTGTTTACATACAAGCTTTCACAAAAAAAATTGTTTGGACCCGAGCCTACCAGGTACCAGCAAAGGATTAACATGAACAACTCTGAGTGACAGTAAAGTTGTGTGTATTATGTTGGTCAGTTGCCTACTCAAATGAATAATTTCTAACCAACTAAATGAGTACTACACCTAAAGCAAATGTGTGAGTACAGTCAGTGAACTGTGAAGTACTGTTTCTTTTGAGGCAAAGTAAGAACCTTTGGGGGTAAAAGCCTTGTGACCTTAAAGCCAATAAGCCATTTTTTTTTTCTGTCATCACAGAAATTAATTAAAATTATTCTGATGGCATAAGGTTTGATTTGTAGAAAAATACAACAATTCTGCTGATAATTTTCAGCCAATTCATCTTGGGTATGAGTGTCTTTTATTGTTACTAACACAGGGAGGTAAGGTGCCAAAGACAGAAACTGTCAAAATAGCTGCAATAAGTTTCAAACCCCAAATTCAACTCTCTGGGCATTACTCGAGGGGAAGTCCAATCTCTTTTATGATTTTGGTGTTATTCACACACAGCTCTTTGTATCTACCAAAGTTAAAAAACAAAACAAAACAAAAAAACAAACAAGCAATAAACCTACTGGCTACTGTTAGTGGCTAACTGCTGATCATACTGCAATCAATAATAACTAAGTAATTCAGGTTTTAGTTTGCAGAAGTTCTTAGTATTATAAGCAGGGCCAATGCTTGGTAAGTTTTCTTGTTTTTTTTAAATCCTGAAGTAGTAGTTGGCACACTCAGCAAGTGCTTTACATTGACATTTAAGTCACTGGCGAACACTACTCAGGATTGGCCCTAATGTCCTGCGATCAAACAGATGTCCTCTGGTTACTGTACAGGTTAATGTGTTGATGGGTACAGTTTCATCCATAAATATGCTGTAAGTAGTGAAACAGTAGGAGAGCTGGAGGCAGAACTCTGTGATGGTTTCTGGAAGAAGTCTGGCGTCACTCCCCCTTATAGTAAGGGCGCCTTTTGTCCTTGAATGCAGCCAAACCCTCCAATCGATCTTTAGTTGGTATCACCTTAAATACAACACAAATGTGTCAGTACTAAAAAGATGCATGTCTTAATCTTAAATCTATGCTAACTATATGAAGGAGACTTTGCAGTGAGGTGTTTCTAACCTCTAACCTTTTATCAATTGGTGATAAGAACTATAGAAATATCAAGTTTCCCTTTTCTTCCCATTCTGCCAACATTTCATGAATGCAGCACAAATCTTAGATAGGCTGACCAAAGAAACTGCCAACCAAATGCATATGTCATACTGCAGGGTAAATGAAAAGTAATTAAGTAATTAATTGTTTAATTACTCACCTGGGCATAGCATGCCTCTTCGATTGCCAGGCCTGTTGATAAATCCACCTGAAACAGAATGTGACATCTTTTAGTGAATGTTCACAGTGCAGGTGAAAATATCTTCATTTCAATTGTCTCCTCACATGTGACTCAGTTCTGATTTTTTCTAATTAACAACAAAAACATATATGCAATTTTTTCATGTTATTGTTTGCCACACAGCATATCCAGCCTGAATGCAAGTGTATTTAATAATTTTTCAGCAATGCAATCTTTCACTTGAGAAAGCTCTCATCATAATCATCTACAGTTTATCCTAGCGTAAACAAGAGTGTTGATTCCAACATCTTATTTTTGTAGTTTTGTCATTCCCATAACTTATGATAACCAATCTGACTGCTCATGTTACTTGACCAATTTTCACAACAAAGTTTAAATTTGCAAAACTGTTTTAGAGTAAGGATGGGCAATATGGCCAAAATAAGATAAGGTAAGATGAGACTTTATTAATCCCACACCAGAGAAATTCAGTCATTATTATTCCATTAAGGTATATGTCATTTTATATCAGGGTAACACAATATATCACAGAATTGTAACTGTTACATAATAATTAATTATGAAATGGTTTAAAGTAACCATACCATACTTAAACACATTTGATTATTTTCTTAATTTACTCAGAACTTTCATACAAACAAAAACAACTGCCTCAAGCCTCAGAAGAGTAAAGCTAACTTTCTTTCAAAACAGAAGCTTTAAGGTTCAAAGTGAGAAAAAAAAAAGAGAGCCTTCACTGGAGCAAGTGTTCCATTCTGGGATATTGTAGAAACGCAACATGGCAGTCTTTTCTTTTTTTTTTCTCTCTCTCAAAACACTGCCTAGGTGAATCACATTGCAGCATAGCTGCTAATCACCACAGCACTTGGCTGGTGGTGTAAAAGCTGGTAGAAAAACTTGCTTAGCAGTGTCTGACAACATGGAGCAGGCCGATACTGTTGGTTTTGAAGGATAGGGCTGGGGCAGAGGTCATGGCTAAGGAGGTAGGACTCATACAGTGAAATGAAATCAGAGCTGTGATGACTGCCACCATCTTATTAAGAAGGTTCAACCTAAAGAAAAGTCTTGTTGCAACCTCAATGGACAAAGAGTCGCAGTTGATGTATGCTATCAACTCAAGCAATGGTGCTGAGGCCCTTGATCTTGTTCTGGGGCCATACAACTCTGCCGTTGCTGACCTTTCTGGCTGGGCTATACAACTGTCTCTTAAAACCAAATGCACAGTCAGATCAAAAATGCCAGTCACGAGGCGCGAGCATGGACTGATTTGCACAGGAAGGGAGGGGATTCAACATGGCGACACCCTGTCATTAGAAGCAACAGTTGTAAACGCCGTAAAGTATCTTTGTTAAAAAGACTCAACAAACATCGGATATAAATACACACAAACACCAGTAACTACAATAATCGCAGATCAGATACACATCAAAGTGGAAGAAATAATGGATCTAGAAGCATTCATCGACCAGGACTACAACAGACACACCATGGAAGATGACACCGGTAATGTTACCTCACAACACAACAACCCAAACAAATGAAAGAAAAGTGACTCATCTACTGATACAGACGACCTGGGAAGTGTCCTCACTAGCATCAACAAAAAGTTAGACCTTCTCATCCCACTGCACGAAGAAATCAGAGACTTACGCTCCAGTTTGGATTTGCACACAACCACATCACATCACTTCTGAAATCAAACCAGGAACTACCGTCATCAGTCAAATCACTCAACGAACAAATGCAAATGGTCACTAAAGAAAACAAACAGCTGAAAGAAACTGTTCCGGACATACAGGCTCGCAGCATGCGTGACAACCTCATCTTCTCAGGCATCCTCGAAAAAACACCGGACAAACCAGATTCACTCATCAGAGACTTCATTACAACTCACCTTAAAATACCGCCGGACATTGCCAAATACATCACTTTTCACAGAGTTCACCATCTTGGCGCACACACAGCCAAAGGACCGCGTCCCTTCATTGCCAAACTCAACAAACTACTGATCAAAAGCAAAGGCAAAGAACTGAAAGGCACAGCATTTGGACTGAATGATCAGTATCCACGGGAGATTAATGAGCGATGTAAAGTACTCTACCCTATTCTAAAGGAGAACAGGAGAAACAACAAACACGCAGTCCTTGTTGTTGACAAACTGTATAGTGACGGACAATTATTTCGCAACCCCAAAACAACACCATGGCTCTTTTGAACGCACCACTGTGACATGACATGGGGGGGGGGGGGGAAGAAAGAAAATCACGCCTCCCTAAACAGTGTACCGCTAAAGTATTAGCTAATGACACTAATAACGCTCCTTTTCCACCAAACTATGTGTTTTTTGTTAATTGTTTATTGTTCTCACTATAACGCCCTATATGTTCACTTTCGAGAAGAGGCAATCTTAATACATAGACCCTTACCCTTAATAATAATACATCCATTGTTGATCCAGACAGAAGATATATTATCATTACTGCATCTATAAATAACAAAATATTCACATTTGCTAATATCTATGGACCCAATAATGACGATCAATCCTTTTTCCGTACTTTTTTTTCTCTACTGAGTGAATCAACCAATATCATAATTGCAGGAGATCTAAATACTGTTACAAACCCTATAATTGACCGCTCAAGCACTTCTGGCAATAAAAGAAATTGGCACTCCACTGAAATAATCAAACAATACATGCATGACTTCGGACTTGGCGATGGTTGGAGAATGAGAAACCCTTTAACATGAGAAAATTCTATTTCTCACCCCTCCACCAGTCCTCCTCCCGAATCGACCTATTTCTGATCAGTAAATCACTCGCCCCAAACATCCATGAATCCATAATTAATCCCATTACCATAAGTGATCACGCTCCTGTCTCTCTTTCCATAAATATTCAATCATATGTTAGACCCGTTTCAACACATCATTACTCCAAGACCCTGACTTCAATATTTTGATAGCTGAAGAGTAGGCATCCTTTCTGGAGATGAATGACTCTCCAGACATATCACCATCACTACTATGGGAAACAAGCAAATCAGTAATTAGAGGAAAAATAATATCATATTCCACATATAAGAAAAAACAACAACAAAAACTGGAAAACAGTCTAGAACAAAGAATCAAACAACTTACAAACATTCTCTCCAGCAATCCCACAGAACAGATAAAAAGGAATTCAACAACCTAAAAGCCCAACTTGAAAATATCATACACCAAAAAACACAATTCCTAATCCAACATGAGAATTTCCAATATAGTAACAAAGCAGGAAAATATTTAGCAAATCAACTCCAACACAAGAAAGAAAAATCAATTATTCCATCAATAATGACCTCTAGCGGTAACATCACTCAGGACCCACAGGAAATAAATGAAACTTTTCAAACCTTTTATAGCAATTCATACTCCTCCAGTTATGATCCTCCTCAATCAGAAATAGAATCATTCCTAAATAACCTGGATCTACCCACACTACCTAAAGACCTAGCAAATATTTTAGATGCACCAATCAACCAGGAAGAACTAACAAAAGCCATAAACCAAATGGCAAATAACAAATCACCCGGCCCAGGTGGATTACCTGCAGAATACTATAAACATTTCTGCCACATATTTTCACCACTATTTCATAGAGTAACCTCAGAAATAAAAACCACATCCATAATCCCCACACACATGAATACTGCCAATATGTCACTCATACTAAAACCTAACAAAGATCCAACCCAACCCTCTAACTACCGTCCTATCTCTTTAATCAATTACGGATTTAAAAATCATCACCAACCATTAGCCACCCGACTTGAAACAAGCCACTCCCATTTTAATCCATCCAGACCAAACAGGCTTCATCAAAAACAGACACGCTTCCGATAACACTCGCAGACTATTCATTCTAATTAATCTAACACAGCAAACAAATCTATAATTGTATCATTAGACGCAGAAAAGATTTGATAAAGTAAACTGGTCATTTTTATTCAATACACTTTAGAAATTCGGTTTTGGAGAGTCATTCATCCAGTGGATCAAAATTCTTTACACCTCACCACCTAGGGCCACAATAAGCACAAATGGTATCACATCATGGGGATCCACACTTCACAGAGGAACCAGACAAGAATGCCCACTCTCACCTTCATTATTTGACATTTTCATTGAACCCCTCGCTGCAGTAATACAACAAAATAACATCATTAAGGGAATTCAGAATAATCATTTACAACATAAAATTTGTCTTTATGCAGATGATTTATTAATGTATTTACAAGAACCCCACACTTCATTAAAAGAAACCTTCAGTCTAATCGATAACTTCTTTCTGATCTCCAACTATACAATTAACTGGAAAAAAATCTACCATATTCCCTCTGTCCGAAAACGCATGGGATTCTGCAACTCAAGACCCACTCCTCCCCTTTCACATCGGAAACATTAAATATTTGGGTATTAATATTTACTCCAATCTTTCAGAGTTATTCAACCTTAACTACATTCCACTACTAAAAAAAATACAGGACGACTTGAAACGACAAACCTCCCACTCTCTAATTGGACGAATTGCAACAGTGAAAATGAAAACCCTACCTCAAATCAACTATCTCTTCTCTATGCTCCCCACTACCCCAACAGACCAATGGTTCAAATCTCTCAACTCCTCAATTAATCATACTCATCAACCCAAACACAGTAATTCATGGATAGATTTAGAACAATCACAATGCAAAAACATCTCCATCACAGACCTACCATTTCTGCCCCAATCAATTAAAAAATTTAACCTCTTCAAAAATACAGCAATCTCTACAACTCTGACAGCCTGGTGGAAAGCCATCAAAATCTTGGGATCATCACTATCACCCTGTAGGTACACTCCAATTTGGCACAACCCCGATTTTCTCTCAGGCAACACTCCGATTCACTTTCCCACATGGCAAAATGAAGGAATCACTCACCTTATATCATCCGTTTGAAAATAATCAGATCATAACATTCGATGCATTAAGCCAGAAATACGGGGTTGGGAGACACCAGATTTTTCAACAGCTCAAACTTATTATTAAAACTAAAGTTAACATAACCAATAACCCAATAACCCACAATTTTTGTTCTTTCCTCTTCTTTTTTTCTTTCTTACTTTTTCGCTCTTTACTTATTGTTTTCTTCTCCTTTCTACCTACTCTCCTCTTTCACACACACAATTTGAAAATATATATCCTTATTACGATTATTATTATAATGACTATTACTATCATGATTATTGATATTAATATTATTAATATTATTATCTATTATTATGATACTAGTATTATAACTATTGCTACTTTAACTTATCCCTTTTAACTGTAATCATGATAATGACATTATTATTATTATTACTATAGAAATAAGGGTGGGGGATGGGGGGGGACCAGGGCGACCACGGGGGACTGGGGGATGGTTCCGTACCTGGCTCTCTGGTGGCACAGGGGGCCTCTGGTGGTGGCAAGCGGGGAGTGGTGGGGTGGAGGGACCCTTCCTCACTCCATCTCTCAAAAGAATAAATTCTATTTAAAAAAAAAAGCAACAAGAAAAAAAAAAAGTCAACAATGCCACTCCCTAGCGGGCAAACTCCCTCCTGAGCGTCTGGGAGTTGTCCAAGACAGGACAGGGCACAAGAGGCTAGATCAGCCACAGGCCAGCAACCACCTTTGGGTAAAATTTTAGGCAAGATTGCCTAAAAACTGAAAAAAATAAAAACAATGTAAAATTAAACTTAAATTAATTAAAGGAAATAGATAAATAAATAAAAAGGGAGGGGGGGGGGGGGGGCTTTCACTGCCCACTCCGCCTGTCACCCACTGGGGCCCCCGGTCGCGCTGCTCTGGGCCTGGTGGGGTCCACTCGCTCGCCTCCCCGGTGCCCGGGCCCGACCTCATCCCCCACTGCCATGGCCATTGCCATGGCCATCCCTATATAAATTGTTAGAAACTATTAATAATTATTCTGGGGGTCATTATCATGATTATTATGATATAGTTGTAATGTGTTGTCATCCATTGAATGATATATATGTGGTTTTGTATTATATTACCTTATGTTATACCTTTTCCTTATATTATATTGTATTGTATAGTATTGTATTATAATATGTTATATTGTACTATATTATAGTATATTACAGTATAGTACAACAATATTATGTTACATTATTTATGATATATGATATTAGTAGAGTATTATGGCACTTTATCACTCACTCACACACACACACACACACACACACACACACACACACACACACACACACACACACACTTATACTTGCTACAAAAAAAAACAAATGCATATTGTTTTTAAATTGGTGGGACAATGTAAATTGATAAATCAATTGTGCTATGGTAGTAAGAGACTGGTTTACAGTTTATCCAGGTTTCACACCTAATTTTCTTCCACCTTACTCACTGGTCCAACAACCACTCAAAGAGTTCTTTTCAGCATGGAGCTCGAAGGCATATGACAGGCATGCATATAAGCAAGCTACCCTCCATCAGGCAATGGATGAGGCATGTGATGACATCTCCACCCAGTTGTGCCAGGGTTGGAGCTCACACTCCAAAAGGTTTAAAAAATGTTCAGAGTTTTGTAAATTGTAACACTGTTGTGATAACTGGGCCATATCAATCGTAAAATACTCTAAAAGCAGTTCTGCACTGACCACTAAGACTTACCTCTATCCCTTGGTTGATCGCCAATTTCGCCATCCTTATTGCTATTGGACCCTGCCGAGCCAAAAATCCAAGAGTGACTGCTTTTTAAAAAGTTGTAAGGTTTCATAAAATGCCATGTGCAATATAAGTTGTTAGTGAATTGCTTTGATTAAGTACAATAAAGTCACAGACCTGCCAACCTTGTCAAAATTTTTTGAGTACCACTTGTGTTGTGCAGCATTTTTCGCAGGCTTTTGCAACTCCATTGCTTTGCATGCAGTAATTTCCCCATTCACTGGCTGGAAATTGGTTATAAAAAAAACAATGAAACCTATATTTTTGATTACAATACTTTTAATAGAGAAAATATAGACATTTTGAACTCTGTAATTACATTCTTTAACAATTTCTTAACATAAATATCCAAGCCTATCAACAGAAAACAAAAAAATGCTATGTACTGATGCTATGTATTGACGATGCACTGGGGTCATTAGGGGAACATGATCAATAGATTTGCTAAGAAAAAAAACCTCGCAAATCTTTTTTTTTTTTCTTTTTATCACTACCGTTACGCGGTAATGGTAACGGTTCACATTTACCAAAACGCTGGCAGGTACTGAGAGTGAGAGAGAGAGAGACACACACACACACACACACACACACACACACACACACACACACACACACACACACACACACACACTTTACCTTTTTAAGCGTCAACTGCAACAAGTGGGGAACGGAGGACAGAGAGGGAGGCAGAGGGCAGGAGGAGGCAGGGAGGAGGGGGGTGGGATGTTACGCTATAGGTTCGGCAGACTCGTTAATCTCCGCTTTTCTACAATGATTGGCTGAAACTGCTTCACCACGCTGCTGCATCGTGTTATCAGACATGAGTACCGCACACAGAACTCACATGTCCGCAGCTTTTAACGTAGTTTAGAGGGGTGAGTAGTACCAGCGTATTTAGATGTCAAATTGCGTACTTGCTACGCAAAATGCGTACAGGTTGGCAGGTCTGTCGTCATGCAATTATAAAAGGCCTAAAATGAACAGCAGCTGTTTAGACATTCAACACTAAAATCACCTTTGTTTTTCATTTAGTCTATATTTTCCTTGATATACAGGTCTGCCTGTCAGTGAAATGATCTACCTGAGGGTTAATCTCGCGTGCAAGCTCCAGAGCACGCATGTAAGCAGCATCTCCAGTCATATTCTGTTCCACAGAATGACTGACGAGCCCCAAACGACACGCCTCTGTTCCATCCACCACCCGGGCAGCAAAGATCAGCTCCTTAGCAAGAGACACACCAATCACTCTGGGGAGACGCTGTGTACCACCTGCACAGGAGAGGTGACAAACCTGGATGAAACATGGCCTTGACTATGGAGAATGAATTGTGTAAACCTTTGCATAATTTATCAACACCCCGTTAGTATACATGTAAGTTATACAAGTAGTCTCCCATTTGTTACCCCCAACACACACAGTCTACACCAACCTCAGAGAAACTGCTGTAAAAATACCCTATAAACACCTATTCAAGTAAATCATAAATTGATTATTCAGTTTTCTGAGTTGTTTGGTTTTTTGGGTTTTTTTTTTTTTTTGCAAAAACTGTCTTGTTTCTTGCAGACTGCTAGCAAATGCTATGTGGCCTGATGGCAATCTGTAACAGGGGTTTGAGAAGTCTGACCAGCAGCTGCCTGTACTGTTCTATTCAAATAAAAGCAAAATGAATTGAACAAAACTTTTCAAAGAAATAAACAAAGGAGTGTGTACACACACACACACACACACACACACACACACACACACACACACACACACACACACACACACACACACACGTTAAGTATAGATGTGTGCAGACAACCAAAAATGTTTTCAAAAGGAACAAGAAATTAAGAAATAAAATAAAATCCAGCCTTACCTGCTCCAGGAATAATTGCAAGTTTGGTCTCAACTAGCCCCATTTTTGCAGTATTGGCTAAAGAGATCAAAGAGTATTATTATTACATAAATACTACTACTACCACTACTGCTAGGATGGAGGCACTATGATACTAAATAAAATACATCATTACGTATGCCTTCAAAATTCAGTGACAGAAACACAACTATAGTAAAAATATTTGAAAATACTAAGTTCACTTTGTACATAAGCCAAAATAATTTAGAAATATAGTGATTCTAACCAAACTAGTCAATTAAAATGTATTAGAATTAGGTCCCAACACTTACCGAGTATTGCTAATAGAAATAAATATCTTGTCTTTATGCTGTATTCAATTTAATATAGGTTAAAAAGGATTAGAAATCATTGCATTGTGTTTTTATTTACATTTGACTTTTTTGGAATCATGGTTCTGATTGGCTGCAGGGTGTCCGTTAAAAAGTGTTATAGGACACCTATAAAAAAGTTCTGGTCAAAGAGCCTGATTGTTCTAAATTATTGCGCTGGCTCAAACGCTAGTTGGTAACCGTAGCAACAGAAACTCAGAACATACGTTAACATACATTATTTCACAGTGCATTTAATTTTAAATAGTTCGTCACCAGTCTTTCTGTCTTGTTTACCTTACTTACTTACTTACTTGCTTGATACAGAATGAATGGTAGATAATATTTCTTGCAATAAAGACGATTTAGGAAACTATCTGTGGACTTTGATTCTTTGAAACAAAATTTCGCATCATCCTCTGGACACACACAAGGAGCAAGAGGTGCACTTGCCCTCTGAAATGATACTTTGTATCATGTAACATAATGTTAAGCAATCATCTCACTTCCCTCCACTGATTAGGCCTAATATAATAGGTGCGGCCGACCAAGCTGCAGGTTCTGTGGCCAGAGCTGGTTACCTTGGCAACGCGTCACAACGAGAGATATTAAATAGTCCACTCAGCCGCTTCTTGTGAAAAACTTACAATTTTAATGGTAAAAAACAACATTAACGTATTAATATTTGATTTAATATTTCTTTCTTTCGTAAGTGACCATGGTATAAGCGGGATAATGCCCTTTGAGGTGTCCATTATCAGAAATGAATGGAATTCACGGAAGCACGTCGGACGGTTTGTGCCTCCGCGTCGTCCATTCATTTCTGATAATGGACATCTTGTCGGGCATTATCCCTTACTTATTTTACAAAATCCTTCTGATTTCATGGTTCCTCTCCTTTCTACTACAGACTCTTTTCCATTAAAGGCTCATGATATCAGTACTGTAGTAGCTGATAGGTGTTGCACAGATCACAAACATAATCACAAACTTCCAAACAGAGAGGAAGCAGCAGATGAGCCTGGGGATAATCACATCCTGTGGCAAGACAATAAACACTGGCACCTCTCAGGGATGTGTGCTTTACCCTCTGCTAGTCTGTAGGTGATGGTGGACTGTAGGAGGAGCCTCCACCACCATACTCAACAGCACTGTGTCTGCAGAAATGTTGAGGTTTCTGGGATCCTTTATCTTCCAGGACCTATGGTGGGTGTCCAACATAGACTCCACCATTAAAAACTCTAAGCAGAGGATGTACTTCCTTTGCCAGCTCAGGAAATTATGCAATTTGTTGTCTGTTCATCCATCACTGTCTGGTTTGGATCAGCCACCAGACAGGATAGGAACAGCCTACAAGGAACAGTCAGGACTGCAGAAAAATAACACCGTCAATAAATATGAACAGAGTCTTACAGGCAATTCTGATGTCACAAGCAAGGGCCATTTCCAGGCCTCCACCTAAGGCAGCTCCATCAACAGCAGCAATTGTTGGCATCGGCAGGTTTCCTGTAAGAGAAAAGAAGTCAAAAGACAAGAAAATGTACTTATTATGTACACATCATAGGTACCACGGGAGCCCCACAGAAGAACTTGCCCTTTTATTGACTGAAACTGAACATTTGTTAAAAAACGTAAGCCATTGAAGTCAGTCAGACCCAGACCCCTTTGTATTTCTCACAATCCTCCAGGTATTTACACCTATGCATGTCTCAGCCTATAGACCCAGGTTTCAGTGACCATTGGTTGAGTGTGGCCTTTGACCCATGATATCATCAGGTCAAAATAATCTGAGCTCCCATTTATTCTCTCCCTTTTCTCTTTGCCCCTCGGGTGGCTCTCTGACCACCATGTGGAATGCTCAGAACATTTAGATTAGATTAGATTGAACTTTATTGTCATCGTCAGAGTGCCTGTGAATATTCTCATTCATCCAGGTAATTGTAAGCTTCAGGGCATTTAATCATTTGCAACTGGACTTTGTCAGTTTGTCTTGGAAGACGTTTTGCCTCTCATCCGAGCAGGCTTCATCAGTTCATGCGCACCAAACTAGATAGGACAGCTCTAGTCTAATGAAATGGTGTTAGGTTCAAGTATTTATCCTCTGAGTGAGGCCAACCCCCAAAACCAAGGATGGTATCACTCTATTGTGAGGCAAACGATCCCCCATTAAGGCGGGGTAGGGTGCAACCCTTAGGTGTCAACAACAGTTGTCTGCCTCGTTAGTGTCCCATTCTTGTCATTGGGAGGCTCCTTGAGCCATGTGTGAATGGCTTTGTTGTTTATTTTCAGAGGCTAAATTTTTGAATCTCTTTGGAAGAGATGAAAGGACAGCATTGTATGTGGGAGATAGGTGGTGTCTCAGACCTCCCCCTCTGTTCAGAGACGGTTTTTCAACTTTGACATAGATGGCTTCTCTCACTCCTCTTTCAAACCATCTGTCTTCTCTGTCCAGCATATGTACATTTTTATCCTCAAAGGAGTGTGCTTCCTCCTTGAGGTGCAGGTAAACCGCTGAGTCTAGACCTGAAGAGTTAGCCCTTCTGTGTTGTGCCATGCGTCTGCTCAGTGGCTGGTTTGTTTCCCCAATATATAAATCTGTGCATTCCTCACTGCACTGGACTGCATACACCAGATATCCTGCGCATATCCTGAGCATAGTCTGGCAGATGTTGAAGGACCTCAGTCGCTTCAGAAAATAGAGACGACTCTGGCCTTTCCTGTCGAGAGCATCAGTGTTCTTTGCCCAGTCCTGTTTATTGTCAATATGTACCCCCAGGTACCTGTAATCCTCCACAATGTCCACACTGACCCCCTGGATGGAAACAGGGGTCACTGGTGCCTTGGTTCTCCTCAGGTCCACTACCAGTTCCTTAGTCTTTGCCACGTTTCGTTGTAGATGGTTCTGCTCACACCATGTGACAAAGTTGTCCACAGCAGCCCTGTACTCATCCTCCTATTCCTATTGATACATCCAACTATCACAGAGTCATCAGAAAACTTCTGAAAATGGCAGGTCTGCAATAGATGCGGCCCGTGGTGTAGAGGGTGAAGAGGAAGGGAGAAAGGACAGTCTCCTGCGGGGCCCCAGTGTTGCTGACCACTCTGTCTGGCGCACAGTTTTGCAGGCGCACGTACTGTGGTCGGCCAGTCAGGTAGTCCACAATCCAGGATACTAGGGGGGCGTCCACCTGCATTGCTGTCAGCTTGTCACCCAGAAGAGCTGCACAAATGGTGTTAAATGCACTGCAGAAGTCAAAAAACATAACCCTCACAGTGCTCGCCAGCTTGTTCAGGTGGGCGTAGATACGGTTGAGCAGGTAGATGATGGCGTCCTCAAATCCAAGTCGGGTCTGGAGGGGGCCAAGAGTGGCTTGACCATGGGCCAGAGCTTCTACATGACGAGTCTCTCCAGGGTCTCTTAATGATGTGAGAGGTAAATGCCACAGATCTGTAGTCCTTGGAGGCCCTGGGCCGTGGCGTCTTTGGCACAGGAACAAGGCAGGATGTCTTCCACAGCATGGGGACCCTATGGAGACTTAGGCTCATGTCGAAGACATGGTGAAGAACTCCACGCAGCTGGGGAGCACAGGCTTTGAGCACCCTGGGGCTGACACCATCAGGGCCTGGAGCCTTGTTTGAATGTCTCATCAGCTGTCTTCTCACCTGGTCAGCAGTGAAGCACACTGTGGGGGTGACAGGTGGGGGAGGGGTGTAGTCCTCAGGTTGGAGAGTACAGTCAGTCTGGCAGCCGAAGGAGGAGGTGTGAAGAGGGCTCAAACAAGAGGATGGGGGGGGGGGGGGGGGGTGATAGTGGTCGTCCAGGACAGGCAGCAGAGAAGTCAGAAGGGGAGAAGGGGATGAGCCAGGCCTGCAGTGTCAAATCTATTAAAAAACAAATTCAGTTGGCCCTGTCAACGCTGCCTTCAACTCAACTGCCTGTTGTTGGTCATTCTGAGGCCAGTGATGGTCCTCATTCCACTCCAGACCTCTCTCAAGTTGTTCTGCTGGAGTTTCCACTCCAGCTTCCTCCTGTATTTCTCCTTAGCCTCCTTGATTTTCACCTTCGGGGCCCCCTGTATTGTTCTCACCTCCTCCCTGTTACCAGCTCTGAAAGCCCTCTTCTTCTCATTGAGGATGACTTTAATGTCCTTTGTTACCCACGGCTTGTTATTTGGATAACAATGGACAGTCCTGGCTGGGACAGTGGAATCCACACAGAAAGCGATGTAGTCCTTGATGCACTCTGTGAGCCCATCAATGTCCTCTTCATTCGACTCACAGAGTGCCTGCCAGTCTGTCACCCCAAAACAGCCCTGCAGTGTCTCATATGTCTCATCTGCTCTGCTCACTGTCCTTGTGGTCGCAGGCTGACTCATCACCAGAGGCACATAACAGGGATTGAGGTGCACAAGGTTGTGGTCTGACCTACCCAGAGGGGGAAGGGGGGAGCAGCTGTATGCATCCTTGGCATTAGCATACAGCAAGTCCAGGGTTCTCTCCTCTCTTGTAGGACAACTCACAGACTGAGTGAAGTTGGGCAGTGTTGTTGCCTTGGTGACACGGTTGAAGTCACCTGAGATAGCAATGAATGCACTCAAGTGTTGAGTTTGCAGACGGGCTATGGCGGAGTGAATGACGTCACATGCCAACGTCAGGTTGGCAGGGGGGGGGGTGTAAACAGCTATGATAATGGCATGTGAAAACTCCCTGGGCAAATAATATGGCCTGAGCCCAACAGCCAACAGTTCAATGTCTGGGCAACAGATACATTCCTTGATGGTAATATGACCAGGAATACACTGTCGGCTGTTGACTAGAACGGCAAACCCCCCTCCTTTACGCTTACCGCTCTCGGTGCAATCCCGGTCAGCCTGAACAGTCTGAAAGCCACTGATGGAGACGTTGTTGTGTCATGTATGTCCTGGTGCAGCCATGTATGCGACTGCACTCCTGGTAATCCCTCTGACTACTGGCAAGTGCTGTTAGCTCATCTGCCTTGTTTGCCAGCAACCTCTCGTTGCCCATGATGAGAGAGGGGAGACCTGGCTTATACCTCCTCTTCTCCATAAACCTCCATTGTCTCGATCCTTCTCTTTTCCTGTTTCCTGTTTCAGTCCTCCCCTGCATCCTCTGTGTGTTTTCCTCCAGATTTCAGCAGGGATCTCTGATGTTCTGGCCGACAAGCCAGCCGGCCTCAGTGCAATCAGCTGATCTCTGGAGTAAACTACACTAATACTAACACACTAACTAAAATGCAGCCATGAAATCACTGCGCATCAGTGCTGTGTCCCAGTGAAAGTAGTAATTCCGTAGCGAAGAAACAGACCAGAACTCTCTCGACCAACATGTTTGGAGAGGGCACAGCTTCAAGATGTCAGTCATAAAAATACAATCGGTATAGTAAAGAATAGAGCAAAAAAAGTTTGGAAAACTAAGAAAACAAAGAGGAGCAACTGCAACAGATTGCACGCACGGTCGACGCACGCACACTGTGCATACACACATAGCTCCTACTGCTTACTACTTTCAGCTGTATTTCTTGTATGAAAGAAAGATTGAATCAAATTAAGCCTATTATTTTATTATTATTGTTGTTGTTCATGCTCATGCACACAGAACACACAAGGGGAAAACAAAGAAATGTGGGCACATTTTTTTCTGGCACTAATCCACTAACAATTAACTTGAGCACACTATACACACATTTTCTAGCACATACAAACAAGGACACACTGTCCCTTTCACTCTTTAGTAAAGCAATTTAGTTACATATTGTATGTTTTTATTCTTACCTTTTAAATAAATGCTTCTGAATATAGAAACTGGTCTATTTAATACTGCACAAGAGTAAATGCTGCCAACATCGACTATTCAGAACTCCAAAACCCTTCAACTGTAATACTGATATGCTAATTTTGGTTGTAATTATTGATTTAACTATAGAGCTACACAAGAAGCTCCCCATAGTGGCCAGTCTTGGCATAGACGTTTAGTGCATAGTGATGCTGAAGTGTAAATTTCCCCAACTCAAAAAACTGCCACTCAGCGCTACTAACGTTAGGCTAAACTCTGATAGCGCCGTTGAGTAAAAAACTGGGGCAGTGTATGTCCTAAGCTACTCTTGAACAGGCCTCAGTATCCAGTATGGCACTGAGTGACTGCTTTGAAACCACTGACAGGACTGTGTTGTGCTGTCCACAGGGGGAGGACCCTGACAGTCTGACAACCTGCATCATGGACTACATCAACTTCTGTGTGGAAAACACTGTGCCTACCAGGAAGGTACGGTGTTTCCAGGGGTCACGTTAACCGAATATTTTCCGTCGTTGACCGGTTTTTTAAAATGGTGATGGAAAAATCTGAAGGCCATCTGTCATTTTGACAGATTGCAATTGACACCCCTGACCACTTGGTGGCGAGTGAGCATATTAATTAGTTATTGTCTCTCTTGATGCATGACCACGTTGGCTTCACTCGGAAAAATGTCACGGCAGCTGAGTGTCCGAAGTTTCTTAAAAAAGCCCAATAACGATGATGGTGTCGATAAAAGAGGTGAAAAAAGAGGGACTGATGCAGTGGAGGATGAAGGACAAACAAGTAATCAGCCCTCGGTAACTACGGAGAGAGCAAGCAGCAGCAAGGAGGTCAGGAGGGAGTACAGAGTTCAGTGGGAGCAGGAGTTCTCCTGGCTGAGGAGGGAGAATGGAAAAATGTTCTGCGACATATGTAAAAAAGCCAATATGAGTAACGGATTTGTCCGAGGATGCACGAACAAGCAGAAATCAGCATTAACTGACCACCAAAATACCCACAGCCACGTCGAGGCTTCAAGGGTGCTCAACCAGAGTGTGGCTATGATTAAGCATGTGGAGAAATCATAGGTTGCCTGCAACGAGGCATTAAAAACACAACTTAAGGTTGTGCTGCATATGGCTAAAACACTCCGAGCCACTTGTATCCTGATCTGATAAACCTCTTACAGTCTGCCGGCTGTCCAAACCTGCACACACATACACCCACCATGAGACAGTCACTCAGATGGAGGAGGCCTTAGCGAAGACCATAACCAGCAATATTGATGACCGCATCGCCAACAGCAGATATGTTGGAATAATAGTAGATGAAACCACTAATATCACGGTGGAGAAAATGCTAATCACATACCTGACACTTCAACAGAAAGGGGAGCCTGAAACTGCGTTTATCGGCAATTACGCAATTCCCTCTGGCACTGCTGAATGCATCACAGCAAAAATAAAAGAAAAAAAATAAAAGGGCCGTGGGGTCGCTATGGCTCGGGTTGTTGGACTTGGAAGTGATGGAGCGAATGTGATGGTGGGTCGAAAGGCCGGAGTTGCACAGCAGTTGCACCAGAATGACTGTCCCTTCCTTGTTAACATTCACTGTGGTGTGCACAGAACAGCGCTTGCTGCCCGTGATGCCTCCACGGCTGTGTGTCAAGTAAGTGCATATGTTACCACTGTTAATAACATATACACATACTACAAGAATTCCCCCATACGAACATACAGACTAAATGAACTTCAAAAAGAAATGGGGGAACACGACCTGCTGAGCCTAAAACAACCATCGGCTACACGCTGGCTGTAGACCCCACTACGGGTCACAGACCGGTGCAGCTGAACCACTTGTGCAGAAGGAGCGTATGCTGCGAGATTTCCTCCCGCTGAAGCGAGTGCTTGCAGGATCAGGAAACCCCTCGTTCAGAGAGTCTTGCAGACTTCTGATCACTTCACTTGGAGAAATGTTCCCTGATTTCAAAACTTTGGCTAAAGTGGCGCTTGTAATTCCAGTCTCCAGTGTGGCAGCAGAGCGCGGATTCAGCCTCCAGAACAACGACAAAACAGCCATGAGAAGTCGTCTGTCTGAGGCAAAAGTCCAAAACCTCATGACAATAGCCTCTGCAGCAATCCCACTTGAGACATTTGATTACGCACAAGCGGGCACGCAATTCAAGTCCATGCGGACCAGGAGGAAGGTGTGAGACTGCGTTCAGGCCACAGCAGATAAACTGTTCATATTTTAAGTGCAATCGTTTAATTGCATTGTTCATATGTAGCTACTGGGGCCACAGTCAGTGGTTTAGTGGCATAAAGAATATTAATATACAGGCTCGGGAACACCATTGTTGTTGGTAAACACAGTTTGCAAATGACTGCATTCTTTTCTATTTCTGTTTTACACAGCATCCTAACAATTTTTTGTAATTGGTGTAGTACAATGAATTCATCAGTAGTCACCTAATTCTATCATTCTTTGCAGTCTTTACCTAGCTCTGTGATGACTGCTCTTGCTTTGGACACAAAGGATCCCACCTCACTCTGGTGCATCTTGGCCCTCTCCTTCAGGTCAGCACCTGTGCACAGAGACAAAGCATCAGCACCGAGCCATAGGCCTGTGGCTTCCGGGAAATGTAGCAGAGGTGGTCCACTACACAGAGCTTTGGTATCTGCCAAAACTTCAGTATCAAGGTTTCTTGATATAAAGATGAATACAGAATCCTCTCTACTAGATCCATACCTACTAAGCATTACAGAGTCAAGATCTCAGTCTCAAATATTTTACAGAAAATGAAGATGGATTTGCAAAATGTTTACAACTGAAGAACAAGAACTGAAATTGAAAGACATTCCAAACAGCAGATTCAGTCAAAAATCTATCTTATGCAATAAACAAAGGGAGTATACCTGCACAGAAGATCCCAGGGACCAAACTGCATAAAATGACACTGCGCACTTTGTTATTTTTCTTGATATCTTCTACAGCCTCAAACATCTGAAAAACATTTTTGTTTATTTTCAAGAAAACTGCACTTAAATTACATTTCTCAAAATGTCAATTTCAATTCTCTCAATTAAATGTAAAAGTTAATTGATTTTGCCTAACAAAAATAATAAAACGTATCATATTTCAAGATGAACTCAGATATAAGAAACTATGAGATCAGAAAAATAAACCTCAGTTAAGAGGTACAGGAACTTCAGCATTTTCGAAAGATCAACTGACGATTTTCAATACACTGAATTATCATCAGAGTTAAGCTGGAATGAAACTTCTCCAAGGTATATATGGGGTATTATTGGTAAGTATGGGTCGCCAAAGGCTCGCAGAGTGCACACCTTCCAAATCTCAAAGTGTGTCATTTGGCATCTGCACAAGTTGAAAAGAGAGGGAAAGAAATGTCTCTGAGTAATCCCTGTGCACGCTAGCCTACATGCCCCCCAGAGCTTTACTTTTGTTATCACTTGCTAAGTCATCTTTACTAAGTTAAATACAAGGAAAATAGATAGGTACATACCATTTTAACCAGATTTTTGCTTATGGCATTCTTGGCTTTTGGTCGATTTATCCCAACAACAACAATACCTGAAAGACAGTGTGACATTATGGTGATTAACAACACAGACATTAACAACAGGTAATACCATATCTGAATGTAAAGAAGCATGTTTGACATCACAGACAACTGGAAAGCATAAACATTGTCTATGAAGATATGAATACCCATTACTGTCTGTTGTGAGTACAGCGGACGTGCTGAGGTAAGCGTATCGTCTCACTTCCTGTTTCTGGTTGCTGCCTTACCAGTAGTGTGCGTTTGTCGCTCTTGTTCCTCTGAGTGTAATTTGCTCTGTTTTGTTACAGCGGCCTTTTATCCGCGCTCTAGAGTAACATTAGTTCTGCTCAAGCACCCATAAGTCTGTTTATTTAGCGACCGTCAATTTTATTTGTCTACGCGCTTGTCTGCTCTGCTAGCTATACCAACTAAGCCTAGCAGCTAGCGATGGCTTCTCTCTGTCCCTCTCCAGCTCTCTCCTGCTTGGTGTGTCACATGTTTAGCTACTCCTCTGCCTCCTTTAGTGATACTGGTAAGTGTAATAAATGTAGTTTATTTGGTGAGTTGGAGGCGAGGCTTAGTGAATTGGAAGCTCGGCTCCGCACCATGGAAACAAAACCATTAGCTATAGTTAGCCAGGCCCCCGTAGTCGGTGCGGACCGACCAAGTGCAGCTCCGGCTAGCCGTCCCTCGACAGCTCCCGAGCAGCCGGGAAACCAGGGAGGCCGGGTGACTGTTCGAAGGAAGCATAGTCCCAAGCTGAAGCCCACAGGTCACCACCAACCGCTTCATGTTTCTAATAGGTTCTCCCCACTCGGCGACACACCCGCTGAGAAACCAACTCTGATTATTGGCAGCTCCATTTTGAGAAATGTGAAGTTAGCGACACCAGCGACCATAGTCAAATGCCTGCCGGGGGCCAGAGCGGGCGACGTCGAATCAAATTTGAAACTGCTGGCTAAGGATAAGCGTAAATACCGTAAGATTGTTATTCACGTCGGCGGTAATGACACCCGGTTACGCCAATCGGAGGTCACTAAAATTAATGTGTAATCGGTGTGTACATATGATAAAACTATGTCGTTTTACACGCTTCTCTGCGCCTCCATTAGAGCAGTTACCCACCCAACACTCCATAGAGACTGTGTCTGCCCCCCGACCACGTAAACTAAGTAAACCAAAAGTACAGAGAAGAGGAGTTAAACATAAGAATCTAATTAAAATTAGAACAACCTCTGCAATAGTACAACAAGATAGGAGAATTAAATGTGGACTCCTTAACATCAGATCTCTGTCCTCTAAAGCTGTTCTAGTAAATGAGTTAATATCAGACCATAATGTTGATTTATTTTGTCTGACTGAAACCTGGCTGTGTCCTGAAGAGTATGTGAGCCTAAATGAAGCTACTCCTCCGAGCCATATTAATACCCACATTCCTCGAGGCAGCAGCAGAGGAGGTGGAGTTGCAGCCATTTTTGACTCAAGCCTTTTGATCAACCCTAAACCTAAACTCGACTATAACTCATTTGAAAGCCTTGTTCTCACTCTTTCTCATGAGAAATGGAAAACAGTGCAGCCACTTTTATTTGTTGTAGTATACCGCTCTCCTGGTCCTTACTTACTTACTTACTTATTTCAAGAGAGACTTACTGACCTTCTGATATCTTTTGGGGGTCCTTCAGAATCTGTTGGCTGATGCAACACCCTGTCACATGACTATCCATATCCAATTATAGTCATGTATAGCCACTTTATGGCTGTTTCCCAGGAAGGACATTTGAGAATACAAAGATGGGGACAAAAGTATTTCTTGAATAAAAATGTAAATGAGCTTAGTGTTGTTACTATATTTGTAGGTTTCATTACAAACATCAACACAATTATGCCCCAGTACATCATTTATGCTTTTATTAAGATTTTTGACATTTTTAGCATATTTTTGTGCTTAGATTTTTAGCCCGGACGTTATCCAGAAAGGACAGTTTTGTACTTTTGAGCTAAATAACTCCTTGAATTTTCATTTCTTATGCTAAACTCATATGAGTAAGTAAAGTGGGGAGAGTTGAGTAACAAAATGTAGTGTTTTAAAATTTTTATACATTTTTAACATTATAAACATGCCTCGGACACCAGAATTGACATGCCACATCTTTGACCCGTTAACTGAATTATTTTGCGCTTTTAAACATGCCCTTCCCTGGCTACCAGCCGGTTGCCGGTTAAAACGGCTGTCATACCAATCTTCTTCAGTAATATCATCTTGTTTGTTCTCCAAGCATTTTATTTACCTGATACTGATTCTGTTGAATACTCCATGAAAAGGTTATAGAATCTGGATATGTGTTTTTTTACCATTCAAATTATTAATTACCATTTCCTCAATAGTCGACAGAGGAGGTGTGGCCATAACTGTCTTATATTTTGATGCTATAAAGCTTTTTAATTGCAAATATTTGAAAAAATGTTTTTGAGGAACTCTGTATTTATGACAAAGTTGATCAAATCTGAGCAGGATACCTTCTAAATAAAGGCCCAAAACCATCCCAATTCCTTTCTCTGCCCATAATTTGAATCCCCCATCCAATTTACCAGGTTTGAATTGTCCCTTGCCCCAGATAGGAGTAAATTGTGACATAGTTATTGTTTCATCAACAAAGTTATGTGCTGCATACCATATTGATATTGTATTTTTTACAAAGGCGTTTATGTCTGTTTTTTTCAGCTTCTTGATATCCGAGGAATATAAATACTGCTTTATGGGTAAATCTAACACCGATTTTTGTTCAATATTTACCCAAGCAGGTGGTGTGGATGAAGAAAAGTAGTACATTGCAGAACTTAATTGGGTAGCCCAATAATACCATTTAAGGTTCGGGACCTGAACTCCTCCCCTATCATTGGGTAAAAATAATAACCGGAGCCGGAGTCTACCTTTTCTGAAATGAACTGGCTAAATATACTATCAATTGTTTTATAGAAGTTATTTGGTAATGGAAGTGGGAGGGCTTGGAAAAGATATATAAATGTGGGTATAATAGACATTTTAATAGGATTTATGCAACCAATTACTGATATCAGCAATTTAGACCATCGATCCAACTTCTCTGTCACTGCGACTACCAGGGGGTTATAGTTTATGGGGACAATGTCGCCAAGTTTTGGGGCAATCTTAATGCTCAGATATTTAAATCCATTTGTGTGGCCATAAATGGTGTATTTATTTTGGGGTTGAGTCTTTCTTCTTCATTTAA
Source organism: Chaetodon trifascialis (assembly GCF_039877785.1). Taxonomy (NCBI): domain Eukaryota; kingdom Metazoa; phylum Chordata; class Actinopteri; order Chaetodontiformes; family Chaetodontidae; genus Chaetodon; species Chaetodon trifascialis. The sequence goes on from NC_092075.1 coordinate 23,975,385, forward strand.
AAATAACAATACTGACTTAGATTTGTTTATTCTGTATCCAGAGAACTTGCCAAAGTTTTCAAGTAAAGCGATTAAATTTGGAATACTGTTCCTCAGGTTTGTTAAGAAAAAAATTATATCATAAGCATACAATACCATATGATGCTCTATGTCCCAAATCCTAATCCCAGGTATATTCCTACGTGTCCTTACTGCGATCGCAGCCTTGCCTAGTTGAGCATTGTAAACTAAAAGGTTTAGAAATCATATTATTAGTCAATATTTCTGCTGTTGGGTTTGTATACAGTAATTTAATCCATTTGAGAAACATTTCTCCTAAACCATATCTAGGAAGCAGATCAAAAAGGTATTTCCATTCTATTCTATCGAATGCTTGGTTAGCGTTCAGGCAGCAATCAGGAAGCTCACAGGCCAAGTTGTATCTCTTGTGCAAACTGTTCAGCATGAAAGACAAGCTGGTGATGATAAGCGAATCAAATCACCTGTCAATGCTGTTAAGAGGCCGAGGAGACGCTGTATAGCATGTCAGTAGGACAACAATGACTGTAATCATTGTTTTAACTGTGGCAGTGAAACACATTGGGCAAAAGGGTGCAGAGTACAGGAGAGACAGAAACCACTGGGAAACGGGCAGAGGTTGTGACTGGGGGATGGGTCATAGCCTCAGAAACAACGTCCCCAAATTACCGAAACCCAAATCTGAACTTACCAACAGAGCCTGTGCACTGACATGTGAGACAGGAAAGAAGGAAAAAACTGCCCACTCGCAACCCATCAGCCCCTTTGAAGTCAAATGTAAGATATAAAGGCCAATCCTCTCACTTATACAACCCTGGTACAAAATGCAAGCAAATTGCACAGCTGGTAGGTAGAAAGTGCTTTGTCTGGTGCAAAATGAATGGTGTTAAGACTCAAGCCCTGTGGGACACAGGAGCACAAGAGTCTATTATGAGCGAGGCATGGAAGTCCCAAAACCTGATGCAAGTCCCTTACCTGGTGCAAAAAAACCCAATCCCATCGGTGCTTTGATACGTGATAATGAGCTTCTGGACTTGAGGGCAGCAAATGGCTCAGAAATCCCCTTTCAGGGTTGAGTTGAGGTTAGTCTCAGTCTGTGTGATCCAAAAGCTTAAACAACAAAGTCTGATGAGATAGTAGTCCCAGTACTAGTGAACAGGGATATAATGCAACGACCCATTATAGGGTTCAATGCCACGGAGGAGCTAATGAGAGATAGAGAGGACCCGGTTCATCTGCAAATCCACCTCGCCACATGCATCTGCTGTGGTTTGCATGAGAAAAAGAGAAGGCAGCCTAAGACTATGTATTGACTACTGGGGGCTCAATAAAAAGACAATCCCAGATAGGTACCTTATACTGCGCATCCAGGAGATACCTGATGGTCTTGGCGGGAATACAACGTACTGGACCAAGGCAAGGCTTACCATCAGGGTAACATTAGTGAGGACTCCAAGAAATTCACAGTCTTCACAACTAGGGCTGGGCAATAAAACGATAGTGATATGTCTCGCGATAGACATGTAATCAAGATCAATAAAAAAATGCGTTCGATAAAACATTCGATAATTTTTTTTTTCTTCGTCGAAAGAAACCTGAAGTTGCAAAGCGAGGTTGGTTGCATGAACAAAGGCACTCGCTCTCAGGTAACCAAGCAACGTAGGGAGTAATCGTTGATCAGTGAGAGAGACACGATAACACGCCAATCATGTAACAGTATCAAGTTCGGTTGCGTCATCTCGTCTCGTGTTTGATGCTCCGCGAGGAGTGAGATGAGAAATAGAAAGTGAGCGCTGCAGTGAGCGAAGAAATTGTCGATAAAACAGGGAAAGTCAGCTCACCAGTGTGGCAGTTTTTTGGATTTAATAAGTCGGGCCGTCGTCAGACCAGTGTGGTCTGTAACTTACTGTCATCCCCACCAAGACTGGTAATACCACAAACTTGTTTAACCACCTTAGCTGCGCTCACTCTTTGGAGCGCAGCTGTATTCGTCAACGTCAAACAACATCTGCAACCGCAGCACCACTGCACAAGCAGCAGACCACCATGCAGAGGTACTCTGCTTCAGTGCCTTATGACAAATCATCTAAAAGACACAAAGACATAACGGAGGCTGTGGCATATCATACAAAAGACATGCTTCCACTGAGCACTGCGGATAAGCCAGATTATAAAAATCTCTTATACGTGCTTTTTAAAAAAAACAGGCTTTAAAACAGGTTTCAGGGCATTCAATCGTTCGTTTGTCTTGGAAGACGTTTTGCCTCTCATCCGAGCAGGCTTCATCAGTTCATGCGCACCAGACTAGATAGGACAGCTCTAGTCTAATAAAATGGTGTTAGGTTCAAGTATTTATCCTCTGAGTGAGGCCAACCCCCAAGACCAAGGATGGTATCACTCTATTGTGAGGCAAACGATCCCCCATTAAGGCAGGGTAGGGTGCAACCCTTGGGTGTCAAAGACAGTCGTCTGCCTCGTTAGTGTCCCATTCTTGTCATTAGGAGGCTCCTTGAGCCATGTGTGAATGGCTTTGTTGTTTATTTTCAGAGGCTAAATTTTTGAAGATGTCTGTAAGAAAGTCATAGAATTCACATTGAAAACCCAACTTGCCCAGCACAACAAAACTAAAGACAGACAAACAAAGAAATTTCAGAACTTGCAGTCAAGACATAACACGTCCAATATGCAATTGCTCACCTGGAGGCAAAAAAGTGAAGACTCAACACAAAATGAGTTACAGAATAGATGGGTTGAGAATTTGTCTGAGTATGAGAGTACTTACCCAGCCGGAGAAGGAGGTTTTAGCTAAAGGATTAAATTTTGCCATGACACCACAACAAGTCCCAATAGTTGATCTGATCACAGCAACAGAATCAGCTATAAAGAAAAACAACCTAACAGAAACAGAAGGTGAACAGCTCAGGTTGAAAGTGTCGGCAGCTCTTTCCAATGCTAAACCTCCCCCTTCTGACCTCACCTATGAGGAAAGAAAAGCCGTGACATCACTGAGCAAGGACGAAAACATCACAATCTTGCCAGCAGACAAAGGGAGATGCACGCTAATTCTAAACACAAATGATTACCAAGACAACATTCTTTCATTAGTCAATGACAGTAACACATACGAATGCCTGAAACGAGACCCAACCAGCGGGTACAAGAGAACAATCATAGAATATCTGCAAAGTTTACAGAAAGATGGAGCCATTGACTGTTTGCAATATCACCGGTTATACCCACAAGAGTCCATCCCGGGCATCTATGGACTCCCGAAAATACACAAAGAGTTGCTAAGTTTGTAGCCAACATCTTAGCACCACTGGTTGGCAAAACGCCACACCACATCCAGAACTCAATGGACTTTGTAAATAAGGTCCAAAATCCAAAGCCAAGATGTGCAAGCCCTCACCGAGCACATTAACTCAGTGGACAAGAACATCAAATTCACTCGAGAGGATGTCAAGGACATGAGTTTGCCTTTTTTGGACTGTGATGTCCACATTGGAGAGAACAGGAGCCTCCATATTGGGGTTTACAGAAAACCTACTCACACAGACCAGTACCTCCTTTTTGACTAACATCACCCACTGGAACACAAACTAGGTGTTATCAGAACCCTCCAACACAGAGCTGATGATGTTCCAACCAGCCAACAGGCCAGAGACAAGGAACACAAACCCCTGAGGGATGCCCTCAAAACCTCTGGTTATCCCAGCTGGTCTTTTGTGAAAAGTTCTGCCGCTTCCAGAAAGAACAGGGTGACAGAGGAAGAAAAGAAAGACAGACAGCATAACATTGTCATTCCATATGTGTCTGGTGTATCAGAGAAATCTTTAACAAACACAACATCCCGGTACATTTCAAAGCTGGGAACACTCTCAGACAAAGGCTGGTGCACCCCAAAGACCGGACACCTCATACTCAGAAGAACAATCTCGTGTATGCAGTCCAGTGCAGTGAGGAATGCACAGACATATATTGGGGAAACAAAACAGCCACTGAGCAGATGCATGGCACAACACAGATGGGCTAACTCCTCAGGTCTAGACTCAGCTGTTTACCTGCACCTCAGAAGGAAGCACACTCCTTTGAGGATAAAAATGTGCATATTCTGGACAGAGAAGACAGGTCGTTTGAAAGAGGAGTGAGAGAAGCCATCTATGTCAAGGTTGAAAAACCGTCTCTGAACAGAGGGGGAGGTCTGAGACACCACCTATCTCCCACATACAATGCTGTCCTTTCATCTCTTCCAAAGAGATTCAAAAATTTAGCCTCTGAAAATAAACAACAAAGCCATTCACACATGGCTCAAGGAGCCTCCCAATGACAAGAATGGGACACTAACAAGGCAGACGACTGTCATTGACACCCAAGGGTTGCACCCTACCCCGCCTTCATGGGGGATCGCTTGCCTCATAATAGAGTGATACCATCCTTGGTTTTGGGGGTTGGCCTCACTCAGAGGATAAATACTTGAACCTAACACCATTTCATTAGACTAGAGCTGTCCTATCAAGTCTGGTGCGCATGAACTGATGAAGCCTGCTCAGATGAGAGGCGAAACGTCTTCCAAGACAAACTGACAAGGTCCAGTTGCGAATGACTGAATGTCCTGAAGCTTACAATGACCTGGCTGAATGAGAATATTCACAGGCTTTTTTTTTTTAAACACACTTGCAATAAAAATATAATTGAATAGTTCATGTATGTTTAGAGTAAGAAGAGTGACTAAAGTTGTTCATATGTCTAGGCTGGTTTTATAGTCCAGTCAATCTTACTGTATTGTCAATCATGTTTTTTTTTTTTTGGATGTTACAGGGGCCCACTCACTGCTCCGCTGAAACCATCACAATTACAATCCAAATAGTTGATTAACATCTCTGGAAATGTAGTTGTAATCTGATTATGAATCAGTTGAAATTGTAAGAGAAATTGTGTAAATGTAACTCCATCAGACTGTATAACGATTTAGGATAGACTTACTTGCTTGATACACATTTAATGATCAGAGTCAATGGTGGATAATATTTCTTGCAATAAAAACGATTTAAGAAACTGTTAGTGGGAATTAGTGGGAATCTTAGGAATCTGTTGACTTTGATTCTTTGAAACAAAATTTCGCATCATCCTCTGGACACACATAAGCGAAAGAGGTGCACTTGCCCTCTGAAATGATACTTTGTATTAGGGATCGACCAAGTATCGGCCTGGCCAATAATATCGGCCAATATTCAGCATTTTTTCAATGATTGGCATCAGCTGTTTTTTCCACCGATAACTGATAAAATTAATTAATGTATTTTAAAATGCGCTCCTTTGGCTCTGATGCAGCTGTCTCTCCGCTCGAGGTCACCTCTCTTGGCTGTGTAACAATGTCCCGCCCACCGCCCACAGAGTGGCTACATGGCACAAGTGAGTCAGTGACAGCCAATCGACACTGAAGCGTCTACATGCACAGACAAGGAGAAGCAGACGACTGCTCTGGTTATCCAGTAGAGATAAGGCGACAGAGTCAGTCGAAGTTGCAAGAAAAACCCTCTATGATGAAGTTTTAAAAACACCACAACCTTATGATTAATTTCAGTGATAACATGCAAGCCCAGAGTTGAAACTTCACCGATCTACTTGTCTAATCACATCAAGCATACGACTTTGTAAGATAAATAGTGTCACACACCAAGAAAAAAAAAAAAAAAAGACGTAACCAAGTGAACATGACCTGAATCTCCTTACCTAACAATAATAAAAAAAAGACATGACGACATACCGGTAGGTAGACTATAGCAAGTATAAGGGAGGAAAACCTGCTGAATTCCGCTGTTTGGCTCTGGAGAAGAAACCGTTCACAACTTCAACAAGGCGTATTTCATGATGACCCACCACTACGTTATAACTGCCGCAACTGCTTTATAGCTGCGGCCAGACGCACAATAATAATATAGGCCCTTTCGGTTACTGTTACTTTGTAGGAACAATAAATCTCCCAGCCCGTGCGGCGGCTCCTGGTTTATCAATAAACAACACCGGAGGTGATTATAGCCTATAAGTTTAACAGTACTGCACGCCAACGTGTCCTTGTTTGTTTACAGTCGCCTCTCCCTCAGTGCTCGTGCTCTCACTACACTATGGTGCAGCAACGTAACTACTGGTGTTAAATGATCGTCTTTTGCCTGTCACTCGTAAAGTCCAGGGATATGAGTCAGGCAGAGAGCACACGTCGAGGAGATTATTCTCAGTGTGTTTTATTTACAATCAATAAATTTACTGTCGCGTCTACAACTCACGTGTTACATTTGCGAAGTACCTTATTCTTATTTATGTAATACGACATACAGTATAAGCACAAGAGTTTACATCTAGCCTACTGTTATGAGATTCAGAATAATAATAATAATAATAATACATTTTATTTATAGGTGCCTTTCTTGACACTTAAGGTCACCTTACACCATCAATCATAAAAACAGACACAATATTAAAAGAAACGATAAAGATAAAAATGCAAAATACAATTTAAATTAGGCAATGCAGCTGTGAACAGAGGGAGTAAGCTAGTTTAAACAGATACGTTTTGAGTTTGGATTTGAAATGTGGTAGTGAGTCTGTGTTATGGAGGTCAGGTGAATATGAATAAAGGAAGAATATGCCTTTATTAATCTAATATATAAATAAATATAATAATAAATAAGGAACTATAGGTGAAAAGTTCTGGGAACCCCTGAAAGTTTAATCTTTATTTACTCATGCTGTTTTATGTAAAAATTTAATCTGGAAAGTAACTACTAAAGCTATCAAATAAATGTAGTGAGCCAAGGTTCCTGCCACCCTCTTTATTGGTTTGCTCTTAATCATTAAGGGAAAGGGAAGGGAATCATTAATTATCACTTTTTGTTTTAAAAATAATTAAACTTAAAGGCATTTCAATTAAGATTTTGTGTTAGTGTTATTTTACAATAAGTTAAGGTCTTTTTTTCAGTGTACACAAAACAAGCAAACAGTATACTGTATTCATTCTAATCTGAGGTGTGTTACTAAATTTTGACACCAAAATTTTAATTTTTACTGCAAACGAATATTGGTTCTAAATATCGGCTATCGGTTTCACTTGATTATTAATAATCAGTATCAGCCCTGAAAAATCCATATCGGTCAATCTCTACGGTTTATTGCATGAAGAGCACTCCCTCCACTCTAGAAACTCCCTGCTCTTTATGTAAACAACCAGGACCTTCGTGATTGATCTCAAACTAACACAGAGTCATAGGAAGAGACATTAGCAGCATTTTTGGGGGGGCTGGAATATAACTTTTGACCACAAAACAGCAAAGGTAAGACATACTGTATGATTTAGCCAAGTTTTTTTTGTGGTACTCTTTGGCTGCCAGCTCCCCGAGCTCATTTTCATGATCATCAGACTGTGTGCTTTCATATGATACCAGGCTTTTGTGGTTTGTGTGAAATGGTGAAATCAGCAGATGATGTTTTCGTTACATGCGTGTATAATTTCTTGGGGTGTGAATTATGTTTTGTTTGGGTGGCAATCCTTGGTAGAGGCTTTTAGCTGAGTTTCTCCCCATCCTTCTGGTATGCTACAAGTTAGGATTGGTGCTTTCTAGCGTAAGCAGTGACCATCTGAAGTGCGCGCATGTCACACTGCCCAGCAAAGTGATTTTTAATTAGTCACAGTAATACCGTATACCTCGGGAAAATGTGGGGAAGGTTTGACGGAATCAAAATTTGGATACCACCCAACTCTACTGGCATGGCAAACTCTAAAACAACTCCCTACCAACCACAAGGGAACCCAGCTGAATGATTTAATCGCACCTTGTTACTGATGCTGCGGACCTTAGATGAGGAGAAAAAGGGAAATTGAAGAGACTATGTGAATAAAGTTGTACACGCTTATAACTGCACAACCAGTGAAGCAACCAGTTACTCCCCTTTGTACTTGCTTTTTGGTAGGAAGCTCTATTTGCAAATTGACTTACTCTTTGGGATAAATGATGAGGAGGCATGTAACTCTCCGCAGGTATATGCTCAAAAGAGGCAACAGCAAATGAAAGAACCACATCACATTGCATCCATAACTATCAAAAAGACAACAGCAAGAGGAAAATCATACTAAGATTGAAAGAGGTACAGTTCAGTCCTTTCTCCGGGTGACCGCGTAATTGTAAGGAATTTGTCAGAGCGTGGATGGCCTGGAAAATTGCCATCATATTGGGAAGGTCAAATACACATTGTGGTCGCTCAAAAGGGGAAAGACCAGTTTATGAAGTCAAGCCTGAACGTGGCACAGGGAGAGGCAGAATCCTCCACCGTAACATGTTCATGCCATGTAATGCTTTGCCACTTGAAGAGCCAGCCCAAAGATCTCTGGCAGGACAAAATCCTCAAATTCAACAGAGAAAGAGACACAAGGAAAATTAAACAAAGAAAACTTCAGAGGACTCCGAGAGCTTGGAAGAGGAGGAACACTACTGGGCTTATAGGCTGAGACACCACCATCATCAGCCTAGGAAGCAAAATGTTGCACTTCCAATCACTCCGGGAATAGAGGGTCAGCCTGAACTTGGTGCTGAACCAGAGGAGTTCGGAATGGAGACTCCAGTGCAAATATGTGTGGACAACAGTACAGGACATGACACTCAAGAGCCGACACTAATAGTTAAGTCTGCAGACCTTCCCAGAAACCAGGAGCCAGAACTTTCTGCAACAAAGCCAAGCAGGTCACAGAGGGAAAGACAGCCTAGAGAAAGACTGACATAATTTTGTCACAGGACAATAAGGACTGAGATTAGCAAAGTGGTTAAAAAGAAAAGGAGAGGCACTCCGGCTTCCTCCCACAGACCAAAAACATGCTCATTAGGTTAATTGGTAGGGTTGGGCAGTAATCTGGTAATAAGGTATCCCGCGGTATCTAAAAATAGCGACGGTATCAGTTTCATTACCGTCATTAAAAAAATGCTGCGCATATAGGTCTATAGGGGTCTAACATAATTGTAGCATCGTCATAACAAATGACGATCTGGTTGAATTTTCACTCGAGAAAAAGGTGACTATGCAAATGTACATGCTAAAAAAATGAACCTGAGCAGTTTTACAGGTGTTTTAACACAGGTATGTCCAGGCGCTCATATGGGCGTGTCTGAGCAGAGTACCGTTATCTCATCCAAGCACACAGAGAAACTCCTCCATTGAAAACACTTTTTCAGCCTTTTTTCTGCTTGCTATTGTTCTTAGCTGTCATAAAAGGACGAAATGCAAATAAAACTGTAAAATAACACTTCGGGCTGCTCATCAGAGTCCACTGTGAGCGCTCTGCTCGTTCATGAGACGGAACGGTGAAACTAACTGCGTGGTTACGCTGATCAATAGCTCAGTGACCCATCCAAATTCACCATAGAAACACCAATGACGATCCAGAAGGAAGTAAGCCCAGAGATAGGTTATTGCATGAAGAGCGCTCCCTCCAATCTAGAAACCCCCTCCCTTTTATGTAAACAAGCAGGACCTTCGTGATTGATCTCAAACTAACACAGAATCATAGGAGGAGACATGAGCAGCGTTTTTTCGGGCTGGAACATAACTTTTGACCACAAAACAGCAAAGGTAAGACATACTGTATGATTTAGCCAAGTTTTTTTTGTGGTACTCTTTGGCTGCCAGCTCGCCGAGTTTTCGTCGCACAGTGTGGAGGCAGTCATCTTCGTGATCATCAGACTCTCTGCTTTCATATGATACCGGGCTTTGGTGGTTTGCGTGAAGTGGTGAAATCAGCAGATGCAGTGCCATTGACGTGCGCTGTTTTCGTGTTTGTCGTTAAATGCGCATGTAATTTCGTTGGGTATGAATTATGTGTCGTTTGGGTGGCAATGCTTGGTGGAGGCTTTTAACTGAGTTTCTCCCCGTCACTCTGGTATGTTACAAGTTAGGAGCATTGACCGTCTGAACTGCGCGCATGTCACGCTGCACTGCAAAGTGATTTTTAATTAGTCACGGTAATACCGTATACCCCGGGAAAAAGTGGGGAAAGTTTAACGGTATCGAAATTTGGATACCGCCCAACTCTATTAATTGGTGACTCTAAAATTGTCCTTAGGTGTGTGTGAGTGTGAATGGTTGTTTGTTTGTATATGTTGCCCTGCGATCGGCTCGCGGCCGGTTCAAGGTGTACCCCGCCTCTCGTCCGTTGACAGCTGGGATAGGCTCCAGCCCCCCCGCAACCCCAAAAAGGGATAGTCGGGTATAGACAATGGATGGATGGATGGATGAATATTTGATGTTTACGTCAGAAGTCTCCAGAGAAAATCGTAAATTGACAGAAAAAGTTTTGTTTCAGAGCATTGCGTAGTAACACATTATTGTTACAACTGCTCAGGCATAAACTATGCTATACTGTTATTTAAGAGTGGAGTGTGATGAGGTCACATGCTGTACAATAGTGAAGCACTATAAGGGTGAAACCTGTGAAATGCACTTAAATCATGTACTTGTTTCAAACTTTTGAAAAAAGCTATTGCCATTCAGTAGAATGGTTAATCAGTACAGCTATCTTTAATGCTGCTGTTGAATACTGTTCCATCTAGGGCTGGGCGATACGGCTGAAAACTCTATCACGATATAAGTGTTTTATGTCGGTCGATATCGATAATTATTGATATTTTTTATTACCTATTTAAAACAAGGACCAGGAGTAAAATACATTCAATTTAAACATCTTTATTTTAAATTTAACCTCTGATTATCCTCTGATTATAATCCCCTCAGCTATCAAGGCAGAAAGGAAAGGCAATGTCAACACAACCATGGAAAACACTCAAATAATAAATGTAAATAAAAGTGTAAAAATGTAAACAGAGAGAAACCTGAGAACTTTTTTTTCTGCAGGTTTAGTGCAAGGAAGTTCACAAACTGATTCACCTTCTGGTGAATAAAATGTTTTCAAATATGTGCAGTGTTTTGTAAACATAGCAGAAACTGAGGTAGACTTGACATCTGTAAACAAACATGATAGACAGTACAATAAGATTGATTGAACTATAAAACCAGCCTAGACATATGAATAAGTTCTTACTCTAAATATACATGAACTATTCAATTATATTTTTATATTGCAAGTGTGTTAACAACAACAACAACAACAACAAAAGCATGTGTAAGAGATTTTTAGAACCTGGCTTCTCCACAGTGCTCAGCAGAAGCATGTCTTTAGCTATATGATATGCCATTGCCTCTGTTATGTCTGTGCCTTTTAGATGATTTGTCATAAGGCACCTCTGCATGGTGGTCTGCTGCTTGTGTGGTGGTGCTGCGGTTGGTGGACGTTGGCAAATACGGCTGCGCTCCAAAGAGTGAGCGCGGCTAAGGTGGTTAAACAAGTTTGTGGTATTACCGGTCTTTGTGGGAACAACAGTCTTGCATAAGTTACAGACCACATTGGCCTGACTACGGTTCGACATAAAATACAAAAAACTCCATACTGGCGAGCTGACTTTCCCTGTTTTATCGACAATTTCTTCGCTCGCTGCAGGACTCACTTTCTATTTCTCATCTCACTCCTCGCAAAGCATCAAACACGAGACAACGAGATGGCGCAACTGAACTTGATACTATTACGTGATTGCTGTGTTCGCGTGTCACTCCCACTGATCAGCGATTGCTCCCTACGTTGCTCGGTTACCTGAGAGGGAGTGCCTTTGTTCATGCAACCAACCTTGCTTCGAAACTGTTTCTTCCAACGAAGAAAAAAAAATTATCGAATGTTTTATCAAACCCATTTTTTATTGATATTGATTACGTGTCTATCGCGAGACATATCGTTCTCGTTTTATCACCCAGCCCTAGTTCCATCGCCCATGTAGTACTATAAAGTAGTGTTAATGTTGAGGACAACATTTATTTTGCAGATGAGAAATGTGGCACCAGTAAAAAGATTTTTTTAATACATTTTGTTCCTTTGATTGTCATGATGTTTAATAAGACACTGTCAGTTCTACACATTATTGCACTGGCCAGTAGGGGGCAGCCTAAGTTGTCTGTGGCACATTTTCTGCAAGTGAGGTAGACATGACCTGTTGCAGTGAAGAGTCAAAGTGCATGGTATGTGATAAGAAAACGTATGCCCGGTGCTGTGGTACCACTAGCTTGTATGTGTTGCCAATGTATATTTTTCTACACCACTAATGCCGTTGCAGTCTGAATGGTGTAACATATGCACACTCTACCAATCAGCGTCTCTCCCTCTGAAGCTAACAAGCATAAATGAGTCCTGCAAATTCCTGATCTTGATTAACTGAAATAAGCCTGTTTCAGCCAACCCCACAACGTCTTCTCATGGGTTTAACCTCACTGTGGCTACTCTCTTGGTACTGAATGCATAAAACCAAGTGCATAAAGGCAAAGCACAAAAGCTTCAGGCATGTATTAGGAAGTCATAACTACTTAAAGGCTCAAGTGACATATGTTTTGAGCTTTCTTTTAAATATATTTAATTAGGTGGCTTCCCTGATATCTAGGTAATATGTTTCAGAGCTTGGTCAGGTCTCCCTTGCAAAAGAGATCCTTGCTCTAAATGGGACAAACCTATATATATAAAAAAATCTACATTTATATTTAAAAAAATTAAAGCAACATGACGTCATTGCGTACTATAACGTGGGTGATGGGCGGGGCTTCTTTTCTGTTTGCATCTGGGTTATTGATTACACCACAGTCAATTCCCACTTACTGGATCGCTAACGTGACCTCCGTTTTAACAGTAACAACATATTTTCCTTCCGAGAACTAAAAAACATTTGAACTGGCGCCGATACTGAGCGCAACTTACCGGCGTCTTCTCCGTCCAAGTATCTGACGCGCAGGTCATCCTTGCAGTCGGAGCTGTAGTGTCGTGTCACCGCTCCGTGACCGTTCAGGCGAGAAGGCGAGACTTTACCGGAGAAATACCGTCTCGAGCAGGAGGAGGCTGTAGCCAGTCTGCGCACGCTGTCTCGGTCCGCTGTCGGTATGCGAAAGACTTGCAACAGGGCTCTACGTCCCACTAAGACCGCCATGCTAGGAAGCAGCCGTGCTGTTTGACTTTCAACTTTGAACTCAGTCACATGTTATCATCACGTGACTTTTTTTTCCTAGTCTGTAAGGGACACACGAGGCAAACATTGAAATTGTAGCATTATCATCACTTCATTCAGATATTGTAACGGATTTTGTGGCTAAATATTTGAATATTACTTTTAGAATAAATAATAATAGTATTTAATTAAAAGTATCGTATAAGTATTACCCTTCAAGTCCTAATAAAGCTGACAATTCAGATCATCATTTCTGATTAACAGATTCCACAAAAAGTAGGATTTCACATAAAACAATGCTACAGTGTCGGCCATTAACTACAGCAAGGTGTCTGAAAATAATTTCAATAGATCTAAAGATATATATATATATATATATATATATATATATATATATATATATATATATATATATATATAGACTATCAATGTTAGTTCTGGTGCAGATATGTCATATTGGGAAATACAAATTTTGTGAGTATACTGTAATAAGAACACCACTTATAACTTTGTTTTCAGAGTTTCTGTTTTGAGTTGCCACAATAGGAAAAGCAAATGTGGAGCACTGGAAAGTCAAAATGTCAGTTGTGACATCTATTTTAACGCTCAGATTATTTAAAGGGACCAGTTCACTCATTGTGCAAGAAACTGGAAAAATTTCTTAGGTCCCCTTTAGATAGTAAGCCAGGTTTCTGCCTCTTTAAATTTCTCCACCACTCTGACCCACAGGAGGTAACCATACATACATATTGACCATACATACGTTTTTTTTATGTTTTACTTAACAACACTACTAACAGTACTTGAGGACATTTTTCCATCACCCACTATCAGATTTCATAGGCCAGATCACTTGTTCTTCATGAACCTGGATTCATTTCATCATTCCAACACCATAGAATGTGACAACATTCCATGACAACAAATACACACACCATTCTTCTGAAAGGAATCGCATTATTTAATACCATATCAAGTAGATTTGACTGAAGTAAGCATTTTTACAATCACCACAGACAAGGTCACAAGTTATGAAATGCCATTTGATCAGACCCTGACACTCCTAGATTCCATAACATTTAATACTGCAAGTACAAAAACTGTAAGGGCACAAACTGCATGCCTGGAGACATTCTCAATAACACAAATGTTAATTTATGAATTGTCAAAATTTGAGAACAAAAAATATCAGAATATATTTTAGAGCTTTATAAAATCCGGTGACACATTACTCAGTTCCATAATGACAGTCACAATTCTCCATCCAGTGTCACGCACATTCTCTGTTTAACCAGCAACCTGAATGTTTTAAATAATCAACAAGTGTCTTGTCAAAAACATCAGTGAAACAATGACTATTGGCAAAAAGTGAACCAGGGAATGTAGCAGAATAAATTTCAATGTCATGCTAAACTTAGGTTAAAGCCAGTCTGTAACTTTGGTGAAAGGCAGCAGAGAAAATGGAGCCTATGGTGCTGGAATGCAGTATCAGTGCCACTGATTTCAACATGTGTACTGTACTGATTACAAGAGTGATTGAGGTTATTAGCATAGCAAACCTGGAAAAAAAGAGAGCAAAAATGTTGTATTATATGTGTCTGTAATTTTCTTGAAAGTTTCTTGAAAAGGCCTATATAATTTGAAATGAATTATAGGAAAAGTAGGAATGTCAGCAAAAGAAAAGCTCCACTTAAGATCAAGTAAATTAATTATTTATTTATTGTTTTAATCTCCATACATGTTCAATTAGATGTTTGTGTGTAGGCACAAAAATTCCATATTTTTGCATGTTCCGTTGACCTGCTGTGCACTGACTAAAGAATCTCAAGGTGGCAATAGCAGTTATCTTTAAGTAGCTGGAAGTTAAACATCAATTTTTTTCCCATAATTATTACCAAATTATATGGTTCTTCCCAGGAAAAGTCCTGAAAATCATTGTGAAATTATTTAGAAATTACAAAACCATAAAATAAAACACCATCAAACATTCCTCTTAAGTATCTCTAACTATTGTAATTCTGTCAGCACACCAACATAAGAATGGATACAATAACCATAGTGCATTAATTAAACACATCACCAGATTCAGTTTTAAGGCAAACAATGACCAGACAGCAAACTCTGGCAAAACTGCCCCCCAGCTGAACATGAAATGGCAGTAGGACTTTCTCAGCTCCACATCTAAGCAAAACAGTGTTCATTAACAGTAGGTATATACTGATGGGCAGACCCCAATGACAGCAATCATGGATAGTTTGGTAAAAGAAAAACAAAATCTTTACACATAATGTCCTACATATGAATTATGTCCGTTACAAATCATTAATTCATAATTTACAGTAAATTCTTAAAAAAGTGTCCTGAAATCTGTTATCTCTTCTGCAGTGAGAATCAGGTGTTTGAAACAGGTTTATGTAAAAGGCAGGCCTTTACTCCCCTGTTCTATAACAATATCTGATCTGCTCCTGTTTTCATTTGACGTTAATGCATGCTTACCTGCATGTAGGAACATTATACTGAACATCATACTAAATAAATTGAATCAAATGTAACTTAAGAGAGTCGCGTCATACCAACCATTTTTTTTCCAACAGAAACCTTGTCTTCAGTCACCAATTAATTCCAGTCACTTTCACTGACACTGAATTTTTTTTTTTTATCCCTGATCAATCTATGTGACAATGTCAATGTACTGTCATAATTTTATGCATGGATTATTCACATTAAAAGCATGTTAATTTCATTGATGAAAATGTAACAGCTGCCAAAAAAATGCAAATGGTATTATCAAGTGAATGTGAATAGTAACACTATTTGTGTTAGAGAAAATAAGAGTGTTGAGTATGACATAACTGTTGTACAGATGGAATTTGTGCTGTGGTATTGTACATTATTTACCATGTGAACTATTATAGAATTGGTATTTCCATCCCTCTCAGTATTTTTTTATAGCCTATATTAGAAAACAGCCTTTGTTCATGCCCCAACAGCTATTATTGAGCACCCATTATTATAACATTTATGGTAATTAAAACATTGTTTAACCTTAATATCATCACACAGTGCAACAGCAAATACAGTGGAAATGCAAAACATAAAAAAGTCATTAAGAGGAACATCCATTTGACAATGACACATGATGATCAGTGGTGCTTTTGGTTGACTATCACAGATCCTTACTGTGCTTTGATCAGTCTTTTCAGAGAGGCCACTTTTGCAGACAGATTAGTAAAAACCCTGTTTTCAATACTCAGCATCTGAGTGTGCACAGGACGTTTCTTTTACATGTACAACGGTTTTGTTTGAGACAGGGCTTGGGGTTAGCCTACTCTTGCAGCCGTTCTGCAGTGTCTCTGTGCTGCTTTTACGCCACTTCTCAGACTGGTGAGTCCATTCTTGCATGTTGGTGACCTGTAATGACAAAGGGCATGTAGAGGACTGGGTGTATTGTAAAGAGTACCTAGTGTTCTGGTAGCATTCACCCTCTGAAATGCTGACAGGCGAGGAGGACTTTCCAGAAGACTCGTATTCAGGGTCAATGGCCTCCACTTTGATTTGAATGGTTCTGGCTTTGATCCGCAGTTTATGAGGCAAAGCTGAAGAACTGACATCTGGCACTTTGTGTGTGGAGACAATGACACTTCTTGGGTCAGCTACAGATGGCATCAATCCTTTGGGGACCTGCTGCTCATCCTCACCATCTGATGATTTGCTTACAGCACTATCATCTGAGCTTCTGGGGGAGTTACTAGATGACCTGGTGATCTGAAGGAATGAAGTAGGCTGGGAGTAGACTACAGACAAAGGGCTGGCCATGAAGTTTCTATAGAGTTCATAGGGACTACTCCTCTCCTGTGCATAGCTGCTATTCTCTCCTGGTTCTTGCTTGACCTCTGCAGTCCTGCAGATGTTGAGGCTCCCCTGAGTTGCAATACATGTCTCGGGGATGTGAGGTGAATGCTTGATGACTGATATACAGCTGTTGCGTAGGTGAAGAGGCCCCAAATCCCTGCTGGAACCTTGGCCAGCACTGGTTGGAACAATCTCCTGATAGAGGTTGACAGTGGTGGAGCTGGATAACTTCTCGACTTCTTGGGCATATGCTGCCGAGCTCACCAGGCCAAACTTCAGTTTCAATGACAGCAGCTCAGCCCTGAGGGAGGCATTTTCCTCTCCAAGGGCCATCAACTTATTCTCAAGCACCATGTCATTTAAGCGCCGCTTCTCTCTGGAGCGTTTAGCCGCCTCATTGTTTTTGCGACGCCTCTCCCAGTAAATGGTGTCTTTTTTCTCCTCAGGGATAAACTCCCTTTTCCTGCGACAGGTAGTTTTAGCCTTGAATGGGACTGCAGACATGTTGTGGCCTATCAGGTCTCTGTTAGCCACAGCCAAGACCAGGGCATCCTCTCCACTGTAGGCCTCACTAGAGTCCACCTCTTGCTTGATTGATTGCATATTATTGCTGTTAGCTATTGTCACTAGGCTCATAGACTTCTAACTGTACATCATAATGCTTGTATGCAGCAATAGTAACTGCCACAGTGGATTAATCCATATAACTTGAGGACATCTGTGGAATAACAGACAATGAGAGGGGTTTTAGATGTCAAGTCAAAACAAAGTTTCATGTTCAAGTAATGATACTGTGTGTTATATATGACAAGTGATTTATTTCCACTAGGGCAGGTACAGTATGTCTATCTTGCAGATGACTCAATATGAATCTAGATACATGGTCCACAACCAAGTGGCAACTTCCAGGGCTGAGAAATGAAGCCACACCTAAGTGCAAAAAACTGCAGTTCCTCAAATGGCCATTCGAGGTTGGATGCAAAAGTGAGTCAATCCCCACAGACACGCATATTTAAATGGCCAATTTGACAACAGAAATAAACGTATTTACAGCTTGGTGCAAAAAACACATCTATAGCTCTCAACTGCTAATTTCCCCATTCATGACAACTGTAGGGGGGCATGGCCGCTTTAAGTGAAAGCTAACCACTAGGTTTCTGCAGCCAAGCTTCGTTCAGCCTGCCTCAGCTCCAACCACGCTCTACCACTTTACCCATTTTTGGATTTGCCAGGAGTTTGGTGGAGTCAGGCACTGCCAAGATGGAGACATCCACAACCACAGTAACTGAGCTTCAAAATGGCTCTTCAATAATGTCATGGAGCTGTGTCCATATTTTACACAGTCTGTGTCAACAAACTGCAACAGATATTACAGCTACATATGCAGTGTTAATAGTTGATATTGATGTATTGATGCTTCATAAAATTCTGCTCACATTTAGTAAGATTTTGTATTCTTAGTTGTTCAGTAAATAAGCTGTATTGCTTTTGATCAACTAAATTAAAAAATAAACACAGTAACACTAAGTAACTTTTTAACCATTCTTGACTGGGTGTTTTTTACCTTGGTTTCCAAGACAGTGTCCATCTAAGGTTTGGTCCCATATGTCATATCTTTGTAAATGAAACTCATTATAGCTCGAGTAACTGACTTCAGCTAGGAGGAGTTAGGGGCCTCTATGCTTTGGAAGCAGTGATAGCTGCTAAGGCTAGCATTAGCTGGCCTCAGACTCCATTGAGAGTATCAGTCAAAACCTGCCATTTCCTTCAGTGTGAAAAAATTTTTAGAACATTAATACAACAGTAACAGTTTAGCCAGCTAACAACTATTCATTCATATTCATATGCAAACACATACACATGAACAAATCGTATTTATGAACTCCGAGCCAGATTTTATTGTCTTCACAGACTCCAACTCACTCCACTCTCTCACCTTTGAGATTAATGCTCACTCACACATGCAGATCATTCAGCAGTTGAACTGATCAGGTATCAGATGAACACTACAATAGCTTTATGTTCCTGGCATTCCATCATATAGAACTGACTCAAGCTGTTTTTCCTTGCTTTGTTGATGAAACAGAGAACAATGATAATTTCAATGTTACTCCAGTTATTTACACTATAGGAGAAGTGAACATATGCGTCTTGGAAAGACAGTTGCATTTACCTCAAGATCTGGCTAGAATGCATGTCAAACCTAAGGGGAATAACACTAGATGGAGAGACACAGAGAGATCACTACTGTTGTACATCAATATAGCTATATCTCTCTGTGTCTGTTGTTTCAGTACCACTGAGATTAAAACTTCAAAAGAGTTTCTGAGTTTCCTCAAATCCTTAAAAGTAATAAAAATCCTTTGTAGTCAAAGTTCAAAAAATATCTTAAAACAGAGAATGCTTATGTTGGATCTGGTGCCAGAATGAGTGACTATTGTTTTGTCTCATATATAACAATGAACAAGGGATGACTTCAAAAAAACAAATAAATGGTGCATCATATTACTGGTGTCACACCACGCAGCATTTACATTTACACTTACAATTTACACTTTACATTCTTCCTGTGTGTACTCAGGCCCTCTTTTTTGCTTCTTAAAGTTCCATTTAAGCACAGAGCTCACTAGATAATGTATTAATAAAGTTAGAATGGATTATTATAGACTATTATTACATCTAGGATGACATCTGCATTAAGTTTTAAAGCAACCTCTAGTCCTGGGTTTCAAATACTGGTTTGGAGTGGAGTGCTACTTGAAAGGCAATTTGGCCTGTTTTGGGTTTCCAAGTTCCCATACATCCAGAGAAGAAGGAACAAAGGACAACTGACAGCTGCAATCATACTGGCCTGGCAAAGGTTCAAACACAAAAACAAACAGCCGGTAACCTGAGACCTACATTACATACATATATATACATACATATATACACATATATCTACAATGAGGAATGAAATGATGAATGATTAAGGGTGAAACATATTAAATGCCAAGTTGACTAATGTATAGACTGGTACCTTTCTTATGGAATGGACTTGTGGATTCACATGATTTTATATGATCTCAAACAAGCCCACTGTCAGTTCTTTGATAGTCTACCAGGCAACTTGCAATTCTGTGAAACTGGTCATGCCTATTTTAACTATTTGAAATACCAGCCATAGGCGAGTAATCCACTCTAAAGATTTCTTTGTCCATTATTATACATGTTACAATTTTTCGCGGACGATCACTTTCTTTTGTCTTTTCTAAGGAGGCAACACACAGTATGACATCAGGACTAAATTCGGATCACACGTGATTAAAATGGGTGATAATATTGTCGCAACGTTAGCTAGATGTGTGACAGGGGGCGCGGGAGTCCACTGTCGGTTCAGCCGTGACAGGTCGGTTCGAGATATCGGCTCGGACCGCAGTGGTCAGTCAGTAGGTCGTACCATATTCCTTCATTGTGCGTGTATAACGCAATAGCGTTACCCCCCCCCCCCCCCCCCCCCCCCCCCCCCCCCACACACACACACACACACACATACGCACACAATGGTTGCAGATATTACGCAATATTTGCATAATGTGTGACAATATCGACACGGGCCTTTGTTTGTTCTGCTCTGTATGTGTGTGTAGTAAGTATAACTCTTAATGAATAAATGACAAATATGTCTAAGATAATTAACACTACGTGTAACGGGCTGTACTGTGACTACAATGTGGGCTTTCACTCTAACACATGACATCATTGCCTTGCTTACTCATAGCTCTGGCGGCTGAAGCGTGTAGTCTATCTACGCCCTGAAAAGTAAGATCTTATATTAGGAGCATTAACTACAGAATATACAGTATTCCTAAGCGTTGCTTTGTTAACGTTACTTGGATTAATGATGATAACTTCCTAGCTAATTACACACACCGACAGCAGCCACAGGGCGTTGATAAGGTTACTGCCAGCTACATCAAAATTTTGGGTTACAATACTGTGTCGCAATCTGTAAACTCCTGCTACCGGTAGGCCTACGTACCTGAATACAATTAAATACATGTCGTATAAACCAGCTGTTAACCTGCTTTTATCCACTTTATACAGGTGAACTATTAATACAGTACATTACAATTTGTAACGGCCAACCGAACCAATACACATTTATGCATAATACACAAGTTTACAATGATTTTTACAAATAGAGAGGTTAACCAAATAACAGAAATATAAGATAACCAAGCGCCGCTGTGATTATGTTTTTTTGTTTTTTTTTGTTGTTTTTTTTACAAAGCGTAAACACAAGACCATCTCGCAGAAATCTTGTGACACTAGGAGTAAGAATAAGGTTGCCTTTATGTTTAATTCAAATCAAAACTGTACCTTTTCTACCACCTGGCTGGATCGTTTGGTTTGGTTTTCCTCCGCGTGTCAAGCACAGGCCACCAAAAGCTAATTAGGAACGCGATAAAACCCAACAAGTTGCAAAGTAGCTCGCTTTCCTCCAGTGATTGTACCTCTTAGGGCTAGCTACTGACTCATGGATCTGTGTTAGTAGGTCAGTAGTTAAGCTCTTGGCAGCGTGAGATTAAATGACAGCCAATGCAGCCAATCCGAATGAAGCATTTTCCAATTTTAGCCAATGACTCTTGGCTTCAGCAGAGCTCCCAAATCTCATATGAAGCGTGTGTCGTCATCTGCAATGCGCGTGGGGCATTTATGTACGTCAGTTCGCTAAGCAGTACTTGGATTTTTACGATTTTACAACGAAATTCTCCAAACATATATGTTCATACAACTAATGCTAACGGTAATAAGCATCTTTCTTGAAAAAAAAAAAAAAAAAAGGCAACGTGCTTCACAGTGTAATGTTTAACCGCTATGCATTAAATTTATAACACAATACAGTACAGTGCTCTGGCTGAAGACTGTAATATATTTGACATGCTAGATTTAAATGATAAAACAATAACTGGCTTACGTATCAGTCAAATCCAGTTATTGTTTTATCATTTAAATCTAGCATGTCAAATGTTGTTTGTGTTAAATCAATAGATGGAGTTTTACTCAAAATATTCAATTTATTGTCATTTAGTAAAAAAGATTTATACTATGTAACTACCTCAAAAACTACTACTACTCATGATAATAATAATAATAATAACAATAATAAGAAGAAGAAGAAGAAGAAGAAGAAGAAGAAGAAGAAGAAGTATGAGTTAAGTGTGGTTAGAATACAAATACATTACAGTGTTTGTCAAGATACCATAACTAAACCACCACCGCCTACACAAACTTTATAATATCAAATTCATATCGATATTGAGTGGTGGAATGAGCATTCAAATCCTTTATCTAATTAAACTGAGCAATACCACAGTGTAGGGCTGCATGGTGGCGCAGCAGGTAGTGCGCGTGCCTCACAGCAAGAAGGTTGCCGGTTCGATCCCTGGGTCAGGTGGGGCCTTTCTGTGTGAAGCTTGCATGTTCTTCCCATGCATGCGTGGGTTCTCTCCAGGTACTCTGGCTTCCTCCCACAGACCAAAAACATGCTCATTAGGTTAATTGATGACTCTAAACTGTCCGTAGGTGTGAGTGTGGCTGCAATCGGCTGGCGACCGGTTCAGGGTGTACTCCGCCTCTTGCCCATTGTAGCTGGGATAGGCTCCAGCCCCCCGCAACCCCGAAAGGCGGTATAGATAATGGAATACCACAGTGTAAAAACACTCCATTACAAGTAAAAGTCTGGCAACCAAAATTTTCTCAGAAGTAAAGCAAAATGCATAAATTATTAAATTGCAGATGGTAATTAAAACCACTCACAACATCATGACACCAATCTGTTGTGCATCAAGTGAGTTGCCTTTGCTGAACACAGAGGATACTAATAGACAATCTCCACCTCAGCCACATCTTGCTGCCATCTGGCAAGTGATTCAGAAGTATCCACTGCTGTAACACTAGACAACAGAGCAGCTTCTTTCCTCAGGCTGTGAGACTCAACTCAGTTCAACTTAACTCATTCTCCAGTCAATGATTAATAAATGACATGGAACTTTACATTGAGTGCACACATGTACAGATATGTATAGAAGTATATTTAAGTAGCTGTTTATGTTTTTTAATTCAATTTAATTATATTTCAATTTAAATATTTGTATAAATATTATATATGTGAGTAGCATACTGTGTTGTAAAATGACAAATAAAAATTGACTCTGAAATTGCCTGAAAAGATTTTCCACTTAGATCAACTGCAATAGACTCTGCAATATACAATTCATCTTAAAATATAAAATATTTCCTGTGGATGTGTGCTACACACATGGAGTGGTATATGTGGCTGGGGGAACTGTTACCTTATCACTCTGTGGTGTGTTGCATGACTTTATTCGCTCATACTGCTTAACATCTCTAGGGGTCACTGTAGGATAGCTGATTTAAATTTGAACCAAGCTTGTCCCTGGTGTTCCAGAGTTAAGATGGCTGCTGCAGACCAGAGTCTCTGCTCAAATATGTGTTCCTGAGAAATTTGCATGCCGGATTGAATGCGAGCACCATTTGTGAAGTCATCCATTGCACTAGTCATTACTGTTAATGTTCACATAACAACTAATCATCATTATGTGAATCCATATAGGAGATTTAATATTGGACTTGATTAACAGACAAAAATGGCCTAACCCATGTCCATTGTTTGTTGTTGGGCTATATGGTGCTCAGAGAATGTTATTTGAAAATTCAACATGCAGGATTTTCATTGAGTGATTGTTTATCCCTTTTCTCATAGTGCAGATTTGTCAAGGGTGCTCACACTCCACTAGAGTAGAGTGCATTTCAGCCTTTTTGTCACATCCGTGTGGCCTTTGACCTTACAAGAGAGGTACTTATGTGACATCTCTCAAGTTCCTCTTTGATCAAGCAAAAATGAAAGCTAGTATACCCATTGGTGTGCACGATACAAACTATCTTGATTGTATCTGTCTGAGCAAAGAAAACCTGACCCTCTGTGCAATGTACTGTAATATACTAATTAAACAGACTGATATATGTATCTCATAAAGATTTTCTGTTTGTGTGCAAGCATTGAAATAGCACTGACAAGGTGACCTTGCTAACTTGGAACTTCAATCTTTAAATTATGATATAAATAGTAAAATATTTTGGCTTTTTTAAGTGTTTACATGTTTACAGAAGGATCCATCTGTCACATGGTGGCACGGTGGAATGGTGGCAACACTGTCGTCTCACAGCTAGAAGGTCCCGGGTTCGATTCCCACTGTGGGTGCCGGGGGCATGTCCTCCACCTTCGGTGCCTGCTGCTCAAGGAATGGGGCCTTTCTGTGTGGAGTTTGCATGTTCTCCCCAGGTTCACCTGGGGTATCCTCCTTAAAAAAAAAAAAAAAACACTAAAAACATGCAAGGGCTCACCACCTGACGGTGAACATTCATGAGACAGTAGGGGGCTTAAGCAGCCCCTTCAATGACATCTAGTGCATCTGCATCTAGTGTGCAAGAAAGAACGCTATTGTAGGTCATTCATTCCAACAGCTGTCAGACTGTTTAACTCCAGCATCGTGTAATGTAGCACTGTGTTGATGCTATCTTTCTTTACATCATAAACCCACTGTTTTTTATTTGTTTTGTCTTTTTTTGTTCAGTGCTAATATGTGCTCACATTATCCACTTCATCTTGTGCAATATCATAACATCTTTTTTTTTCTAGTTGTTGTGTATTTTTTCTCAACTGTGCAATAACACTATTTATTATCCATATTGACAACAGTATTTTCATAAACTGTACATATTGTGCATATACATGTATGACATTGGCAGTTTTCTCATAAGAATATTGATTTTTTTATGGCATTTAGTATTCTTATAATCTGTACATAATGTACATACACATAGTTGATTTTCTATTCTATATCCTGTATACTTTTTTTTATCTTGACCCTTCTGTGCCACTTTTTTTGTTTTTTGTAATACTTGCTGTCTGCAATGACTTAATTTTCCCTGGTGTGGGATCAATAAAGTCTTATCTTATCTTATCTTATCTTATCTTATCTTATCTTATCTTATCTTATCTTACTTGTATTCTTAGATGAGTCCTTTCTCATCTTGGTTCCCATGGAGTGTGACTGTACTTGGACTGTGATCATAGTGGCGCCTACTGCCATGGTCCTGCTTAACATCCACTTCTACCATTAATTACTAATAGTCATATTTCTATAATCATTATGAGCAGATTATTGTTATCATATACATATACTGTCATGCACACACTGCCTGCTGTTCCACCGTGCCGCCACCATATCATCTAAACAAAATATAAATAATATATACATATAAATAATAACAATACCAATACACACACATATACTGTTTTATCATTCATGATATTTATATTGTTATTATTACTACAGCTTTTATTGTTATTACTCTCATGGTTGTGCATTTCTCTCTCTCTCTCTCTCTCTCTCTCTCTCTCTCTCTCTCTCTCTCTCTCTCTCTCTAAAACAGCTTGTTACCTCACACCCTTTAATTATGAGGGGCTGTGAATGTCTAAATAGGTCAGGACAGTTTAAAGCAGATGACTGACTCTTTAATATGTTGCTCCCTGGTGTCTGTTTTTAACACGCGCAAATATTTGAATAAACTCAGAAGCAGGTTGCCTATATTTAATGGCTTGTTTCTTATTGGTGAGTTCCCACATTCCTTTGCTTTTGGCCATGGACCACTGATCTTTCAGATCAAGGAGGAGATCTACTGTTTCACCATCCTTACTTCCTATCAACTGCATAGCTTGACTTACATCAAAGGGTGTACATCAATATGAGCTGCAATTCTGAAAACCTGTACATGACAAGTGGTTTGCTGACAATGCAAAAAAACAAAAAACAAAAAACAAAAAAAACATTATAGGATTATTCCAGTCTTAATATCAACCAAGTACGCAACAGTGCACCTTAAAATTGTTGTTGCCCCAGTCCACTGCTGCATAAAAGTCTGATAAATAATAATGGTCAAATTCCAGAGCTCTCACACAGACCCCATGGTCTTCCTCTGTGAATTGGAGATGCAGAACATCAGTTATTTGGTTTTTGTTTTTTTGTCACAAACAAAGTAAGGGAACGGACATTGGGTCACCCATCTCCATTACTGTGCACCAGTAGTCTGTACACCTTCCTCACCCCTTAAGTATCAACAGCTTCATCCAACACATCAACTGACACATCAACTTCAGGAGTGAACAGGAACAGGTGGGTACACTTCTGGACTTAGACACCTGTTTATGTGTAGACTGATGGGAGCAAAAGACCATTTACATCACCAAAGATCAATGGTGACTGGAGAGCATCCTCCTTAAACAGAGCATACCTCTTATTAGTGAGGAGGGGGACAGAGATGGTGTAGCAGCAGGACCTGGGGTGGCACTCCAGGCCAATGTGTATGGCCATTCACATCTGACATCAAAGTCCATCCTTGAGCAGGGACAGAGGCCACATGGCCAAAATTCTATACTTTGGTGAGACACTGACATGGCTGTGTCCCAGTTTTTTCCCTTGTTTCCTTATATTTACCCTTCCCTGTGTCTTCTTCTCTCTGCCTGTCACTTTTTTCCTCTCTGCCCTGCCTATGTGATTATTTGAGTGGAAACATGTGCTGAAGAGCATACCATCACCAGCTGTAGCCCATCCTGTAATCAAGCCTTCTACAAAGACACAGCTCTGCCACTTTCACCTTGTCTGATCCTAGGCTACATTTACACTTAGGGAAAACGTGTATGTTTTCATGTGGTTTGGCCTCTCGTTTACACGCATGGAAAACAATCATTTTTAAAAACTCTGACCAAAGTGGAGATTTCTGAGAACGGCGGTTATGTGTTGGCGTGTAAACAGCGTTAAATGGCATTTTAGGTTCCGAAACGTCACAACATGCAACTGAAAATACTTAACCTCATCTGAGCTACCTATGTTTACGCTCGCGCCCATTGATTTGGTATAGTTATGATGGCACTCAACGGCGTATTTGTCCGGGTTCATGTAAACGACAACATTTTTAAAAACGATGTTGTGTGCATGATAGAGCTGGGCGATATGGCTGAAAACTCTATTGCGATATAAGTGTTTTATATTGGTCGATATGGATAATTATTGATATTTTTATGACCTATTTAAAATAAGGATCAGGAGAAATATACATTCAATTCATTCAATTATTTTTATTTTAAATGTAACCTTCCTCTGATTATAATCCCCTCAGCTATCAAGGCAGAAAGGAAATGTCAACACAACCATGGAAAACACTCAAATAATAAATGTAAAAAAAAGTGTAAAAATGTAAACAGAGAGAAACCTGAGAACTTTTTTTCTGCAGGTTTAGTGCAGAAAGTTCACAAGCTGATTCACCTGCTGAATAAAATGTTTTCAGATATGTGCAGTGTTTTGGAAACATAGCAGAAACTTGACATCTGTAACATACAAACAAACATGATAGACAGTACAGTAACACTGACTGAACTATAAAACCAGCCTAGACATATGAACAACTTTAGTCACTCTTTTTACTCTAAACATACATGAACTATTCAATTATATTTTAATTGCAAGTGTGTTTAAGAAAAAAAAAAAGTACGTGTATGAGATGTTTATAACCTGGCTTCTCCACAGTGCTCAGTGAAGCATGTCTTTAGCTATATGATATGCTGCTGCCTCCGTTACGTCTTGGTGCCTTTTAGATGATTTGTCATCAGGCACTGAAGCAGATACCTCTGCATGGTGGTCAGCTGCTTGTGCGGTGGTGCTGCGGTTGCAAATGTTGTTGGACGTTGGCGAATACGGCTGCGCTCCAGAGTGAGCGCGGCTAAGGCTACGTTCCCACCAAACGCGATGAAACAAGATCGCGCCGCAAGATTACATACAAAGTCAAAGACGCGATGTGAAGCGTCATTTTGCCGGGCGACGCGATGGCCGCGATTGCGCGGCGCGATGGACGCGTTGGCCGCGAAAATCGCTCTCATCGCGTCGCCCCATCGCGCCATCGCTTCATTGCTCGAGTTGAAATTATTGAACTTTTGCGGTGGATTCGCGTGGAGACGCGCCACGACAGCCTATCAGCGTTGAGATCGTCATCGATGTGCTGACGTACGGACGTGGTCGACAAGAGAATGAAATGGCGGAAGAAATGTTGTTATTGGGCGGGCTTGTCGCGCGATGCGATGACGCCGCAAGGGGTTTTTGTACCAGCATCAAAACTGGAGCGTCTGGCGCGACGCGATTTCATTTGAGGCGCGATTTGAGGCGTTTGGTGGGAACGTAGCCTTAGGCCAGTTTTGACGCTGGTACAAAAACCCCTTGCGGCGTCATCGCGTCGCGCGATTTCAACTCAAGCGATGAAGCGATGGCACGATGGGGCGACGCAATGAAAGCGATTTTCGCGGCCAATGCGTCCATCGCACTGCGCAATCGCGGCCATCGCGTCGCCCGGCAAAATGACGCTTCAAATCGTGTCTTTGCATTGACTTTGTATGTAATCTTGCGGCACGATCTTGTTTCATCGCGTTTGGTGGGAACGTAGCCTAAGGCAAAGGCTACGTTCCCACCAAAAGGCTACGGCTTTGAAAACGGAGGGGCTAAAATATCCATCCATTATCCATACCGCCTATCCCTTTCGGGGTTGCGGGGGGCTGGAGCCTATCCCAGCTACAATGGGCGAGAGGCGGGGTACACCCTGAATCGGTCGCCAGCCAATTGCAGGGCCACATGCAAGGACAAACAAACATTCACACTCACACTCACACCTACGGACAATTTAGAGTCATCAATTAACGAGCATGTTTTTGGTCTGTGGGAGGAAGCCGGAGTACCCGGAGAGAACCCACGCATGCACGGGAAGAACATGCAAACTTCACACAGAAAGGCCCCGCCTGACCCGGGGATCGAACCGGCAACCTTCTTGCTGTGAGGCACGCGCACTACCTGCTGCGCCGGCTAAAATATCCATTTTCCAAAATACCCTGCTATGTGTAATCGTAGGCCTAGTCTCATGTACAGGTTAAGTGTTGCTCTGCACCAGCCTTGTATGTTGCCCTTTGTCATTTGCTTCTGTCCTGTTTTCCATTCCTGGGACAAACTTTGTTCTCTGTGTTTTCATGGTCCTGTGGCCCTTAGCTCCAGCCCAGCTTCCACTCCCTCTCCAGTTAAAGTCTGCTGCTATGCTCATCCAGTTCCCCTGGAGACCTCTCAGGACCTGATTCTCATCAACCACTGCAACACTTTGTCTACTCTATTCCGGACCCTGTCTCTGTAATGATTCACTGTCTCAGACATGCTGTGGAGCTGCTGAGCTCATATTACCATCCCATTTGCCCTCATAATTGAATACTTAAACTATCATGCCCGTGCTTCTACCAAATTGCATGTTGAAAGTGAAGCTTATTGGGAGCCAATCTAAACATTATCTTTATTCTATAGCCATGACAGTGCAATTAGCATTTACTGTATAATGGTACATTACAGCAAAAAAATCGTAATTGCCAGTTTAATTAAAGGGAAATATATTCCCACAAATATATGAATTTCTTCATACGGCAGTTCTTCTAAGCCTCAGTGGAAAGGTACAGTATTTGATCGAAAAGGTTCTTTTATTAGTATCAGCAATAAATGTATTTCTTCAGTACAAAGTACTTCTTTTGATCACTGCAACTTGATTGTGCGGCATACCATATATTAAACTCTCTGCACATTTAATGACAACTGATGGCAAAACATAATCAAGTGATAGCACATATTTTCCTTTCAGAAAATACACCATTTTATTCATGGTTTTATGTGAATATTATGGGCCAAAAACTTTTTAAACAAAGCAAAGATATGGTAGAAAAGAGTATAAAAACGAGGCTTAGCAATCTTCACCAATAATGAAAAAAATCTAAAACCAATCCGTACAACTTGATTGTACAAAGTTGAAGTTAGTATCAACCTTGTGGAAAATAAGTTACATGGAATGAAACCTAAAAAAGACCTGACAGACCTGAAGACCTGAAAAAACAAAAAATATTTTTTCTTAGTCCTTGTTCTTCTGATAGATAAGTTTCAAAATACATCTCAGTGATAATAATAATTAAAAAGCTACAGACTTTCTTTCAAAACTCACTACAACATTTTTACATTCTATTGTTCTTTGATTGTAATGTTCACAAACCATAGAATGATACCCTCATAAACAACATAAAATTGTCATTAAGAGATGCAAAATCTTGAACGGGCAAAACACTTATCCACCACTACCCACCTGGTTTCAGTCCTGGGTTCTGGTGGGAGTACTAAATTGTGGATTCCAATAAACGCAAGTAGTATTTTAAGTAAGGAAGAAGAATGTGAGGGATCAGGCAATTTTTTTTTTTTTTTTTTTTTTTAACTAAACTAAAAATCCTACTGGTTGGTAGGGTACCTGTATAGAGGGGTAGGGTATCACAAGTTGGGATGTGGGGGTGGGGCCCTTATGGCCTCCCAGTGAATGGCATTGCTGGCAAGTGAAAGGAGATGGCTTGAGGCTTCTATAAAGACAAGGCAATCTCTAAAGTACTTGTAGATAAGGGAAAAGAAAATGTTTTGTGTTGCACAGCAACAGCAAGAACATAAATTCTTCTGAATGGCAACATGAAAAAAACATTCTGAAGAGGATTGCAGGATTATTTTTGCCTAATTATTGACATAGGAGTTTAACACATGAGACACACAACATTCAAATGTGTCTATACAAGAAAACATTCAGTCTCTTCTGCAAAAATGCTCACTTTATGCTGCTTTTGAATTTTAGGCAAGCACAGTTCACAGAATATTTCAGCTCCACTGTTCTTTGAATAGCGTCTCACTTATGTGTCTGATAAGTGAATCGCCAACTCATCGGTCTGTGGAGGGTCACTGTCACCTAGCAATTCTGTTTCAGGCACTGCCAAGTCCTTATTTTGGTCAAGGTCTTCCTGGGACATCCTGTCAACCGGGTTCTCATCTATGGTCTTGGAGTCCTCATTTAGTAAAGTTGCTCGCTCTGTGACAGAAGTATTAGATGGGGCAGTGGTGACGTAGCCTGTAGATGTGGATCCACTGCCACTATGATGAGAACTAGGTTTGGGAACCATCTGTGGTGGATGTTGCATCTGCTGGTGGGGTATGGGCATGGGTATTTGCATAGGGTAAAAGTTCTGCAGATAAGGGTAAGGTGGCATGGGGTGATATCCATTGACAGGGATGTAAAGCTGTGGGGGCACCACTGGTCGATGGATTTGACCCTTCACTGGCATGAACTGGGGCTGATGGAATGGTGAACTCTTTTTAGGATTGGTGTAGCGCGATGTATTTGCTGTGCTCATGCTGATGCTGCTAACAGGACTGGTGCTGAGAGAGCTGATCTGGGTAGTGTTGCTGGTGCCAGAAGTCTGAGCAGAGTTGTTGTAGTTGGACAGACTCTCCCAGGTACGCAGACGTGTGTGGATGTCCTTGAAATGAGGCCTTCTTACTGGAAACTCACTCCAACACTCCAGCATAAGTCTGTAAATCCAGGCTGGGCAATCATCTGGACAAGGCAGTAGCTGGTGGCTTTGCACCATCTCTATCACGTCCTGATTAGAGTAACCACAATATGGCTGCAGACCGAAACTGAAAGTCTCCCACAGCAAGACACCAAAAGACCAGATGTCGGAGTCAGTGGAGAACTTGCCGTACATAATAGCTTCTGGGGACATCCAACGAATGGGGAAAGGGCCGGTGCCCATCAGATTGTAGTAATCAGCAGAATAGACATCTCTAAACAAGCCCAGATCCAGGATCTTGATGCTGAGTTTGTCAAAGACCAGAATGTTTCGGGCAGCAAGGTCCTTGTGGACTACTTGGTGGCTGGAAAGGTACTCCATACCAGCAGCAATTTGGGTGATAATGTGAAGGAAATCAGCTTGCTCCAGTGTGGACTTGACTGTCTTATCATCATCTAAGCTGCCGACATCTGAGTTGGGGGATCGCATCACCAGATACTCATGCAGGTCACCAAAGCTGGTGTAGGTGAATAACATGCTCTTTGGATGCTCTTTGGTAACCACACCCAGCAAACAAACAATGTTTTGGTGCTGTAGGTGAAAACGGAGCATGGCTTCATGGCGAAACTCCTCACAGAGGGTTGCATCAACCTTGTCTTTTAATGTCTTGATGGCCACAACCTGGGTCTGCTCACCAGGTGCAGTGCCATACAGGTGACCCTTGTAGACCTTGCCGAACCGATCTTCACCAAGTTCCTCCATAAATCGTACTGTGGACATGTTAATCTCCCGCAACTTGACCTACAGCCAGAAAGCAGTAAATGTAAATACATAACATCAAAGTGTATGACCAACAATAAAACCTAAAGTAATAGTTTAGCACTGGAATGCAACAGTCCTTAATTCAAGTTTGCAGAAGTCATGTTCTTTTTTATCGCTGGGTGTTCAGACCAAAACCAGCACTGCATTATAAAAACAAACAAACAAACAAAAAAACAAACAAACAAACACACAAACCACAGCATTGCATTGGTGTGCTACTTCAGATGCAGATGAGCTGATGAAATATGATTCAGGGATGGATTTAAGTTTAAGTAACAGGTCCATGAGTTGTTAAGGTTTACCAGACACCAAAAGACAGCACAGCGTTTTACAGACCTGTCAACCCTCATATTTTTCCCTGGATTCTTCCCTTATTTTTTCCCCTCTCTCCAACTGTCCTTGTGTTTCAATATTTTCTTGTAAATCTCCCATATCTTTAATGTTTCTAAACAGAAAAAAGGTTGGCTGTAACATTGACAGGAGGCATAACTGCAGCGTCCTATGGTAACGCAGGTGGCAATAGGTAGAACAGTTGTAATATCTAGTGACAAGATGGGTCAAAAGGCACAATCAATTGGCAACAGCAGAATTATCCCATTTGTTACAAAGTAATGCACCCTGAATGTGTGCTTGCAGTAATGTACCAATTTGTTTAATACTATATGCATACCTAAAAGCACAGAATAAACTTAAATTACAGAGGCCTTCAGTTGACACCTGCATTATTATATCATCTTGAAGTGGGACTCAAGTTGTAATCTAGTTTTGAGCCTTTGGTGTTTCACGTTATGTTTTCATGATGCAAATTCCTATTTTACCAGACTTCTTTGCCAGGGTTAAAATTTACAAGGGGGCTGCGTTTTCTAGTGCAGGGCTAATGTCAGTCTGAACATTGCATCAGAAAGAATGTAAAAGAAATACTCCAACATCAATGACCTTCTGCACTGTGTATGTATTACCTGGTGTTTTTGTTGATTGAGGAGTGACAGCTCCATGTCCTGGCTTGGTGAGGTGCTGAGCTGGCAGTGAGGTGGTGTGTCAGCTGATGCCTTTTGCTTATTGCGACACATGCAAACCAGAAAGAACAGGCAAGCAATGACCAATGGGATGGTAATTGCAGGTATTAGAATGAACACAATCTCCTTCCTAGGGTTCTCTGGATGCTCTGGAGATACAGAATACAGAATAGAGATACAGAAGTAGCAAGTTAAGTTCTCTGAGTTGTAATGTTTCATTGTAACAGTATAATTTTTTAACACGTTATCTGTGGTATCAACATACATGCAATACTAATCCTCATTTAGTGTTCTTCAATATGATTTGTTCTGCTTGACATTCAAATGAAAAGCTATACATTATGTAAAAAATACTGGATGTCCCTCAACTGAGCTTTTAGTGGGACATCAGTCTGTCTTAACAGTCAACTGACAACAATGTCACCATGGATAATCCATGCTAAAAGCCAAATCCATCCTCATGGTGCAAGAATAAAATTGTAATTAGTTAGTTTCTTTTCTATCAGGATAATGCAATCTATATGCTGGATTCAACTTTGGATGTTCCTACAGCACTAAACTCATAATTTGTATGGCATCAATGTTTTTCCTGTTTTTTTCACGTTTTATCCAGTTTCTACCAGGGAACTATACTGCCATTTAGAGACTGAAAGCGGTTAGGTTTCAGATACATGACATGAGACAGTAATAATTAGTGATGCTTAATTCACCAAATATAATCTGCCTTTCCTTGTTTCTTTGTTCTATTAGTTAGCTATTAGTTATCATATATGTTAGTGTGAGTATTGAAGAATGTTGTTATTATTCATCAAAAGGTATCTGGCGCATGTTGTGAATGATGTTGAAATGTCATTGAAAAATGAATCATTTAAAATATATGTGATTGACCATAGTGAGAAGCAGATGAGTCCATTGCACGTAATCATTAGTTAATGTTTTCTCTCTATAAGACGAAATCACTGTGTTCACCTGTAAATCTTTCTACATGTGCAAAGGTCTGTTTGTCACAAGACATGCCTCAGGACGCCGAAATTATATTCCTGCATATATTTTAGTTTATACAGTTTGTATGTTGTTAAAGCTGCAGTAGGTAAGATCGAAAAGAGAGTGGACTTAGCCTGAAAATTTGAACCAACACAAGTGCCACGTCACTCCACCTCCCTCTCCGCTGCACTCATGTGCTGCCTCCAAGTCCCTCCTCCCTATGGTGTCTGCATGGCTGCCGTAACAACCAGTAGCATTAGCGTTAGCATCGGAAACAAGCTAACTCTGCCCAGCCCCTACATCACAGTAGCTAACATACCTTACTCGCTGCGGAGTGTTACTGTAACAATCACCATAAGCTTTATGGTTATTTGTTGTCTTAGCCCTATATGCTGTTGTTGGCAGCACCGGAATTAGTGATGGGCACGCCAGTTCTTTTAGATGTACTGAATCACTAGAATCAGTTCACTAGAAAGATTCGTTCAAAAGATTCGTTCGCCGAATCACCGTATCATTCAGTGCTTGGCAGGAGGAGCCTGCAACTCCTGAATTGATATACGGCTGAACGGTTCAGGTTTCAGTTCAGTTCACAGCTTCCAGGACCAGGAGACGAGAGTGTTGTGACTGTGTTGCTTTGACAAACACATTTGTAAATATAAAACTCCTGTCCTGTCCTATGGTATGCTATTTAACTGGTCTACTCGGCAAATTGGGCTCAGTGAGTGATCAGTTCACTGAACGTATACCCCACAGTACATTCAGTGAAGGATTCACACTGAATACGCACCGTTCCCTCGCAAATTGTCGCAATGAGATGATCAGACAGTCACGCATTTTCTCAAACTGCGGGTTTTATACACTACTTGTTACATGCTGTGTCCTACTGTACGTGAGTTGTTGCGGTGGCAAATTTAGCAGAGTTTAAAAAAAAGCGAGTCTCACTCTCTTCTCATTACTGCCAGCCTAACGTTTTAAGTTTGTTTATCTGGAAACTAAATCTGTTAAAACAACGGGGAACAACGGTCTCCATGAAAGTGTATCCCTCAGAAGAAAATGATTCAGGAGAGTGTAGTTCACTGAGTGATTCAGGCGTCGGTGACGCGGCGCAGTCAGCACGTGCAGTCCCTCTCTCCCTCCCTGCCTGCAACTATTTACAACAATGATTATTGATAGGCCTGGGCTTTCAGGGGCCTCTGTTGGTCCCTGGACCTCACTTTGAAAACCACTTATCTATTTTTTTCAGTATTCATCTCAAATGTCCCAGAAATGGTGCATTTATGTATGCAAGAACTCAATTTTTGTGGCGTGCACGGGTGGGGTGGGGGCTTGGGGGCTTGGACTCTCAGGGACCTCTGTTGGTCCCTGGACCTCACTTTGAAAACCACTAATCTATTTTTTCAGTATTCATCTCAAATGTCCCAGAAATGGTGCATTTATGTATGCAAAAACTCAATTTTTGTGGCGTGCATGGGTGGGGTGGGGGCTTGCTTGCTTTCTTGCTTGGAGCCCCAAGAGACCCTAGCAATGCCACTGCACACAGAAACTACCACACGTCATGTAGTTGACCAATCAAGTGCGGCTTGAACAGCAAAAAGTCAAGAAAAAAAAACAAAGCGGCTCCCGCTCCGGCTCCCAGGCAGCAGCTCTGATCGTTAACTTCCCCTCTAAGTGCCGTTTCTTTAGGGACCAACACATCACCAATTCCTCTACCTGATCCACTGTTATAAAAAAATAGCGGCACAACTTGTTGGCCGGTATCCTGGTAATTTAACGCCCAATGCATGAGACTTGAGAGCCCTGTATAATGGCATCAACAACAGGGACATGTGAAGACTATAGAGCCTGCCATTAGTTTCTACAGCATCTATATCACTGACCTCCAGAAGAACATGAACATCTGAAGAAATTGATTAAATATGTACAACATTGTTAATAGCTTGTGGACAACATCTTTCATTACATTATTAATAATAGGTATAATATAGAATATTATCTTACAAAGAGTGTTGAAAGACTACTCACAGTGCTATCCTGCACTACAGACCTCATATTGCAGCGACCAGTGTGAAAGAATTTTTGTGATCTAATCATGAGAAAAGATGATATCTAAAGTCTCTTTCAAACACTCATTCAGTGACAAGGATGGAATAAATTTCCTTAATTGCCCCAGTAAAGTCAGCAGTATCTGTTGTGCACACAAGTAGTATTTTGACACAATGTGACATTTACACACAAGTGGTAATGTGATGTAATGTGATACTTTTGTTCATACAATAACTTAAACGATAGATTATATTTTTAACACGCGGACACACACACACACACACACACACACACACATACATATATGTATATATCTATATATATTTATAGACAGACTATTACAGAATATTACTATGTCACAGTGAAGCTGAACTTTTATCTTTTGGATATAAAATGTCATCACTTCATTCAAATCAGTGGCAGGTTGCACATTTAAAATGTAGCTAGTTACTTTAATGTGCTACCAATCAACCAACAAAGTGAAAACAAGTAAAATACAGTTTCAAATTGTTGTGGTTTGTCATACAAACTTTGTCTTTCAATCTTTTATGGAGATGGAATCCATAACATGTTGAGGCCTGCGCTATACTGATGGATTATCACCTCTTGGTGCAAAGTGGTATTACAGGGCTATAGGCTTGGGGCTAGCTGGTTAGCATGATAACTTCAACAGATATCTCTGCAACACAATACATAAACATCTTTGACATAACGTCAGGAGTGTTCCCTCTTCACATTCTGTTGAAAATGTCAGTTCATTTTTTAAATGTTTTAAAATAATTCTAGGCATATCTTGAACAGTGCACCTTTAACAGCCAAGAATCTTGACTATTTTACATATACATATTGTATACTTGATGTCCTTCTCTATTGCTTACCTTTGTTGTTTCAGCTTTATCAGAAGATTTGTTATCTTAAGATAACCTGAAAATGTGAATAATGCAAGTGAGTATCAGCAGTTACCATATTTATTGAATTACTCTACTTACTACAAGATTGGATGTCACACAGATCCACCCTGACCTGAGGGTCCAGGGTGAAGCACCAGGGAGCCTGCATCTGGCCTCCTGGGTTACGGCAGAAGTTGTGACTTCCCCAGAGCTCAGGGTATTCCTGGGACAGGTGGTGACTGTGAGGGTACTGAGCATTCCACGGCTGACAGTGATGACCAGATTTAGTGATGCTGACTGTACCCCTGTAGTCAGCCCCACTTCCATTGTAGCAGCTGTGGTCTGAGGGGTAATCTGTAGAGCAGCAGATAGTGACTCATTATGGATATTCCTACACACTAAGAAAGGTGACTTACATTTTGTGGGTTCACAAAATTATTCCATATTTAGGACATATCTGCAGATAGCATTGACATATAACGTTATAGCCCTGTGGTGTGCAACAAACAGGGTTACAAATTTTAACAGGACTGTTGTTTTGATATTATTCATATTGTGTTGCCTTTTTTCTGTATGTTACCTAATGCATTAATTACTAATTTGGATGGAATACTTCAACATTTTGGGAAATGTGCTTATTTTCATTATTTTTACTTTTTTTCCAGTGGCAAGTTCTGATCAAGTTTTACAGAGGAGCAACTAAAAGCATGCTGACAAGATAAACCCAGGACCCAGGACAAAAGGGCTCTGCAGAGGGTGATTAAAACTACCCAGAGCATTACTGGTAACCATATACCAAGCATCAGTGATAGCATTACGGTGAGATGCCTGCATAGAGCCCACACACCTGCCCCAGCCGAAGCTGATCACCTGACTGCTGTCTGGCAGGTGACACAGAAGTATCTGCTGCCATACAACCAGATTGCAGAGCAGCTTTGTTTTTCAGGCTGTGACACTCCCCAACTCATCCTTCACACTCCAAAACAGTTTTCCTTGAGTAAAGCGAAACTGGGACTACAGCTTACATTTCGTTGAGCAACCTGTTGTAGAATATGTATTACCTTTATTTAATCAGGGAAGGCCATTGAAAGTAAGCTACACCCTAATAGCAGCACATATAAAATACATCTAAAAATTACATTACTGTTGTGTATATATAATGGCATTGTCCACTTACTGATGCACTGTGCTGTTTCTTAATTTCCTCACCTAATCAATTTAGAAAAATTGTGAGTAAACGTGGTCCTAGAATAGAACTGTGTGGCACACCTTTGGTAACACTCATGAATGAATAGTCCAAACAGGTGGCGTTCTGCCACTGAGATAATTTGTAAACCAAATACAAATTTTTCATCAAATTAAATACATTACAAGCATGTCCAAAGAATTTGATGATCAAAAGTATTAAAAGCCTTGAGAATTAAGTAAATAATCCAATAAAAAAATGGGTGACAGTGATGCTTATTATCTAAAGCAACGTCATTGAAGACATTTGACGTTGGTTTCACAGTACTATACTAGCGTGAATGAGCCTAAAATTTAAAACCAGAGTGTTAAATAAAAAATTTAATAAAAGGTTTGCATTGAATGTATCACATAT
Organism: Chaetodon trifascialis; assembly: GCF_039877785.1. NCBI lineage: Eukaryota > Metazoa > Chordata > Actinopteri > Chaetodontiformes > Chaetodontidae > Chaetodon > Chaetodon trifascialis. Next base: position 24,014,201 of record NC_092075.1, read on the forward strand.
ACTCTTGAGATAGTGGTAGAACCTTGAACTCATTCAGAAGGTAAGGATGAACAATTATGTGATAATGATTTAGCTGTTTTCCAAAACTTAGCTGGGTTTCCTTCACTTTCAGAATGTGAAGAGACATAAAATGATGATTTGCTATTTTGAATAACATGGAGACAAATATTACGCTGCAAAAATATTGTCAATCAGCGGATGGCTTAGTCATGTGGGCCTTGTGCCAGGCATCCCAAGCACATAACATATATCTGCAATTTCTGAGCAGGACCAATGTTTGTTCCTGTTTTTGACTTAACCTCAGCAATTGTCATAGTAAACCCAAAATCACTGTAGTACAAATCAGACAAAAAAGCTTGTTCAGAAAATTGTTTGAAATTCCTGTGGACTGTGATAGATGGTTTGGATCTTTGTAATTTCATGTCACAGATGCATGCTTTTGGACAGTGGTCACTTTAGTCAAGAGGGAAAATACCACTAGATTTATAATGCGGTTGTCTATTGGCTAAGATAATGTAATAATAAAGAGTGTGGCCTTTTCTTTTTTTTTTGGATCAAGTCGAGTGGGGAGAAAATGAAGACATGCTGTAATTATCAGATTCGTTATTTAATCAATTAATGTTCATGTCGCCCCGGGAAAGAAGTTTTGAACAATCATAGCTGGATATCAAATCAAATAAATCATCTATCACACCTGCAGGTTCAGAGGGTGGATGATAAAACCAATAACTAGCATTGACCCCATCAAGGTCAGTGAGAGGAGGACGTTAGGCAAGCTGACATCAATCATGGATAACCCCTCTCAACCTCTGCATGAGAAAGTGGGGGCATCCACTGAGTAAGAAGGTATACTGCCGCAGGTCCCCTTATCCAGTGGCTGTGAGACTATGACTCACTATGACTAGCAACTGTGGCACAGGAGAAATAGTGGTCGTCCACCAGGAGATCGATGGTATGATCCCTGGCCTTGGCAGGCCCAAGAATCCTTGGGCAGATACTGAACCCAAAAACTGCCCCCCGTGTTGTACCATCAGCGTGTGAATTCATATGTATGTCGCTTTGGATAAAAGCGTCTGCCAAATGACTAGTTTCTGGTTGTTTGTACTTTGAGTTTGATGTGATTCCTTTGTAGTTTTCAGTGCATTAAACAGGTATGCCAAAATGACAGCCTGTCTGAGAATTTAATGACAAACTGTTGTACTAATTTATTAATATATTCATGAGCAAGTTGTTTCAGTAACTTCAATGTGTGCATGACATCCACCTACATGGACGCAGTTTTTCTGGTGGCACTCCTATCCTCATACAGGAAGCAGCATCAGGCGTGCCCGACCGTGGCAGCAGGTGACAGCTGGGGAGCTCCAGCTGCATGAGGATCATGGGATTGGAGCGGGCAATGGTGTACTCAGCTTGGCACAGATCATTCTCCAGTGCCTCACACTCATCACGACAGAGCTGACGCCGCTGAGGGATCTGAGAGTCCTCATCACACAGAGGGAAGATGTAATAGCAGAAGGACGGGATGGCAAACCTGGAACACTGATCTGATAGGTGTGTGGAGGTGCCAATCATGGTGAAGGCAGCTTGAGGGGGAGAGAGATATGAATCAAATATATATATATAACACTGTTTCCCACATGTTATGCTCCCACATAGCTGATCTCAGAATTAGAATTATATCCTGTTGTTTATTGATAATAGTTTAATATGTCACCCGAGAGAGCCAGTCGGTTTCCTTACCTGTGATGCGGTTTTCACTCTCTCCCTGCATCTGCAGAGACTCAACATAAATGCTCTGGTTGCCGATGAAGCGAGCACAGGCAATGCCTCGATACGGCTGGCAGAAACCTTTTTCACGAGACCTGAAAGGGAGAACAAACTTTGATTTAGGTACAAATGTTTTGTTTTATTTATTTTTATTTATTTATTATTTTTTGTGTGTTTGTATGTATGTGTGTTTGTGTGTTTATGTCAGTTGAGAAGTCACAATTCAGAAATTCTAACAGCATGTTTGAAATAATTTAAGAACAGACTTCTGGGTTGACTAGGCTCTGTCATTTACAAGCAAATATGGAGTGAGGCTCACCACTTGTGTGTTTTACTTTGTGATATGATGAAGTGTATTTTAATGCTTTTTTGCTACATTAAGCTCAAGTTCTATAAAATCTGGGCATATGGTTAACATTCATGCTGAAGTTAGCAAATAAAAATTTGCACTCCATGAAAGCTATATATGAGAATAAGAAAAAACTTTCAGAAAATTCTGCTACTTCTATTATTACTATCTCTGTTATAATTCTGTTATACAAATTAAAATGTACTCACTGATGTGATATTTTTTGTATCAACATTGAATGATGACTCAACACAGACTCCTAAGAAACAATTAACTGCTTTTTAACATAAATCTTTGCAGAGTTATTTAAATTCTACCATTTCTTTTGCAAGTGTTACAATCATTCTGCCTTGCCACTGCCAAATTACTAGTGCAACTACTTGTTTGTTATTATGTGCTGAAATTATACTGCTTTGATCATTGCTTCTGAAGCAAATTGTGTTTCCAACACATCACCTGAAAAAGCGTCTTTATTTTTTGACTCAGTTCTATTGTGTTATTATACAGTGATACTGTATTTTTTGTTGAATACCAAGAAATCAGTCCAAAAACATTTAAATGTGGTTTGTGGAGTACATTTCAGTTTTGTTTTTGTTTTGTTTCTTTGACTTTAAACTAACAAGAGCCTTTTTAACATGAATACCTGCATGAGGTAGCCCTGGACATGAAGTCAAGCTGAAGATTCTGTCTCTGATCTCCAACACTGAGGACATGAGAAAGTAGAAGATGTACCCCTACTTGGCAAGCCATAATCACCAGTTGCCCAAGCTAGTCTGACATCAATGGACATAGATGATGCAATTTGGCAAAATCAGAATGAGATACACTAGGTCATACCTGCTCTGTACTTTATTGTAACCTAATCTGATTCAAGCATGTGTGAAGTACCATATTTCATCTTTGCCTGACTTAAAATGTTGTTGAGCTCAATCCTTATCAGGCTTTCTATGCTGTGTTTTCTCTGAAAAAAGTAGCAAAATGTCTCCTCAAATCAGAAATCAGAAAAAGCTTTATTGCCAAGTATGATTTTACACATACGAGGAATTTGCTTTGGTGAGGTTGGTGCATGACACATCTATTAAAAAGAAACAAATAAAAAAGTAAAAAATATAACAATATAAATATATGTACACAAGTCTTTTTTTTCCAGAAGTACAGTCTGTTTTTTCAAAAACAGAGGGGAGTGTCTCAAAGAGTTTGTGTCCGGGGTGGGAGAGATCAGCCACAATCTTTCCTACATGCCTCAGGGTCCTGGAGGCGTACAGGTACTGAAGAGATGGAAGATTGCAGCCGATCACCTTCTCTGCAGACCTCATGACACGCTGCAGTCTGCCCTTGTCCTTGGCGGTGGCAGCAGTGAGGATGGACTCAAAGATGGCTGTGTAGAAGTGCACCATCATTGTCTTTGGCAGATTGAACTTCTTCACCTGCCGTAGGAAGTACATCCTCTGCTGTGCTTTCTTGATTAGGGAGCTGATGTTCAGCTCGCACTTGAGGTCCTGGGAGATGATAGTTCCCAGAAAGCGGAAAGACTCCACAGTGTCAATAGTGGAGTCAGAGAGGGTGATGGGGCAGGTGAGGCTGAGTTCTTCTGTAGTTCTGCCTGTAGTCCACAACCATCTCCATTGTCCTTAGAGTGTTGAGCTCTAGGTTGTTATGGTTGCACCAGGTCGCGAGATGGTCAACCTGTAGGCGGACTCATCGTCACCCATCAGAGATGAGTCCGATGAGGGTGGCGACGTCCGCAAACTTCAGGAGCTTGACAGACTGGTGACTGGAGGTGCAGCTGTTCGTGTACAGGGACAGGGACATGGCCCTGAGGGGATCCGGTGCTGATGGTCTTTGCGTCGGAGATGTGTTTCCCCAGCTTCACACACTGTTTCCTGTCAGACAGGAAGTCTGTAATCCACCTGCAGGTAGAGTCAGGCACGCTCAGCTGGGAGAGCTTCTCCTGAAGCAGAATTGGGATGATGGTATTAAAAGCAGAGCTGAAATCCACAAACAGGATCCTAGCGTAGGTTCCTGCGGAGTCCAGGTGCTGGAGGATAGAGTGGAGGGCCAAGTTGACTGCATCATCTACGGACCTGTTGGCTCTGTAGGCAAACTGCAGGGGGTCCAGGAGAGGGTTGGTGATGTTTTTGAGATGTGAGAGCACAAGGTGCTCAAAGGACTTCATGACCACAGAGGTCAGGGCGACCGGTCTGAAGTCATTAAGTTCTGTGGTCCTTGGCTTCTTGGGAACTGGGATGATGGTTGAAGACTTGAAGCAGGATGGCACATGACATGTCTCTAGTGAGGTGTTAAAAATGTCTGTGAACACTGGAGACAGCTGATCAGCGCAGTGCTTCAAGGTGGATGGGGAGACAGAATCCAGTCCAGCTGCTTTCCGGGGGTTCTATTCATTTCAATTCAATTTTATTTGTATAGCGCCAAATCACAACAGAAGTTGTCTTAGGACACTTTCCATATAGAGCTGGTACAGACCAAGCTCTTTTATCTACAGAAAACCAACAATTCCCCCATGAGCAAGCACTTGGCAACAGTGGCGAGGAAAAACTTCCTTTTAACAGGCCGAAACCTCGGGCAGAACCTGACTCTGGGTGGGCGCCCATCTGCCTCGACCGGTTGGGTGAGAGAGGGAGAGCAAGAGAGGGAGAGTGAGACAGACAGACAGACAGACAGACAGACAGACAGACAGACAGACAGACAGAAATGCAGTCAGAGAGAGAGAGAGGGAGAGAGGGAGAGAGAGAGAGAGAGAGAGAGAGAGAGAGAGAGACAGAGAGACAGAGACAGAGAGACAGACATGCAATCACAGTAATAGTGTAGTGACAGTGGATGTAATAATAGCAGTAGCAGTTGCAGTGGAGTTCTGTCTCCTGAAGAGTTTGTTGACATCCCTTTCATGAATGGAAAGAGAAACAACAGCACCAACACACTGAGGCAGCCGTCAGCAGCGCCATCTCTCTCTCTCTCTCTCTCTCTCTCTCTCTCTCTCTCTCTCTCTCTCTCTCTCTCTCTCTCTCTCTCTCTCTCTCAAATCAAATCTGCAATCTAACCTGCTTCTCAACTCTTCACCTGCTGCTCAGTATGTTCTGAACAGTCGTAATCAGTATTGTGAAGATGTGGCTAAATACACTCAGTATTTCACTATTCCGTTCTGATGATTTTTTTTGTGCATTCCATTCCAAACACAGCAGTGAGTGGCTGATACTTTAAAGATCTTAATTTCCAAAAGTTGAGCAGTAAAGAAAGAAAAAAGTAAAGAGAATGTCCTCAATTCAGAGAGCTTTTCTTACTGTTGTTGTACACATTTATTCACACTCTCTCAAACAAATAACAAATGTTCACTTACGGTTCATCTGGTCCATGTGTGGGCAATTGTCCTGTGAGACCAAAATTAAAACATAATAAAATGTTAAAAACTGTCTTAACAAGCACACATTTAGCTTTGTCACTCTAAATGCAGAAGACATGGCATCTTAATGACTTAATAAAAACCTTTTACAGTAAGAGAAACAGGGTACTTCAATATATAAGGGTCTTCAACGATATAATCAGTCAATGAAAAAACAAACTATATAAACAAGCTACTGGTCTCATTCAAACTTCATGTGAACAGATGTTAAAAAAAACAGGCATCATAAAAATGTGTTTCACTCAGTCATATTTTACAGTGTATCAATTAAACTCAACATTTAGTCCATGTGATTTCTAAGTCAAGTCAAATTCTATCTAAGTCAAAGTATGAATATAAATATGAACCTTACCTAGTTTGACATATAGGACACCTGTAGCAGAGATGACCTTCAGTGAGTTGGAGGCAACACACTGATAATAGCCAGTATCTGTTGTGTCCAGGTCCTGGATGCGGAGCTTGGATCCTGCCTCTGTCTTTCGAATTATTATGCGTCCCTGCTCCTGGGCCACGGGGGCGTCGTTCTTCAGCCAGCGGATGGATGGTCGTGGGTTTCCTGCCACTTTACAGTGCAATGTGGCTGTCTGGCCCTGGAAGTGGGTGATATTGTTGACTGGCTCCTGGAACTCCAGAAAATAACCTTGAGGAGATGAAATGCAATTGGTTTAAAGTTGAAGGAAATATTAAAACTGAGAAAAGGGCAAAATGGGGTGGACATAATGCTTTTTTTCGGTATTGTTGATTAAAAGACCCCTGTCAACGAAAATCAAGTTTTTAATGTTGTTAACATGTCGGTGAATTTATATGCAACAAAAATATGATGAACAAAATAAGTAGTCAATGCCTTGCCTCAGCATTTCTATCGTGGAAGTGCACTGAAGCAATGACAGTCTCACAAGCACAGATTCAGACAGCCAGGGTTTCATACATAGCATACCTAAATAATCTCAGTAAGCAATGGTTGGTTAACGCTGAATAACTGGACAGATTGATCATGGTTGAACATTCCAACAATACCTTGTCATCTGCTTTTAATACTGTTGCTCTACTAAATGTTAAAAAGAAGTCAAGTGACAGAATCTCTTCATGGTTAAACAATAGCAGTGTTAATAAGATTAAGAGAATCTGTTGAGCAGCTAAAAGAAAATGTGTTGCACATGTTTTTAGGGTTTCACAGAAATTACTTGCACTACCTGCACCTACCTCATACTGTTTATACCTCATGCCTCTTGCACTACTTGCATGTGTTTATGTGTTTTATTTCCATAATTTTAATTGGACAAGGAGCAGGCTTGGGTGCGTTAACATAAGATCTGGAATCTAGATCCTGAAAAGCTAGCTAACCATATGCTACTGGAGTAATGATAAGCATATTCCTGCAATTAGGACTGGGGATAATGTTATGACAGCATAGCCAGCTACTTGTCTGGCTGATGAAGTGCTTCCACTATTTCTTGCCAGCATTCGTCTTTGTCTCTGTCATGGTACTCCCTCAAGGAAACTTCAAATAGGCAGGGGTACTGTTGCCACAGCTCAACAAACTTTTCCTCTCTTCTGTTGTCCCACCTGACAGCAGAAACCTCAGCATGCCTACTCCTCCTCCTTGCCATTATTACGTCACTGTGCTCTGGAGAGAGCACCTGGTTGGTAAATGCTCAGGAACATGTTTGTTGTGGCTGGGTTTTTTCGTATCTGTTCTGACTCTGCCTCTGTGTTTCCCCAGGGCTGGAGCGTGGCAGGGGTGGGGCTGATCTCATCTGAGGTGAGCGGTGGCCAGACGCACCTGTCATTAATCTCTACTCATTATGTCTCCCTTTCTTAAGCAGGCTCCTCTCAGGTCCCGATCTCCTGGTCCCTGCCACGCGCCTCCAGCCGCCTTTTCCTTGTGCAGTGTTTCTCTTGTGAGTTGTATTGTCTGCCTGTGTGCTTTTTCCCTTAACGGAGATTTTTGTTCCTTACAGTGCTGTCGAGTTTCCCTCCAGTACCAGCTTGCTTTTGTCTGCCTATGTGCCTTTTCCCTTAACGGAGATTTTTGTTCCTTACAGTTCTGTTGAGTTTCCCTCCAGCAGAGACATCGTTCCTCAGACTGAGTATCATTATTTCTGCCTTTGTTTTTTGTTGCTACTTCGTTTAATAAACTTTTGAGAATTTCCTCTCCACATTTGGGTCCTACTTTCTCTGCGCACACATCACAATGTTGTGGGAGATGTCACACTAGACCGGTCAAAACAAAAAAATTCAGACATGCTAGTCTTTTTTGTTGGGCAGTCATGGGGTGTCTCAGATGTTGCATGACAGGTTATTTAGTATGTCACACTACAAAGGTATAGATGCCCGATTGCTGTTCATGATTGGCCAAGATGCTGGTAATTGGTCAGTCACAACAAATGTGTCTCAAAAATAAGATAAGATATACCTTTATTAGTCTCACAGTGGTGAAATTTCAGATATTACAGCAGCAAAGTGGATAGCAGGAATATAAGGGATCATTAAAAAAAGACATTAAATATCAAACAGACAATATAAACAATATAAACAAGGAATATAAAAATATGGACAACAGGTACTGATTGGATGATAGTACTCCTGACTGGAGTGTTGATATTGTACATAGGAGTAATAATACACCTGATTGAGAGATTAACATATTGCACCTTAAGTTGAGATCACATGAGCAGATAAAATAATTTCACAGTGTAAGTGAACACAGTTGATGTGTATTATTGTGCAGTCATATCGAAGGTCTTGGTGAGTGTGTGGTCTACTGGGAGCACTGCTGGTTGTAAAGTCTGACTGCTGCAGAAAGGAAGGACCTGCGATAACGTTCCTTCGCACACTTTGGGTGAAGCAGTCTCTCGCTGAAGGGGCTATCCAGTGCTGTTAAAGTGTCCTGCAGGGGGTGGAAGTCATTCTCGATCATGGATGACAGCATAGCCATCATCCTCCTCTCTCCTACCACCTCCACTGAGTTGAGGGGGCATCCCAGGACAGAGCTGGCCTTCTTGATCAGTTTGTCAAGTCAGCTGTCGAGATGTTGCTCCCCCAGCAGACCACTCCATAGAAGATGACTGATGCCACCACAGTGTCATAAAAAGTCCTCAGGAGTGCCCCCTGCACTCCAAAAGACCTCAGTCTCCTAAGCAGATAAGGTCTGCTCTGGCCTTTCTTGTTAAGTGCGGTTGTGTTGTGAGTCCAGTCCAGTTTATTGTTCAGGTGAACAGCCAGGTACTTATGTCACCACCTCAATGTCCGTTCCTTGGATGTTCACCGGTGTCAGGGGGCAGAGTATTCGTCTGCGGAAATCCACCACCAGTTGCTTGGTTTTCCCTGCGTTGATCTGGAGACAGTTCCACTGGCACCGGTCCACGAAGTCCTGTGTCAGTTCTCTCTACTCTCTGTCATCCCCATCTGTGATGAGGCATCATCAGGGAACTTCTGCAGGTGACAGGTGGGTGTGTTGTATGAGAAGTCTGCAGTGTAGAGGGTGAAGAGGAACAGAGCTAGGACTGTTCCCTGCGGGGCCCCCGTGCTGCAGACGACCGTGTCGGACACACAGTCCCGGGTCCTCACATACTGTGGACGGTTGGTGAGATAGTACAGAATCCAGTGTGTGAGGTGATGGTTCACCCCAGTGTGCTCAAGTTTGTCCCTCAGAAGTGCAGGCTGAATGGTATTGAAAGCACTGGAGAAATCAAAAAACATGATTCTCACAGTACTCCCAGGTTTCTCCAGGTGAGAGAGAGCTCGGTGTTGGAGGAAGATGACGGTGTCATCCACCCCGATGCCAGGCTGGAAGGCAAACTGAAGTGGATCCAGCGAGGAGCTCACCAAAGGACGGAGATGTGTCCCCTGGCTCTTAATACCATCTGCTTTTTGATTTATATAATGGAAAAACAGACATGTGTGTCCAGCTTCCTATCCTAGCTACAGCAGAACTCTCCACAGGGTAGGCTTCAGATGAGTGATGTAAAATTAGTTTCCCAAAAACAGTAAGTATGATGTTGCATAACGTCAAAATCTGGAGTCCTGAATAACTTGATTTTGTCATGCGAATACCAAATTTCATTGCATAAAAAAGTACATTCATGTACTAATTAGAAAAAATATATAGATAATCGTTTAGAGAGAACTAAAAAAGAAACTAGTAGTACCATTACTGAAGTCTACCCAGAGGAAAATGGTGACGTCAAAGATGAAGGGGGCAGAGCAGCTACAGTCAGCTCTATTTGAGAAGTGGTGAGTAAAGTCCTGGCCACAGGGTAACAATGGTAAATGGGCTGTATTTGTATAGCCCTTTTCTAGTCTGAAGACCACTTAAAGTGCTTTTACAACTCCAGTCTGCTTTCACCCATTGCTGCACAGATTCATACGGCAGCTAAGCCACCTGCTCATTATGAACGTTATCCACTCACACACCGATGGGATCAGGGGCAATTTTGGGGTTCAGTATCTTGCCCAAGGATACTTCGGCATGTGGACTGCCAAAGCCAGGGATCAAACCACCGACCTACTGATACGTGGAAGACCGCTCTACCTCCTGAACCACAGCCGCCCCTAATATAGAGGATTTGATGTTAGATATGAAAGGATAACTAATCAAATTTCAAGCACGCATTTGACAGAATTTACAAGCACACTGGATGACTTGAATACTGAAATCAACTAAAAAAAATACAAGATGCCACCAAATTGAGGAGGGGCTTGTCCAGGAGATTTTCTGCCCTCCAGACCGAGGCTAGAAGATGGTTCCACAGGAGAGGAGCTTGATAGTTGAACTGCATCTCAGTATGGTGAACTGCATCTCAGTATGGTGAACTGCATCTCAGTATGGTACGGCAGCTGTACAGCCTCTGAGCGGAAGGCTGTGCAACGGGTGGTGAAAACCGCCCAGTACATGGCACTGGTGCCCAGCTAAAGGACCTCCAGCGCAAGCGGTGTCTAAGAAGGGCAAGAGCATCAATGGTGACAGCTCCCAACCCTACCATGGACTGTTTGCCCCTCTGCCATCTGGTAGGAGGTTCAGGAGCCTCCATTCCCGCACCAGCATGCACAGGAACAGCTTCTTCCCCAGAGCTGTTACCCTGCTGCACTCCATGCCCCAGCATCAGAATCATTGCTCCCACTATTTAAAACCAATGAAGCTCCTCCCTTCCTGGACAGAGGCCTTCATTCTGTAATACCAAAAGATTGCAAAGATCAGAGAAATTGGAGATCATATATGCTAATAAGTGTCTTTAATAGATATAGATAATACAGATAATTCAGTTCTGGCTAAAATGTTGGGCCTGTCCTGAGCAGTATTTGCGGTGTGCCAGGGCAGACTGCCATGCTGGGGAGGGGCCATTGTCATCATGCCATGAGGAAGTGTACTTCTGGTATGTAGGCGCCATATTCATTAAGATTCGGGGTCAAAAATTATTATGGAGTATTTCCTGTTATGTGCCATGGGGTGTTGCTGTCCTGTCGCCAAGAGTGCAGGTATTTAGGTAGGTCACCTCACCTTGATGGATGTGTTTGATAGGGCATTTGATTTTTGACTGCTGTGGCGGCAACCGGGACAGAGGAACCGTATGATTTGCTGTTCATTTGAAGATGTTCAGACTATGTATTCACTGTGCACAAGGAAAATAAATGGATTATATTATGCACCACAGATGAGACGAGCCACAAACTCTTTATTGAAACAATACAGCAGATGGTAAGGTGTCGGAAGCACGTAGCCAGGTCACTCCTGGGAGTTAAACACCTCAGTAGCTTGGTATCAGACCAAGATCCTACATTAGGTATGGTGTTTGGGTGAGTAGTGTGTGTGGTTTTAGTGTTGTGGCTGATCGTTGTACATTTTCAATTGGACTCCCATCTGAAGGATGAGGTGACAAAGCGTCATAAATATATGCATCAAGATTTTCAGATGACACACTGCAATGACATGTAAAATTGATCTTGCATAGCTCAAAATATTTGCATACTTGTGTGTGGACCATGTTTAGTGCCTAAGACTCAGCTGGAGCTGGGACTTGGCTAGCTTATCTTATCATAAAGAGGGAAACTACTAGCCTACCTCTCTCCAAAGTTAAAAAAAACATGCCAACCAACTAATTTACACAGTTGTTTAATCTATAAAAACAGAAATGTTAAATGACAATTTGTTATTTACTGTAAACATCTCTTTGAAAACATCAGTTCTTCTGAGCAGCATCTCGAGCTATAGTGCAGTTGTCAGATAAAGCTCATGAGCTTTTGGTTTTGGCCTCTATATAAGCACTAAAGTTCCAAACCGGGCAACCTAAGTGCCATGACAAGATACCAAAAAACTGTGCACAGTCACAGTGTTATTTATTATTTATATTTACAGTGTCACTGTTATTTATAAAGAAATAGTTCATCAGTGGCTGCACGGTGGCGCAGCAGGTAGTGCGCGTGCCTCACAGCACGAAGGTTGCCGGTTCGATCCCCGGGTCAGGCGGGGCCTTTCTGTGTGAAGTTTGCATGTTCTTCCCGTGCATGCGTGGGTTCTCTCCGGGTACTCCGGCTTCCTCCCACAGACCAAAAACATGCTCATTAGGTTAATTGATGACTCTAAATTGTCCGTAGGTGTGAGTGTGAGTGTGAATGGTTGTTTGTCCTTGCATGTGGCCCTGCAATCGGCTGGCGACCGGTTACCCCGGTTACCCCGCCTCTCGCCCATTGTAGCTGGGACAGGCTCCAGCCCCCCGCAACCCCGAAAGGGATAGGCGGTATAGATAATGGATGGATGGATAGTTCATCAGTTCATAGTACTTCAACGTACTTCATAGTACTTCATAGTAGCAGTAGTAGCGCAGTGGTTCATAGTACATCTTTTTTTTTGTATGGATTTAACAAATGATTTACAACATATTGATTAGTAAGCTTTTCCGTGCTGGTAGGTAATTTTTTGAACTGACACTTAACAGCTCAGAAAACCAAACAATAAGTATTTATCTTACCTTCAGCTGTAGGTGCAGCTCCACTCTGAGCTTCAGCCAGACCATCTGTATCCACTGACAGGCCTAGATCAACTACGGAAACAGCCATAGAGAGGATATAAGAGTTAATTCTAAAGTTGAAATAAAACAAGACATGCCAGCAACTGAAAAGGGCTAAACCATACAGTATTAGCGTAAGGCATGGAGTGCACTGACTGGGAGTCTGAGAGGTCTTGAGCACAACAATGTATTTGCTGACACTATATATATATGCATCTGCATATTCTGTGAGTAGGTCTGCCTCTCAATCAAAATAATCATAAGGTAAAAGAACTATAAGCCCTTGATCACAAAACAGCACAGAAAACTCAGGTGACACAAGGAGCAGTCATTCAGGGAAGAATGAATACATCCAGGCTGGCTAGACAGAACCTCAAGAAGGTCATCAGATGTTCCAAGATGGAATAAAAAGGGTGGAGCATAATTCAAACACCAACAACCCTGCAGCTGTCGAGAACATCCTCAGGGCAATCACAAATTAAAATCGGAAAAGCCCTGTAATCAACCTATCCCCCAGACTATCCAAAAAACTCAACATCTTTTGCACTTGGTTTGAGAGGTCCACTTTCACATCCACTGATGGCTCACCACCCTCCTCTCTCACCTTCACAATGAAGGATGTCTGCTGTTCAGACAGATATGTTGAAGGAAGCTTCAGTTTAAGTTGTATATGGTTTTATGATGACATTTTGTTGTGTTTAGAGGATACTATCCACCTGAAACTGAAAGAACAGTGCAATAACAGTCATTGGGAAGTCTGACTGTTTCAGAGTTCTCTCACCCACTTGTCTCACTCACCCACTTGTCTCAGCTCATCTATGAGGCATACAAAATTTTTCCTCTGGTATACACAATACATTTTTTAAATCAGGAATGTGTGTAATGGATACCCTGGTTGCGCTGTATGATTGGGCCCGACTCTGCCTGGGGGCTAATCAGGAACAGGTGCTTGTGAGGAGATGCATGGCTTGGTCATTAGCTCATCTTGACTTGGAAATGATTTCTGCCTTCCCTTTGACACAGAATATGTGTTTGACAGATGTGGGTGGTGGATGAAGTTGGTGGTGCATAAAGTGCAGTGAATAAACCCATGCACTATTGCTTTCAGGAGCTACCCTTCCCTATTTTAATTCTACACATCCCACATCCAGCCACTGATGTAGGCAGAAATGGAGACATTTTTTTTTTTAGCATGAGATTATTTCACTGAATATTTCTGTATCATATGCAAATGCTGGATTTGGATTTACACTGCCTTGGCCATGCCATGGAGATTATCTCCAGTCTTTTCATCTAGCCAAGATATATCAAGCATAGTCCCCACAGACCACATTCCTACAGATATTAGGCCATTATCTCTGACCACTTTTGACATCCTTGAAATGTCTTCTAAATGCCACAGCCTGAATCGGATCCTTAAGGAGGGGAGGCTCCTACAGAAGCTCAGAGAATTCAGCAGGATGCTTCTGAAAGGATAGTCAAAAAACGCCTTTCTATCTTTTTCTCTTCAATATGAACGGCGCCTGTACAGGGGGCAGCGTGAGAGGCCCGCAGTTCAGACGGTCAATGGTCACGCTAGGAAGCACCAATCCTAACTTATAGCATACCAGAATGATGGGGAGAAACTCAGATAAAAGCCTATACCTAGCATTGCCATCAAAAGGAAACATAATTCATACCTCAAGAAATTATATGCACATGTAGCGAAAACAAGGAAATAGCTTATGTCCATTTTAGCTCGTCTGCTGATTTCACCACGTCACACAAACCACACAAGCCTGGTATTATATGAAAGCAGAGTCCGAAGGTCCTGGTCGTTTACATAAAGAGGATGGGGTTTCTAGCAATCACTGGGTTGTTGAGTCATTGACTGGTCTATATGCCCTGTTAGTTTCAGTGCTCCTTGTCATTTACACATGAATGGGCAGAGCACACAGGCGACACTGCTGAGCATCACTACAGGCCATTCACCTCAGGCTGAGAAAAGTAGCAGAGAAGCAGAGAAAAAGTAGCTAGCTAGAGCACACACATTCAAATGTAAATGTGGGTGTTGGTGTGCAAGATTTCTTATTTCTTTAGCTTTATACATGCATTTTCTATTTGTTTGTATTAGTGCACATGTTTAGATTGTGCCACAATGCCATCAGAGCCTGAGAACATATGCTGCCAGGAGATGCCACAGGTCACAGTATCTTTACCTACACTTACAGTGTGTTCGCAGTGTGTGATTGCAGATAACATGCCACTGCAGATACTCACCTTGGGCTCTATTTTCGACTCTGCCACCGGCGCGGCACAGGCTGCGATCAAATAATTAGCAACAGCCACGATTCAATGCAACTATCTGAGTCAGCACATACAGTCAGACCTAAATTTATATATTTTGATCAGTATCTCATCTGACCACATTGCAAGCGCGTTCGGCACGCGTAATGGTCACTCACCCCGACCAAATGTACACAGGTGAAACGGGGATGCAAACTAATCAATTAACGCCGCTGTGCCAACCAGAAACAGCCGTGGCATCCTACAGAGCATATCTACTGCATATCTCAGAGCACTTGAGAGACAGAGAGAGACAAACACATGGAAAAAATGTAAGTGATGATTGTTGTCCGCTATTACCCACGTCATTTCATTCCAAATACAAATGTTATCATAGTAATGCTTAATGTTATCTACAAAGATGGAGTACATCATTGCTTTAAGGAGGATGAGGAGGAGACCGAGGATTTACCATCTGAGGACCTCATATTTAGATATCAGAATCAGAATCAGAAATCCTTTATCCCTGAGGGGAAATTGTTTTTGTTGCAGTGCTCCTTACATGAATAGAATTAGAATAAAATTAGAAAAGAAAGAAAAGAGAGAGAACTATATCTATAAAAAGCAAATATAAAAACAAAATATTTATATTGAGAAAATATATATATATATATACATATATATATATATATATATAAACAAAATATACCACAAAATATAGAACACCATATAAAACTATATATATAGAGAGAGAGAGAAAAAAAAAACAGTATATAAACTATATACAAACGGGTGTGCAACGTAAGACAAACGGATGTCATGAGACATGAGTGACATCAGTCTCATCCTGGGAGAAGTTTGGCCGTCGGACACTTTGCTGTGCGGTCTCAGTCATCCTCGAAACTTGCCATGCGCCTCGCCAGCGGCGTTCTTAAAGGTGAGGCGAGGAACTGCTGTGATTGGTGAAAATTTGACTCGGCTGTGTCAAACCCACTCCACGCCTTCTGCCCTCCCTCTTTCCGAGTTGCGCTGCTGGGTGGGACTGAGATGAGAGAGGGGGAGGAGATGCACCAGTGGCGCAGTACACGAAAATACCAAAGTCTGCGCCACAACGCCCCATCGGCGCAGCGGACCTGACTTTGTGCTGCGCCTGCACCGTGTCGGCGGCGGAGTCGAAAATAGAGCCCCTTATGTTATGAATAATAGCTTACAAGACGGCTGCAGCAGCTGGATGAAAGGCCTCCATGCATGATGGACCATTCAGGTTTAGAACCTGTTTGCCTAAATGTGCATACAACACTTATAGGGCTGACTATGGTCCTTTACAGCTGTGGGGGATAGAGTAGTGAGTTTCATCGATACTAACCAACTTCACTATTCATCCACCTTAATAAACTAAATAAAGTCAGTCATTTGGGGGAGAGTTCCTGGCACCAGGACACGCTGGGGTGACTATGTCACTCGGCTGGCCTGGGAACGCCTCAGGATCCCCCCGGAAGAGCTGGGGGAAGTGTCCGGGGAGAGGGAAGTCTGGGCGTCCCTGCTCAGACTGCTCCCCCCGCGACCCGGCCCCAGATAAGCAGGAGAAAATGGATGGATGGATGGAAGTCAGTCATATTTTTTCTTGAACATATAAGCAAGTTTTTCATTAGCAAATACTGTATATTACATTTATTCACATGAAACATTTTACAGATATACAATAAATATTTATTGACCGTAGTCATGAATATTTGTACATGGAAATACAGCACAAGTGAAGGATTCACTGAATCCATATTAGAAAGATGTGAATACAGATGTTGACATTATGGAACCTGTTGACTAACATAATCTTCAATTTTCTCAGTTGTTACAGGTGTCTAGCCTATGAGTTTTGTGAGTTGGTGCTGGAGCTTCCTTGGGCAGAAGATTCATGTAGTCATCCCGTCATGCGCAGTACTTCAGATACGTTGGGAGTTTCCTGATGCCCAGGGAAGATACGCCCCCCCGCCCAAGTACCAAGTTATGGTACTTTGTGTCATGCACAATATAAATGTTTGTTTTTTAAGTAACAAAAAAAAAAGAAGTTAACACTTACAAATGTAGCCTCAGTCTTCACTGGTTGGGCTCTGCACTCTCCCTTCATGAACTGTGGAAAGTTCAGTTTAAAAAAGGGTCCCTTGACGATGTGGTGGCTTGTCCTCTATCAGCATTCTCGTTCTAATGCAGTGCATAACAAGAGTAGTCCTTGCAGGACACAGTAGCCTAGACAGCTGTAACAAAGGTATATTTTTATGATAATGGTATACTTAGGAGTAAAACATGACAGCACTGTTCCAGTGTAAATTCAAGCACTAAAGGCTGCAACAGCTCACTGCTACACTTGATCAACAGCAGGTAACTGTAATGACGCACTGGCCTATATAAAAAGACAGAAGTGACATAACTTATCTTACATGTATAGCTATGCCAACAGCTACATAAAGCATAAAAAAGAATCACTCATGGAGACCATGCTGATTGCTAACTAGAAGCTAGCAGTTAGCATTAGCTTGCGCTATGTGGTGAAACACTTCTCTGAGTTCGTGTAAAACTGCAAAATGAACACAGCTTAGTATTTGTGAATGCTGACATCTCCCTCAAACATGTATTAAATCATTTGCAAGATCAGAAACATGATGTGATGTACCAAAAGCTATGGTAGCAGTGAGCTAACCTTTGAAGGCTAAAGTCGTAGTCTTGAAACTAGCGGTTAGCCTTACATTGTTCTCAATGGCAAAACACACATGCTACAACATGCAAGAGTTCGAGTCCCTCGTCTGCATGTATTCCATGCAAAGCTGGAAGTGAGCCCTCCTTTACAGAAAGTCTCCCGGCTAATCCTGCCTCGTACTGACCGAGGTTGGAGAAACAATCAGCCTCAAAGTGGTTAGCAACAGGTTTTTGCCAACTGTAGCGGGGACCTTGCCTTCAAAAATACAATCCACGCCGCTCTTTCGTCCTCTGCGGCTGGGAGCCAATGGAGTGATTTGCGCTCGTATTTAAAGCCAACTACAGAACACTGGGTGTGGCGGCTCGACATGATGATTCCTCACACAGTGCTTTCAAGAATGAAGTGGCAGAACTCTGAGAAGGTAGCACTGTTTCTGGTGGGTGGAGAGACGATGGAGAGAGGAGTAGGGGGTGATGGCTGGTGGGTGGGAGCATGCAAAGGTCTGGGCTCGTTACGTAACAGTACTCCCCAAATTCCATCGGCTTGTGTGGAAGCTGCAGGCAGGGTGCTTTCAGAAATCCAGACAGTCTGATTTCACATTTTGTATGCGTGTGGTAGCACCAAAGACACAAAATAACACCCCAAATCCCAGAAAAAGTGGGTTTTTCATAATATGGGACCTTATTCCAGAGATTGGTGAATGGCTACATGTTTCCACAACTATTCCTGTTTGTAATTCTGACTTTTTATTATTATTTTGCCGAGAGCTCAAGCTGAGGTAACTGATAGGGTTGGGTCCGATGGCCTGTTCTTTTTTGGATCCATTTCAAGTATATAAAATATTCAGATTTGAAAAGCCTCAGGATACTACACAGTGATGGAAGAGATGAGGATACTCTGAATGCTAGCTTTGTAGAACTGGCTGTGAACTTTCTGGGAGCTCTTCATCTACCAGATCAATAGGATAAACATCCACTGGTGAGCTTGCTTGATGACATGAGATCAGTGTGTCTCTGTTTCATGTCACTGGTGATTGTTGTACCCACAAACTAAACAGGCTCCACTACCTTTAGAGCTGTTGCTGACGAGTCATGGAGATTTGAAGGTGGGTTCTGGAAATGCATGACTACACTATCTTTTTGCTCCAACTTATTATTATTATATGTGTATCTGGTATGCAGTAATTTCAATTTCAGAAACATTCTATTCAGCTACAGTCTTTGTGTGCCTTTCTGGAGACAAATAATACAGTACAATCACACCCATCAAGACTTAGACCATGTCATAACGCAACAACAAAAAGATTAGTCCTCCTAATTTACATTAATGCTGTGGGAAATCACCATTATTTCAGTTGTTAAGGTGTCTCACAAGGGTCTATTTGGGTCCTCTATTATTAATAGTATATCTCTCTATCATGTGTAATGCACATTTTAAGCAGATAAGACCAATTCATGCGCCAACCATTCATCTCTTTATCTGGCTTTGACAATTGTGCTTTTGATACCATATTTCTTTTAAACACTGACAAATGTAAATGCATAATGTGATCTATTTCACCTGCTGTTATCTTAACAAATCTTGGCTCTCAAGCTGAAAATGTTCAATTTTACAAGTATTTGGGAATTTGGCTGGAAAAGACCCATGAAGAACAACTTCCAAACAAGTTAAAAGTCAATATTGACGCCCTAGGTCGGAACAAATCCTGCCTATCTTTTGTTCTTCAAATGGCCATTTATTGTCAGTAATTATAGTACAGTACATTGCATTTACCTTATCCCTATACTTTAAGCCTCTTGATTCTGTGTACCATGGTGCACTGCTGTTAATCACTGCTGATGCATTGTACACACATTCTACCTTATATGAAAAGATGTGACATTTCAAGAGAATTTTAATGAATTTTACAGTACATCTACTGTACACGGTTCTGTTAAGCCATATTTCCTGCAAGCAGGTCAATTCAATTCAGTTTAGTCCATGGCACATTAGAAGGGTTATTTTCATGTGTCGTTTGTCAAAGGTTGTGGATGGTGCCATTAGAACCATTCCATTCCATGCTGGTTTTTGTTTACCCCTCTGGTAAGGCTGCAGTCTATTGATAGGTCAGAGAGAATCAGAGCAACCAAAATTGTCTCGTCATCTGTACTCTGATGTTCCCAGCTCGTGTATTTTTAAGTAGTCTTTTGTCTTGGTGCCTGCACCCTTTTCTCAAACAAAGCTTGTCTCCTTATTCTAATAAAAAAGAAAGAAAGATCATGAGACATTCAGTGTCACGCATTGTGTCCTTCTTCTTACAAGAGTAGCATAGCTCAGTGCTTAATGTGTGAGCAAAGAATGCAAGTGGAGCAGAAGAAAAGGGTAGCAGTAAGTCATCAATCTGGCAGTAAATGTACTATATAGGTTACAGTGTGACCGTTAATAAATGCTGCAGCTTCTCAAGACCAAGAAAAGCCTCATCTGTTGTTTCCCAATGGCTGAAAAAATTAAGGGGGTTAGCCTTCATTAACGACACCTACATTTAAAAGCACTGTGTGCAGTGGAAATGCAAAACAGACGAGGGTTTAGGTACATGTAGGTGGATGGGTTTCAAGAGTACTACATTGCAAGTGTCTGATGGAAATGGAGCAACATAGCAGTTTGAATTGCCTCTTTATCTTAAGTCTCTGATTGTGTTCAAACATACACTACTGTATATCGCCAAGTCAGCCACCACACCTACTGTGTACAAGCTTGTTGGATATCCCATTCTGAAATCAGGGGAATTAAAATGGATTTGGACCACTCTTTTTAGCTGCCGCCACTCTTCTGAAAAAGATTTTGCAGTGTGTCTGTGAGATTTTGTGCCCATTCAACCAAAACAACATTTGTGATATTATGCACTGATGTTGGACAAGACGTCCTGGCTCAAAATTGCCACTTTAATTCATCCCAGTGGTATTTAGTGGGGTTGAGGTCATAGCTCTGTGCAGGCCAATGAAGTTCCAACTCCTCAAACTCATCTTACCATGTCTTTAAGGACCTCACTTTGTGCACAGAGGCCATTCATACTGAACAACAAAGAGCCTATCCCAAATTGCTGACACAAATTTGGACGCATCCAATTGGCTAAAATATGGTAATATCCTGTAGTATTAGGGGGGTCTTTCACTAGAACTAAGGGTTGTAGCCCAAACCATGAAAAACAGCCTCAGACAATCCTCTTCTCCACCAAACGTTACAGTAGGCTCTATGCATTCTGGAGGATATCATTCCTCTGGCATCTGCCAAACTCAACAAGATTCATCCATCAGACTGCCAGATAATCAACCATGGTTCATCACTCAAAATAACTAGTGCTGTCAATCGATTAAAATATTTAATGGCGATTAATCTCATGAATGTCATGGTTGCTTGTGATTAATCGTAAATTAATCGCACATTTTTATCTATTCTAAATGTCCCTTGAATTATCAATTTAACACTGTCATCAACATGGAAAAGTGGATAGGCTTGCTTTGTGCAAATGTTTTTTTTATTGAAAACAACAATGTGTGGTATATTTCACACTAACATACATAAGGTGGCAGAGAATCCGCATTCGCCGTGTGTTTGGCCATCAAGTGGTATTTCAGACTGGATGTGCTACAGTGATAACTCAGTTCACACCAACAATACACACAGATAACTTTGGTCTTGTCAGTTGAACCATCTGGCAACTTCTTGAAACTAAACTTTCCATTCAGAATCTTGTTCGCACGAGCAGGCAAGACCAAACACGTATGTGGGGCGTGCCTATTGTTTTGTTTCCGGATAACCGGATCCTGTATTTTTTCTTACGTTACTAGCAGCGACCACAGCTTATAAAAAACTACAAGTTCACTAGGTCACAAAGAGTGTTTATCTCGCGCTAAAAAAATGATGCCCTTAAAAATTGATTTGCGTTAACGCGTTAATAACGCAATATTTTTGACAGCACTAAAAATAACACATTTGCATGGTTCCAGAGTTCAGCTGTGGCTTTACAGCACTCTAGCCGATTCTTGGCAATGCGGAATGATGATGCAACTCTTAAATACAACTGCTAAGTCATGGAAACCCATTTCATTAAGCTCCTGATGTACACACTGTAGTGTGTAATGCAACAGATGGAAGACAATTTTTTCATGCTACGCACATCAACACTAGTTGGCCCTGCTCTGTAAGTTTCTGTGGTGTTCCTAGGTGCTTTCACTTCACTTAATTTATTCTGTATTTTAGTGAAGCCTTTTCTAATTCATGTTTCTACTGTGTTATTTTACACAGGCTACTGTAACTTCTCATTGACAGCTACAAAACACAAATTAGTCAGCAGAGTAATCACCAGTCATTTAGTTGCCTGTGATCATTGCAATGTGGTTGTGCACGTTGTGCCAACAGAGTGTCACTCCCAACTCATCACATATACATGCTTGGTTCAGTGGTCACCTACTTCCGACTATGATGCTATTAGTTTACGAGATGAAAATAATAAAATACAGGCAGAGGTCAGGGTCTCACAATTCTAGTGGGTTATAATTGATGATTGAGAGGGATTAGTTTTGTATGAGTCTTGACATTGCTTTTAGGAAAATCTTGCAGTGCATGCCCTTAGCTGGATAAAATGACTGAATTAGACAGGGTGCAATATAGTTCCAGACACAAGGTATGCATTTAATGGTTAAACAAAGTATTTTAACAAACTTTCTTTAGTGCCACTCTCAGTACTACTTGTACAACTTGTAACGAATACTGCAGCCTCTAGGGACCACTTATGGTTTTAGTCGTCTTGTCATGCACCCCACCACACAGTAAAGTAGTATTTTGTCATATAGTAATTTCATTTTTTGTCAGTACACTAGAAGAAAACCGAGACAACCACGAACTGACTTAGGCTTCCTAAAGCCTGGTCACAGGCATCACATCAGGCAGTGGTTGTGGTTGATTATATGTATTCACAGCCTCAGAAAATGAGGGACTGGGGGCAATAGGATGCGTTTCCACCCAGAGTAAGACTCCTGCCTGCTGCATTCCAACAGCCTGCTGCCTCCCCCATGAAAGGGCCCTTTGAGAGCTGAGAGGCCAGGCCACGGCTCCATCTACTGGAGTTTTTGACTGAGGGCCTTCTGGAAAACCTCAAAACTTTCCTGCCCTCCTTCCCTGTTTAAATTGCTTGTGTGCATGTGTGTGTTCATGAACATCTCCTCCTGCCTCTCAGTCTTCTAACCTTTGTTTCTGTTCCCCCCATCCTCCACCCTGTCTACATGCTCTGCCCTTACTTCCAACCTGTCCCTGCCGCCGACTTTTAAGACAGCTACTTTAAAGGCAGAATTTATGTTGCTGGTTGTGTTAACCTCAATGAATAGAAGCAAGTAACCACAGTGCCAAAGGTGAAAAAATGGCTGTAAATTCAGACTCCGGTTGTCTTCTCTCCAAGAATGTGAGTGGTCAAATAGAGTATAATAAAGCTGCAAGCAGCCATGATGTTAATATATCTCTATGTTGATCCGCTAGTCTGGTACTAGCCTCTTGTTTTTCTGTAATTTTGTTTACACATGCACACTCTGACCTCGCATGAACATGCTGATTCAAAGGAAAAATTTGTAAAGCCTTTAGAAATTGAAAATTAAGATACATTTTAGGAAATTTGGAAAAAAAAAAAAAAGTTGTGATGTGTAACTTTTAACATCACTGTAGCCTATACCTTACCTATACTTCTGGTGTAATAATGCCTATATGATTATTATGTAGGCTTCCTCTGCAAACACTGGAGCGCTGGATGGTAACGGTCACTTTCAGTGATAGAAAAACAAAAATGTGAAGAAAAAAAAATCTCAGAAACAAAAATTAGACTTCTTTTTGGCTGCGTTGTTCTATTTTATTCAATTACCCACTTCAATATTACAACCCTGTCTCCAAAAAAGTTGGGGCGCTGTGTAAAATGTAAATATAAAACTGTAACCCCATATTTAACTGAAAAATAAAACCCACAAAGACAACAACAACACCTTTAAAAAAAGTTGTGACAGTGGCAACTAAAACCTGGAAAAGTTGTGGCATGTTAAAGCACCTGCTGGAACATCTCACAATTAAGTAGGTTAACTGGCAACAGGTCAGTAACATCAATGGGTATAAAAAGAGAAGCTATGTCTTTCAGCAGGAGGTTTCACCACTCTGTGACAGACTACAAAGCAAATAGTGCAGCAATTTAAGAATACTGTTACTCAACATAAAATTGCAAAAACAATTAGGAATTTCATTGTCTACAGTAAATAATGTCATTTAAAGATTCAGAGAATCTGAAGAAATGTCTGTACATAAGGGACAAGGCCAAAAAACAGTACTGGATGGACATGAGCTTCGTGCCCTCAGACAGCACTGCACTGAAAACAGACATGATTCTGTAGTGGATCACTGCATGGGCTCAGGAACACTTCCAAAAAACGTTGTTAACACAATTGGTCTCTGCATCCACAAATGCAATTTGAAACTCTACCGCGCAAAGAGTAAACCGCATATAAATCGCCTTCTCTGGTCCTGAGCTCATTTAAGATTGACAGAGGCAAAGTGGAAAACTGTCCTGTGGGCTAAGTCAAAATTAGATTTTTTTGGAAATCACAGATGCCATGTCCTCCAGACTAAAGAGGAGATGGATCAACAATATATACAGGTACAAGTTTGAATATGAGGTTTTGCGAATCATCATATTCTGGTTCTGTTTACATCTTACACAGTGCCCCAACTTCTTTTGAAAATGGGGTTGTATGTCCTCAGATATATTATGCATTCCATGCACATGCCTGTTTTTGAAATATTTGGCATCTCTAACTGTATGAAAATACTGGTCCCTACCTATTTTTCCTGTCATTAACAACATGATGCAGCATTCTGAATGTTTCAATTTCAATTCAATTGAAATTGAATTGTTTGAAATGATAATAAAACAAGCTTTAAATGTGTCACTTGGTAGCGTTGTCTGTTGTTGTGACTGAAGTATGAAATAAGTTTATGTATGAGGCAAGCCCTGTCAGTACATGCTTTTATGTATCTGTTTGTGCTACACTGAATGGCAAATAGATATATACAGATTAGATTGTAAAAATATAGCTTTGTGTCATGACAGCATAAAATTAATATACTTTTGATCTGTGTAAGTTCATTTTAAGTGCACTACTGTGCAAATATTATTTTAACACACTGAAAATACAAATGCATACGGCATGGTGGTGCAGCAGGTAGTGCGCGTGCCTCACAGCATGAAGGTCACTGGTTCGATCCCCAGGTCCGGCCTTTCTGTGTTAAGTTTGCATGTTCTTTCCATGAAGAAGAAGCCTGCCCCCATTGGTGAAGATGATAGCTGGATAATGCCTGCCGCCAATGAGTCATTTTTATAGGACTCCATGGAAACTTTCTCGGGTGCTGACAGGAAATATAGACGTCCCCTGGGCAGAGATGAGACTGGAAGGACTGACAGACAGGAGTACTTCTCTCCTAATCCTCCATTCCCACAGGTGAGCCTTTCCCATCAGGAGGTTTATGGCGTAGGCTACCTTTGCTTGTTCTGAAGTGAAGGTGCAGGGTTGCAGGGCGAAGAGGATAGAGCAGCAGGCTAAGAAAGCACCACAGGTCTCTGGGTCTCGCCAATGCTCAGCTAGCTGAAGGAATGACGGGCGGTGACTGGACTGGAGACGGAGCTGGAGGTGCTTGCTGGGAGTAATTTGAAGTCATCTGCGGAAGCTGTGCCGCTAGCACCGCCAGCCTTTGCTCTTAGGAAGCTGTGGCCTGCCTGACTGCAGCTGAGGCTCATGTTCTTGGAGAGTGTCCTCAATCCGTTCAAAGCGATTGGACAGCGCAGTGGAGTGTGTTGGATCCATAAATCTCCAGATTGTACTGTAACGGGTTATATCGGGATCCAAGTTGTCCAAGGAGCAAACGCTGGCCTCAGAAATAGTTTGGTTTACGAACCAACAAACAGTCTCACTGATTATCAGGTTCGAAGGGGGCAAGACAAAAGATGTAGTCATGGTCAGTAAGCACAGGTCTTTACCAGAGGATAGGAGAGCATGCAAAGTCAGTGGCAGGCTGGGTCGATAATGGGAAATCTGTCTGAGAGTAATTGCTGGAGCGTCTTGTATCAGGGCTAAAAACAATCTGGCAAGGTTTGGTAGTGGAAGAGTGACTTAAGTCTTGTACTGAATAGGTGATGAATCCCAGGTGTGTGTCTGGTGATTGAATAGGTGGGCATGGATAGCTGGTGAAGGTTGCAGGCTGAGCAGGTGAACAGATGACACAAAGAGTGGCAGCAAGTTAGGAGTTGACTGATGTGACATACATACACATTTATATAAATGTAATGGGAACATACTTTTTTATATTCAAGTATATGTTAAGTATGCTTAAGTATATATTTTTTCACTTTTTTCTTTCTGCTATTCTATCTGTTAATCTGGCACTAGACCTGCTGCAGCTGAGATTCTGTATACATTGCTATGGTCTCAGTGTAGCTGGAGAAGCACACATTATCTCTCCAGTGAAGTCCTGGTCAACCTCCTTTTTCTAGATATCCAATTCAGACCACACCGTGTGCCTCCTTTGTGTCTCTTAGCCTCGTCAGAATCTCAGTTTTCTATCATGGGAGTTATTTCGGGCCTCCTCAGTTACAGAGATAAGTGCTGTTTTGGAAAGAAAGCCCATACTGCTGTTTTGAGGTTCAAAATTAATGGGATCATTGCATGCCAACATTTTATCTTTAAAGATAAAATTAGGAATATGCAGCAAAGAGACGATGTTGGGGCTGCAGAGCAAGAGCCAAATGGAGGGCCAAGGCACGGAGATACAGACCATCTGTTCCGGTGGTCATCATGGGGAACTTGAGGGTCTTGGTAACAGACAAGCTTGTCACGCTGGTCAGGATGCAGTGGGAATACCAACAGTGCAGCCTAATGGCCTTTACAGAGTAGTGGCTGCATTCAGACGTCCCTGACCAGAGTGTGGAGGTGCCCATCTTCAGCTGTGAGCAGGCAGACAGAGATGTGGCTTGGAGAAGTAAGAAGAAGGGAGATGGGATTGCACTGTTTGTGAATGTGAAGTGGTGTAATCCCAGACACGTTACCGTTGGAACGTTTCTGTAGCCCGGACAGAGATGCCTACAGGAGGAAGCTGGAGGCCAGCAGAACAGAGTGAAGAATGTGTGGACAGGAATGAAGGAGATCACAAGGCTCAAGGCAAGAGACAGACCAGCAGCCGACAGCCTTGAGGGCCAATGAGCTAAACCACTTTTTCAACAGGTTTAGCTCACAGCAAGGAGTGGCCCTGCATTGCATTCCCCTGCCCCTTCACACTTCACCACTACCCACAATGGTCTCCATAACCACCTTCTGCCCGAGCTTTCTCTCTTCAACCCTCAACCCTACCCACAAGGTGCTGGAGAGGCTGGTCCTAGCCCACCTCCAACTGCAGGTGAAATCATCACTTGAATCTCTACAGCTCGCCTACCAACCCCATCTGGGTGTGGACGACGCCATCATACACCTGCTGCAGCGTGCTCACTCCCACCTGGATTGTAGTGGCAGCACTGTGAGGATCCCTTTGTTTGATTTCTCCAGTGCATTTAATACCATCCAGCCGCTGCTCCTGGGTGAGAAGCTGCGTGTGATGGGTGTCGATGCACCCACAATCTCCTGGATTACTGACTACCTGACAGACACACCGCAGTTTATCCAACTGGGCAATGTTCTGTCTGGGACCAAGGAAAGTAGTACAGGACCACCACTGGGGTCTGTTTTGCCTCCTTTTCTCTTCACCTTCTCCACTTCACTCTTCCAGTACAACTCCTCATTGTGCTACCTACAGAAGTTCTTGGTGGGGTGTATAAAGGATGGACGAGAGGAGGAATACAGAGCAGTGGTGGAGGACTTTGTGGAATGGTCTGGTATAAATCACCTGCTGCTTAACGTGGCCAAGACCAAGGAGAAAAACACTGTGCATTCTGGGAGAGAGTGTCATGGTGGTGGAGGATTACAAATACTTCAGAGTGCAGATTGAACTGGAAAACCAACATCAACCCTGTTTACAAGAAGGGGATGAACAGACTATATTTCCTGAGGAGGCTCAGATAATTCAACTAGTGCAGCAAGATGTTGGAGACCTTCTACCAGCCTGTTCCTGACAGTGCACTCTTCTTTGCTGCAGTTTGCTGGGGGAGCTGCATCGGAGCTGGCAACACCAACAGACTGAACAAACTGATCAGGAAGACCAGCTCCATTATTGGCTGCAAATTAGACATTTTTGAGGAGGTGCTGGAGAGGAGGACACTGGACAGACTGTTATCCATCATGGATAACCCAGAACGTCTTATTCACCACCTTGTGGACAGTGGAGCTGGAGCAGTCTATTGGAGAAGGAGCTCCACTGTCACAAGGACCGCTTAGGAAATCATTCCTGCCACGAACCATCACACTGTACAATAGTAACTTAAATAGTTAATCTACCAGCCTCACAAACCCCAATATTTCAGTGTCACATATTATTTGCATTACTGCACTATTGCACATACTGTTTATTGTTTACATTTATTTATCATCTGCAACTTGCACATTTTTTTCTGGTATATAGTTTATGGTGCTGGCTCACTCTCTCTCATAGGAACTGCTGTAAATACTTGTTAATACACTTTGTTACATTGTATTTTTATGATATTATTATAATATTATATAATATGCATTATATATTATAATACATATTATATAACAATATATTTAGTTATACTTAGTTATATTTTAAGAATTACTGTTATTCCATGTTTATATGCTTATATTACATTATATTCCTTGAGAACATTCTTTTTCTCTTAGTTTTTCATTTTCATCCTTATTCTTCTTTGTTGTATATATTTTGTGCTTGTCTGTGAGTTTAAACTGCTGCTGCAATGGAATAATTTCCCAAATTGGGAAATAGCACCAGTCTGTATCTAAGTCTAATATGGTTGTGTTTGGTTCTATGTGGTTTTAATACACAATGTCAGTTTTCCCCGGAATCATGTCTTTCACCTTATGTGGTATCTTAATTTGTAAAGGGTATCTAAGTATTCACTGCAGGTTTGCATGGAAATTGAAATAGGCATGAAATTGACATCTAAACCATTTGACATTAACACTTGACCCAACTGATACTGACACTATGTACAGCGTGATGTCATATTGTAATTATTACAAAGTGATATACTTGATCATAGACAGGCTTCCTGCCATTACATACAGTATAGTCACCCTACACAGAGAGTAAGGTATAGACCATCAGCAACATCATTACATGCTATTTCATGAAGACAAATTATCTTGAAGTCTGTTCACTTATCATCTAGTCTTTGATTTAGAGTTATTCAGGATTCATTGCTGATTCACAAGGTTTCTGGTGTGGAGGCTATTTAAAGCTGCTTTCTGAACTGGACTGAAAGTATTTGTTTCATGCTCTAGTGTGAATGGGGAAGTGCAATTACCCCTTAGTATATTAAAAGGTGAACTTTCTGATGTTTAAGACTTTGCATTTGTGTTTTGTATATACGCACAAAACACAACAGGCCAGATGTCTTAGATTTTGGTGGAGCCCACCCCAAAGCTAAATGAAGAGTGAATATTGAACTTACATTCATAAGGTTGAGTCATGATGATAACCGCTCTGTGTCTGTTGGGTGTACAAATAGTAGAACCCCAGCCTCCTTAGTCACATCACTCCATCATGCCTCTCTTATCACTTAAATACACACGTAAAACATGTAAAAGGTTTATAGTCTTTCTGACAAAATAACTGCATCATTGCACTCTTTGGATTGTCAGATGTATCACTTGCTTGCAATGGAATGTCCACTTTGCTGAATTTACTATCTTTCCACCATGTGAGACCTTCCCTCATCACAGATGCAGCTTACACAGGAGTAACTCCATCCCCTTGACTAAGTTAAAACAACAATAGCCATCCCATAAAAAAGCAGATGCTTCCCTTCAAATATTTAGCCATTTGGAAGCTCATAGACAAGGCAATAAAAGACACTGGGGAGGTTGTAGTGGGGGATGAGCCAAGTCATTTGCATTTTATTGGCTTTCTCAGAAGTGTGTACTAGGTATGTGGAAAACTAAGATCAGCTGTAGAAAAGAAAGCTTTGGGATGCATGTAAAACAAAGCTCTAGTGTCAATTATTTATCTTTCTCCAATTCAGCTTGTCATTCTTTCCTTCACCCAAAGAATCTGACAAAAGAGCAGGAATGTGGAGCTTAAGAATAGAATATTACAGAGATCTTGTGAACAAACCACAAAAAACTGCTCCCATTTTTCCTTCTCTTTTCCTTTTGGCCTCTGTCTCTGAACCATGATTAACAAAGCATCTGCTGTGGGTGGAAGGATGGGCTATTAGTTGGACAAGGCTGTTGTTAAGATATTTCCACAGACCCATGGAAGATTATAAAGGCCAACCACCACTTACTCAGGGCTTTCAGCATGTTTTACTCATTTGTCTAAGTGAAGACCTAGATGTGCTTCAGTTTCAACAGATGAATAGATCAATACAAACTCGTAAAATGTTACACTTCACTTTTTTGGACACAGAATTTTGTTGTCTTCCCATGACAGTCCTTCAAATCACATGCATTTCCGTCATTCCATAAAGTGATGAGCAGTGATTAAGGATCTCCAGTTTCACTATGGCCACATGTACATGTTACTGCCTCATGTTACTGTCTTGGGATTGTATGCACTGACCAACCGCTTAAGTTACAGTTCACAACCATGTCTGTCCAGTTTGTTTAGTGAAGACTGTGAAGGAATTTAATAAAAGGTATTTGGTGACTTTTTTGGTGAAATAGAGGTTATTACTATATCAACAGCTATATATACAGAGTCATCATGTTCTGATGTACATACACGCAGACGGATGGACAACCAAACAGTTGTCCAAACAGTGTGGAGGCATAATCCATCCATCCATTTTCTATACCGCCTATCCCTTTCGGGGTTGTGCAGGGGCTGGAGCCTATCCCAGCTGTCCTCGGGCAAGAGGCGGGGTACACCCTGGACCAGTCACCAGTCGATCGCAGGGCAACATATACACAGACAACCATTCCCGCTCACACTCACACCTAGGGGCAATTTTAGAGTCACCAATTAACCTAATGACCATGTTTTTGGTCTGTGGGAGGAAGCCGGAGTGCCCGGAGAGAACCCACGCATACACGGGAAGAACATCACACTTCACACAGAAAGGCCCCGCCCGGGGATCCAACTGGCAACCTTCTTGCTGTGAGGCACATGCACTACCTGCTGCGCCACCGTGCAGCCTGGAGGCATAATAAAAACAGCAATCTTTTTGCCCATTGAACACACTGATGTTTGGCTAGTATTTCTGTGGATCGTGGCTATTCTCTACAGCTCCATTCAGTTACTGCTGAAGGGGGTCAAGAAACTTAACTAATTTGAATAAAATGTCCAGACTATAAAGCAAAATGTCAAGAAGGACTTGAAGCTAGAGTGAAGCCCACTTATCCATTCTTCTGCTTATGTTACATTAAATAACATATTAAAAATACATTAGATAACAGTATTTGACTTTGTGATCTCTCAAGGGGTGGTAAGTTTTGTCATCAGAGCAACTGTACACTTATTCAGTGGTTAACTGTAATTAGTTATTTAATTGCATAAAAAAAAAATTATTAAATATACTTTCAATTATTAAATTAAATACGATATGGGCTAATGGTCACTAAATGTGATTGATGAGTACTGCATGATTTATTATTACACTCTTATGTGTAGGAATGCCTTCTTTTGGCATATTTCCAGACAGACTGTTTATTAAGTGGACCATACAGATAAAAACTCAATCGCAGTATGCTTACTTCTATATCACTGGTTGTACCACTACCTGCAATTTGATGTACTTCATTACATCCATGTAAAACCTGGTCATTGATTTGTAGTTGTATAAATGTTATGACAAAATCTATACAAGTGTTGACAAATTTATATCCTCTTATGGTTTAATACTTTTATATTGCCCAAACCTAATTTAAATCTATTTTACTCCCACATTCTAATCTTATTTCATTGACATTTGTTTGCTGCACAGATTTAGGTTCTGTCCCTTTCCCATTAATTATCTTATGCTTTGCAAAAACAAATTCCAGGCTATATGTCAATATCACTTATCTAGCTTATTGTCTATCATCTTCTTCAAGTTCTTCAACATAGGTGTCTACGCTGAATAAAATATTAAACTCTCATGCTCCATAGTTTTATTGCACGGAAATATGTTCAGCTATCAAATGCACATTTGCTATCGTTTAAAACTGTGATATCACCATTAGAAATAAAAAGAAGTTCTGTGACATTGAGCAAAAGTTTGTGATGGTAAAGCCACAGGCAGATCTGGAACAATCACAGAATTTGAATTAAATTTCTAATGCTGGAGTTTTACTGGATGGTTTTTCCATTGTGGTATTAATAGTTCAGCATAATGATTTTAATGTTTTTCCACTGCTGTGCAAAAAACTGACAGAACCTCTTGAATGAGCAGCATTTTCTACAACAAAAAGCATATCAAGCAGCCTTTTACTCACTGTTAGTACATGTGTACAGCAACTGCATGGTTGCTCTACATATGCCTTTACATAGGTTGAGGATGAGGGGTTGGATGAGCCTTACCTTTATTATCACTTATTAATTAAAAAAAAAAAAAACAATGAATAAAAATTGTTTAAGGAAAACCTTCTGTATCCACATATGGTGATCTGCAAGGTTTCACTTCAGGCGTTTAGTTCATGACACTCCTCTAAATGCTTTCATATGAAAACTGCATCACTTGAAGGCTGAGCACACATTTGTTTTTCTTCACATTGTCCGCATTGTAGGAATAAAATGTTTTCATCATCACCAGCAATTTGTTTTTTTAGTGAGTAATCCAGAATCCAAGACAAATTGTGCAAGGCTGCACAGGCCTTAACCCTGTTTCTATTAATTGAGTTAAGAAGGAATGAGTGAGAGATAGAATCCAATCCTGAAAACAGTTACACACATAGAGAAATATGTACCATAAAACATGAGAACATATCCTGGGACTCTTTAACAGGATAATTACAAACAGACTCAACAACACCGCCTGTGGCTCCAAATATCTTCTAATCCAAAAGACACTTTCCAGGCACACATGGGAATTCAGCAAGATTAACAACATCCACAACCTCTTCTTCTTAGAAAAATGGATAAAAATAACTTAGCTGTTTTCTCCACCAAAATATTCTTGATTAATAACTGTTGAGGCAAAGTGTCTACAAATAAAAAATTAAGATACAAAACGTCCGGCAGCTTCACAAGTGCTTCTGCTGACCATTGACCTATGAGTTCTTGTAGATTTGTAGGTTGGAAGGGGTGGTGCTCTCTCTCAGTTAACAGACTACAATTTGTGTAAAACGTTCAAGATGTGATTCAGCAGCACAAAGATCCCTAACATATTTAAGGGAGTGTAATCTATGACGTGTGTTTTGTCTGGTGCAGACTAAATCTGCATGCCCTTGTATGAAAATCCAGACATGAAGGAAGACATGCTCTTGTAAAATGTAAAATCTACTCAATGCAGGGTCTCGCAAAGGTCCTTCCTACACAGGGAGTGATAACTCTGATATCCAACAACTGTCACTCTTCACCTCTTCCACCCTCACAAGTGAATAAAGGCTACTGTTTGGGGGGGGGGGGGGGGGGGATTTGCTATCATATTGCTATTTTATGTTTTTATTTGTTTGTCTGTAAAGGGTATTAGGCATATTTGCATTTTTATGTATGAAAGATGCTATACAAATAAAGTTTGATTGATTGATTGATTGATTGATTGATTGATTGATTGATTGAGACTATATACTCCAAAATAAGTATATAAGACTCCAATGTGAACCTGAAAGAAGCTTTTCACTACTTTCAGACTGTCTGAACTCTTCCTTTGACTGTTAACTACATTTGCCATAAGAAAGGGCTATATCCCAACAGTCATACTGACTTCCTGCACTGATTGGGCAGATAGGCTGACATTTGTCAGATAACCAATAAGACTGTATAAAAAGAACCTTTAGAGTCTGATGTGGGCATCAAAATGCCTAACCTAAAAGTCCATCAGCACCAAAGTGCTACAATGTGACTTTAGCAGCCAAACTTGCTTTAACATTTAAGCAGCTTTAGAACGCATCTTCCCCACACCTTTCCAATGTTGAAGTTGAGTCAGGATCCACTTTTTTAGCCCACTGTGCTAATGCACTGACATTGAAAGAATGAGAGGGCTGCATTAAACAAATAAAACAGACTTAATTCATATGTCTGAATACAAAGTCATGTTTGGAGTATGCACTTATCAGCACTTAAAGGTACCTTGTGGCATTTTCTTGTAAATAAACAAAAGCATTTTCTTGTGCCTCTACATGAGACAAACAAAACAAGGATCACTCATCGAAGTACAGCTCCATATATGAAGTTTAATAACTAAGTTCAGGACAAGACCATGCCTCAACACTCTACATTTCTGCACCAACGTAATTAAGCATTCGTGATTAATTCATTTACCCTTTGACTCATTTTCTGCACAGTCTCATTCTCCTCAATCCAATGCCGCCAGCAAATCCGGCTGCACTCAGAAATCCACTTCCCCCAATTGCAGCTCACAACCCCTGACAATTTCCATGTAGCCGGCCCGTTACCACCACAAGCTCCAGGGGAAAACCTCGTCTCAGTCGTCCGAGAAACACTGTCCCCGCCAGACATTACTCTCCCACCCGCTCGACGTCCAAGCACATCAGTGTCAGGCAAAGCCTCCACCATAGGTATACGTCGACACATAAACAGCTCCCCAGTGTCAAACACACTGTCTGAAACACACTCTCTCACAAACTCTTCAAACAAACATCCCAGGCACTTCCGAGTTCCCAGCGCTGCGCCGAAGCCGACGTCACAACGTACACCGAAGAAACTCAGCCTTCCTCATCAGCCCTTCCACAGGGCCAGGTTGTATTAAATGCTACTGAAGCTCACCTTGTTTCTGACTTCTCTCCTCCTCTCCCCCTTTCCACCCAAACTTCATAATCAACCTGAGCACACGCATTCCTTCATCCCAGCATTCTGTCTTCCCGTATCTCAATCTTTCCTATTACATCTTCATCAGCCACGATAGCTGCTCATACCTTATTACCAGCCAGCTCTGTCCCACATCCACCCTCCCAACAGCAACCAACAATGGCGTTATTAGCCTAACATTTCTTTTTCGTTTCCTCCCATTTCTCTTTTTGCCCCACCCCATAACCCCCGCATCCTTCTTCATCATCCCCTATCTCCTTCATCCCAAGACATATTAAATGACTGCAAATCTGTATCTTTGTGGCATGGTCTTTGTTAGTGAAATTAAGTTTAATGACTAAGTTCAATAACAAGGGACTCCACTCCTCTCACATTCATCAATCTTCTTCTTGTTTTTTTGGCAGATGCTGGAATGACTTCTCATCACTAGATGTTACAACTAATACATACTGCCACCTGCCTCCAGATGGGAATGTAGCAAACACATCAAATAGGCTGGGCCCATATGCAGGTCAACATTACAGCCAACATTATTTTAAGAATCAGGGACATGTATGGGAAAATATGACAAAATAAACAAAAAATACTTCCCATGAATAACAGACGGATTGACAGGTCTGCCTTAAAGCTCTGTCCTTTCCTGGTGTCTACATGCTCCCATTCAACTTAATGATACAGCAGCATATAGCAGCACCCTTATAAAGCAACATGGTCTAAAAATCTTTTTTAATTAGTAAGCTTCAGAAAACCTTGACTTCTCAACTTCCATTAAAAGGTCTCTCCTGTTTTCAGATTTTTTTTCAACTGAAGTTACTGTCTGTCTTGTATCTGTCCACGTCCTCAGGGCTGTCTCATACTGTAAGCTAAAATGTCTGTCATGTTTACACTCTACACATAAACACATAAACATACAAAGGAAGTTGCAGCAACACAATGCAGCATTGGCAGAACAGTGTTCTACAGTCAACACATGCCATAATGCCTTTCGTCCTACAAATACATGTAGGTCTCCTTTTCACTGCTTGCCAGGTCCAGTAATAATCAGCATATATCAACATTATGCCTCTATGTTTTGTTTCAAATTGCAATCAAGAGCAGTCCCTCTATGACATGAATGCATGATGTGACGTGTCTTTAACGTTATGATTATTTTAAAAAATGATCACCAAGTAAACAGGAAGGTTAGGTTAAAGCCATCCATCCATCCATTTTCTATGCCGCTTATCCCTTTCGGGGTCGCGGGGGGGCCGGAGCCTATCTCTGTCAACGGGCAGGAGGCGGGGTACACGCTGGACCGGTCGCAGGGCACATACACACAACCATTCACACTCACACTCACAACTAGGGGCAATTTAGAGTCACCAATCAACCTAATGAGCATGTTTTTGGTCTGTGGGAGGAAGCCGGAGTGCCCGGAGAGAACCCACGCATGCACGGGAAGAACATGCAAACTTCACACAGAAAGGCCCGGCCCGGGAATCGAACCCACAACCTTCTTGCTGTCTATTGGAATGTCTTGCATCACTCTAATTAGTCCCAGATCTAGGATTTTAATTACTACCAGATCCAAGACATACCAGCATACAGAACTATGCTTCCTGACAGTCATTTGACTCTGCATTGCCACCTCATATCAACACATGGAGGAAAGAGTTAATGGGCTGATCATTGTGGCCAGGACCTTTCTTGCTATCACAGTTCTCACATTCTTTCTACTTTCACTGATGAAATGCATGAATCACCTATGCATTGTCAGTGATAAAAGGATCAGTGATAAAAGTAGTCATAAAAGTAATCTGCTATTACTGCCTGGTGATTAGAGAAAATTCACAACTAGCATATCTCTGTAACCCTACTAGGTGTTCACAATAAATCTGTGATAATTATGCCAGGCATCAAAAAGTGGCAAATAGGCTGTTGTGAATATTGCAGTTATTGTAATGTTTTTTATACACCTTTATTTAATCACTGACCTACTTTTATGCATAAATGAAAAGAGGCATGTACAACAGAGGCTGGCATTTATTTATTTATTTATTTATTGAAATTCTGTGTGTCATGGAATTCCTGTGAGATGTTATTCCACTTGTGTTACTGGGTTGACACTGAATGCACTTGTAGCCTAAAAGTGTTCTACAATTTAACAGGAGCATCATATGAAACTTAATAATAAGTTTTAATAATTAATAATTTCCAAAATGTAACGCAATTATGTTTACATAGAATACATTTTAACTGACTTATGTTTTTACTTTTATCTGAGTAAATACATTTTTACATGATTACTTTTACTTTCTTTAGAGTAACAGTTCTTTGACTTGAGTATAATATTCAGTTGTTTAGATTGTAACATGAAGCCCACTGTGCAAGGGTGCTCCTGTGAAGGCATGAAAGGACGCTATTGTAGGAGGGGGATAAGTGGTGTCATAGACCTCCTCCTCTGTGAAGGGATGGTTTCTCTGTTTTTATGTAAATAGCCTCCCTGATTCCTCTTAAATGTATCTGTCCTCCCTGTTCACAATACATAGGTTGTTGTACTCAAGTGAGTGTCCTTTATCTTCCAAGTGGAGGTAAAATGATGAGCCTTGACATGAGGAGTTGGGCCTCCAGTGCTAATCCATGCATTTGTTCAATGGTTGTTTAGTTTTCTGATATATAAGTCTATACATTCCTCACTGCATTGGACTGCATACACTAAATTCTCAGATACTCCAGGCACATATGGAATGACAATGTTGTTGCAAAGCTCAAAGTGTAAGTATTGGGGGTGTTCCCCATCTCCAATGTGGAGGCTTCAGGGATCAGGGCTACTACTTGTTGTATTAAAACAAGTTGTGTTCAGACAGAGGTCCAGCAAATTTGTTCTGGGGGTTATCTTTTAATTAGGACACCCATCTGTTGTTCTACATTAATCATTTCATCTATACTAATCTAATGTCCTATTTCAGTCACTGTGGATGTATGTGTGTAAATGCCTCAGCCAAACCGTGTTTTGTAGTAACACACAAGATGGCAATAGCTGCATTTGAAGTACTGTGTGGGAAGCATTCAGGTCAAGGATTTTTCAACGGCTTAGTCCAATAATATTTCGCAATACAAGCTTTGTTAGGAAATGATGGGACTCTGTCCACTGAAACTATACAAGGCTTTTTATTTTAAACAGATTGAAAGCATCAATTTACCTATCAATCTGAGAGAATTAAAAATAGGAGAACAATTTACTGTTATAGCCTGCTTCAAATAAAGGCCTGGTACCCTCTGCAGTTGAGCTAATTTAAGGTTTCAATTTGGGAATTCATGGTAACTACCCCTGTGAAATCCCCTCACACACATAAGGTACCCAAAGGTAATAATAATAATAATACATTTTATTTATAGGCGCCTTTCTTGACACTCAAGGTCACCTTACACCATCAATCATAAAAACAGACACAATATTAAAAGAAACAATAAAGATAAAATGCAAAATACAATTTAAATTAGGCAATGCAGTTGTGATCAGAGGGAGTAAGCTAGTTTAAACAGATGAGGTTTGACACACAGCACTAATGATTTTACTTTTTTCTTAAGTGAGCAAATGGCTGATTGATGCCTGGTCAGGACACCATTTTTTTTCATGAGTAACCACCGTAGCGTCACATGCAGGGCTCTGCTACTACTCTGCTTTATACTTTCTGCTTTTTTATGACACTGTTGCATTTTTTGCAGGGGGCCATATTGGTTTAGAGTACACAATGTTGCAAGGGACTACAGTGCACTACATTGTGGACAATATGTAAATGGGCCAGTAGAAATTCCAAATTATCTGATGGGCAACAAAACTGGGCCTGGAGTTTTTCCTCACCACTGTGACCAAGTGCTTGCTCATGAGGGAATTGAATTGAATTGAATTGAATTGAATTGAATTGAATTGAATTGAATTGAATTGAATTGAATTGAATTGAATTGAATTGAATTGAAACGAAACTATGATCCAGCCTGCCAAGCATAGGAAAATATAGTAAAAAATTGTGAATTTGAATTTGAATCATTAAATAATTGAATCAATTAATGTCAGCACCCATCATATAGACAAAATGGAAAAAAGTGTTCCTTGCTCAATTGAGAAATAATGTAGGAATGAAGGCCTTTGTAACTGGCCATGGCTACTACTTCTGGTACTTTGTTTGGAAGTTCTGGGGGTAAGGACTCTGGACTTCTTTTTAGTAGATCTGCTCTCTCTCTCTCTCTCTCTCTCTCTAGAGACTACAACAAGATGAACATTTGAACTCAGCCCATGCCATATTGCACACATCACTTTATATTTTATATATACCCCATTCACTTTTTCACTTTTACTGCACTGCCACTTACTACAGGTTGCACATGTTGTCTATTTACATACCATGTTGCACATGTCACTTGTTTACAGACCATGTTGCACATGTTTTTTTTATGGTTCAACAGAAATCACTTGCACTTCCTGCAACAGTACCTCGTACTGTTCATACTGCTTATAATATATATATACTGTTTATATCTCATGCCACTTGCACTATTTACATGTATGTATATATTTTTTTGGATATCTGACTAATTGCACTTCTGGTTAAATGCTGGCTAAATGGGTAGCACAGTGGCACAAGTGGTAACACTGTCGCCTCACAGCTAGAAGGTCCCGGTTCGAATCCCGCTATGGGCACTGGTGGTGTGTCCTCGACCATGCCTTCGGTGCCTGCTGCTCGAGGAGTGTGTGGAGTTTGCATGTTCTCCCTGTGTTCACCCGAGGTTTCCTCCTTAATAACCCCCATTAAAAACATGCAAGAAGATCACCACCTGACCAATGGTGACGAAGAAATACTGGTCCCTGGGCGCTGGCGTTGGCTGGCAGCCCACCGCTCCTGGTCTGCCGCAGAAGATCGACAGACCGAGGATGGGATAAATGCGGAGAAAAAGAATTTCACAGCGAAGTGTGAAGTGATTAATAAAGTATGTTTCTTCTTCTTCTAAAACTACATTTTGCTGTCTCTGTGTTGACAAAGTTGAATCTAATCTAATCTAGATACCTTAACAGAGGAGTAAGGAAAAAGTGGGATTGAATGAAAAGGGTCTTTTACACCCACAACTTTTGACAATGGAAATGTGAAAATAACCATGTAAATATGTAA
This sequence comes from Chaetodon trifascialis, assembly GCF_039877785.1. Taxonomy (NCBI): domain Eukaryota; kingdom Metazoa; phylum Chordata; class Actinopteri; order Chaetodontiformes; family Chaetodontidae; genus Chaetodon; species Chaetodon trifascialis. The sequence continues at coordinate 24,053,946 of NC_092075.1, forward strand.
TTAACTGAACTGAACCAGACTGCTTGGTGGAAACACACCTCCACCAACACCAACACAGTCCCATATATTGCTTTAACAGTGCTGTTTATGGTCTGAATCGCTACTAACTTTGTTGAGTACAATAACCAATAAAATCAAGGAGCAACCAAAATAAAACCAAGGTTGTTACAAATCATAGTCTAACTTCAACAAAAAAGGAATATATGGGAAACATAACCTCGTAAAAAATACAGGAATTGCGAAAACAGTTTCTTCACATTTCCAGTTTTGTTTTAAGGTAGACTAAATGTATCTCTGGACCAAAGCTTCTGCACACTGTCAACCATCCCTACTGGAAAGCACTATCTATCACTGAAGAGGGTAAGATTGAAACAAACTTGCTTCTACGTATGTCTGAACACATTAAGTTGAAGCGTTCTGAAAAGGTGCATTAGAAAGCATTATGAAAAGTCACTCCAGAGAAGGTAATCATTCAAATGGGGATTGGTGCACACTTTCAATCTGTCCCTTCATGGTGTTGCACTTTGTTGTATTGGGTAGTCTGTAAGACAAAGACATGTAGGTTTATGAACGGGACTTTGTATCAAACTATATGTTCGTAGCAGAATTGTGTCTGTAACACTTAGTATCTGAAATCAAAAATTTGCAAGTTCTAGAGATTCATATTTAGGTAGAGTTCTTATATGGCCACTTATGCTTATGGATCTCCAGCAGGCTTTCGTTAAATGTGACCACAGGGATGATGGAGCACTCTTTAAAAACTCCCACCACAGCAAAGGAAGGCACTCTGGCCCCATTTCCACCAGCAGCAACTGCCTTTCTACCCTAACCCCAACACCATGAGTCATGTCTGTGTGAGTACTCATTAAAAACAAGCTTCCACCTCACCTCACAGCTGCTCCTTAAGCTTTCAGTTGTTTCTGGTTCTTCCTCAATTAAATGCACTCACATCATTTCAGTTTTTTTACTTATCAAAATCTCTCTCACAGATTTAATATAGTTCAAATGCTGAGCACTCCACTGGCATGTTGAGTCGATAAGTAGTATCCTTGGAAATCTGTGACCTACTTATTTCTCTATTTTTCACCTCCTCTTGTTTTCACAAGCTAGGATGACAACCAGTGCAAAGCAAAAGATGAAAGACACATTCTCAATTATATTCCTTGCACATGACAACTAATTAAGTTAATTAAATCAGATATGTTCTTTGTATTGGAACACAAACCACTCAGTAGTTGTTTCCACTCACACAGTCACAGCTCATACATGCATGTGGTTATTGATGATGTCATCTTGATGTGTCAAAGCCTTTGGATTTTTTGTGAGGTAATTTTTCACCTTCAGGCAGCCATTAGTTTCCAACCATTTCACTAAACTATGAAAACTAACTGCAGAGACTTAAAACAATGAAAGCAGACAACATGTTTGCTGCTATAGATGACATTATGTTTCAAGGTATTACAAGTTGATTTTTATAGTTCAACAAATGGAAACCATGGCTGTCTTAAAGGCAGGAAAAGCATGTTTTAACACTAATGCTCACATGGTATGCAGTAAGACATTGTTTGCAGTACTGTAAAATCAAGTGGGCAATATTAAACAAACTAAATTATTGTGTTTTTTACTTTGCGTGTGGGTATATAATGGATAACAGTGGAATATAGTTCATTACTTTGATTATTGCATTTATGATTTTGCAAGTATTGCGTTCTAGGAAAAAAAGGATGTGAATTTATCAAATGTGAAACAAAGTGCAACACATATGAAAATTTGTGGCATACGTATTCACAATTCATTCATGACATATGTTCATCTCAGTTTCAAATATTTCCTACGTGAAATGTGGAACCACATATATTAAAACAAAAACTCATATATATGACATATATGTGTCACATCACTGTTTATCACACGTGAAATAGCATTTCACGTGCGATGAATTCACATACAAAGATCTCTAGGCTACGTTTGTGATTCAAATATTTAACAAGTGAAAGAAATCAGGATGCCGGCATGTGTAGTTAATATTGCATCCCATGGTCCTTTCACTTCATACAAAATGGAAGGTCTAGGAACTGAAAACAGGCAATCTCCATTGCTCTCATCCCCCGCAGGGCAAGTAAATGATTTAACATGACTGACAAAGAGGCAAGACACTTCGAGCTATACAATCAATTAACATGACAACCACATAGTGGCCATTGAGTCTGACACAACTTTTTCTGAAGACTAGAAGCTTCAAGGAACACATTTCAACATGCTGAACGAGGACAAAGAGTTTAAGTGATCACAGAAACTTGGGGAGAGCCCACCTTCCAACACACACACACACACACACACACACACACAAATACACAGAGCGTTCCCCTTCACAACATCAGAACATTTTCATCATTAGGGTGAAACATATACTTTTAAGGGGCTCACATGACGATAAACTACAAAATTCAACCGTCTATTCTTCAATAAATGCTCAAAAATGTTAACACTTTATCAAGGGGGTTGCCTTATTTAAAAATGTGTGACGCACACGATTAAGATCTTAAGCGACTGCAAGGGATGCCATGTTTTTGTAAAAAGCAACTGTGAGCGTTTTTCTGCAGATAAGATATGAAATCTCGAGCTCTACTCAGGGTAATGGATCTGATACAACTCTGTAAAGTTTTTACTGTAACTGCAACAAAAAATGCCACGAGAAAGAGCTTCATCTATTGTGTAAAACCATCTCAACGCATGACGAGAACGGAGGAATGCCAAAAGGTGTAAAGTTTCAGAGATAAATAGGAAGGTGATGCAAAATTTGCAGTAACTTGATCACAAACTGTTTTCTGCTTGTTGACTGGGCTACATGCTGCGCAGTTAATCACTTTAATGTTTCATGTGGAATTCTGTCATTTAGAAGACTGTAACGCCAGTATGGAAGAGACTTACCGTCACACCTCAGATTTGGACACAAGAAAAGCATCCAGAACAAAACCCTCAGGAAGGTGACCATAGCGTCAGTTTTCACTCACAAAGGTGTACACGACAATGTCAAAAATAAGACTTCAGGTAGATTCATCCAGTTTCAGGAGCTAACGTTCTTCAGCAGGGGTTTCAAACCTTCTTGTTTTCCTTATCTGTGGCAGAGCCCGGAGAGAACGCGTACTTTCCAGGTCGCGGAGGAGTCAGACATGAAGGTGCGAGACAGATGCTGGCTGAGAGTGAAACAATACCGCGTTCATCCAGTCTACAGTCCGGCAGAGACCACGAGAGCTGCGCGGTTGCTTTGGGGCTGCTGGTCTCAAAGTAGCTTCTGTCGTTGGGCTAAAAACAGGCGAGCTCAGAAAACTGAGGACGCACGCGCATACTTATACGCACAAACAGAAGTGCGGTTGCGTTTTTGTAGAGGACCCCATCGAGAGACAGAACGAATGTAGATCAACAGCCGACCTCGGCAACACTAGCCTACAACAAACGGCCAAGACTGAATCTTTAAGCTCGACGTTAATTTATACACCTCTGGATGTTTTAACCCCATCAGACCAGAGTTGTTCCACTCTTTAGACCTCCGAAAACCCCAGAGAATATTCCCAAACACCAGCATTACGTCTATATAATTTAGTCAAACGTTGCTTTCCTCTTAATTTAACTTCTAAAACATCAAAGAACGTAAATGGTATTTCAAAGCCTTCACATTGCCACTAAGAATCTGGTGGAGAGATAGGGAATCCCTAATTTATCTGGTCTCAATGCAGTCAAATATAAATAGTCTAAAAGGGGGAAAAAAAAAACAGTTGCTACCATGTGTTCTTTTTTCCGTTTTTAATTGTAATTCATATAGCTAGCCCTGCTGGCTGCAACTAGTCACTATCCTTTGTAACTTAGAAAATGTATGTTGTTATCCAGCATTTCCAACTACGATTTCAAAAAAGTAGTGGTGCAGTGTAAAACAAATAAAACAGAATGCGAAAATTGATGCCAGCAACACATTTCAAACAAGTTGGGACAAGAGCAACAAATAACTGGAAGTTACTAAAAAACAAACAAACAAAACATTCCACAGGTAAACAAACGATATTTCTACAGTTGTTAAAAAGAAGCACTATGCCTTGGGTTGTTACCCACCCCTTAACATTGTCGACTGGCGACACCTCAGGTTCATTTTTGATGTGAGCGATGGTAAATACGCAATATCCGGTTAGATTTTCAAAATAAAGCTAGCTGAGAACAATAGTAAACATAGTTCCGAAACTGTCTAAGTTAAGTTAAGTTAAGTTAAGTTAAGTTAAGTTAAGTTAAGTTAAGGAAAAGATCGTCAAGAGATTTGACTTCTATCACTTACTCAAGTATACACATTACTTTCCTCACTTATGAAAGCCCATGGGTGACTATATTAAAATGATGATGCAAACTTGAAAATACAAATGTTATTCCAAAATATCAATATAATTTTCCATTTATGTAAGTGGAATTTGGGTAACCATTAAAATTAAAATGCAATAATCCAATTCTGATTTTCATTCTGACATACTCATATGGATGTTGATGACTATATTAAAATAAAAATGGAAAAGCTCTTTGACATTTCATTGTCAAAGACTTTAACCTGCTCTAAAGTGGACATTATTCTAATGCAATAAACAAAACAGTGCCCCCAGTCAATTGTATTTACGTGTCAACATTGCTCTTTTGGTGACAAAATAAAAATGTAAGTGGAATTTTCTAAAAAAAAAAAAAAATAATAATAATAATAATAATTTAATTAATTAATTAAATGAAAACAACAATCAACACTTCATTTTTAAAGACTTACTACTCTAAAGTGGACAATAATCAAATGTAAATTTAAATCACAACTAAAAGGAAAATGCAGTTTTGTAACAATTTAAACATGAAAACAGCATTTGACAGTTTAGTGTAAAAGACTTTAGAATCAGAATCAGAAAAAGAATCAGAAAAAGCTTTATTGCCAAGTACGATTTTACACATGCGAGGATTTTGCTTTGGTGAGGTTGGTGTATGACACATCTATTAAAAAGAAGCTATCAGAAAAGTAAAAAAATATAACAGAAAGTAAATAATATAAAAATAAGTAAAAGATATAACAATATTAGAAACTGTAACAGTAAGTAAAAAATCTAACAATATAAATATATGTTCACAAGTCAGGTTTTTTTGATTGTTTGTTTGTTTGTTTTTTACAGAGGCACAGTCTGTTTTTTTCGAAAGGAAGTCCAAGCAGAGCGTTAATGTAACGCATATAGTTATGGCAATGGCAATGTCAATGACAAGTAGAGTCAGTGGTGGAGTGTGAAGAGTATCGGTGGCGGTTCCGGGCCTTGTTAATAAGACTGACAGCAGACGGGAAAAAACTGTTCTTGTGGCGTGAGGTTTTGGTCCTGATGGACAGCAGCCTCCTGCCAGAGGGGAGTGTCTCAAAGAGTTTATGTCCGGGGTGGGAGGGATCAGCCACAATCTTTCCTGCATGCCTCAGTGTCCTGGACGTGTACAGGTCCTGGAGAGACGGGAGATTGCAGCCAATCACCGTCTCTGCAGACCATATGACACGCTGCAGTCTGCCCTTGTCCTTGGCAATGGCAGCAGTGCACCAGATAGTGATGGAGGAGCTGAGGATGGACTCAATGATGGCTGTGTAGAAGTGCACCATCATTGTCTTTGGCAGACTGAATTTCTTCAGCTGCCGTAGGAAGTACATCCTCTGCTGTGCTTTCTTGATGAGGGAGCTGATGTTCGGCCCCCACTTGAGGTCCTGGGAGATGATAGTTCCCAGGAAACAGAAAGACTCCACAGTGTCAATAGTGGAGTCACAGAGGGTGATGGGGGCAGGTGATGCTTATTGAGTTTTTCCTGAAGTCTCCACTGTCTTTAGCGCGTTGAGCTCTAGGTTGTTCAGGTTGCACCAGGTCGCCAGATGGTCAACCTCCTACCTGTAGGCGGACTCGTCGCCATCCCAGATGAGTCCGATGAGGGTGGTGTTGTCTGCAAGCTTCAGGAGCTTGACAGACTGGTGACTGGAGGTGCAGCTGTTGGCATACAGGGAGAAGAGCAGAGGAGAAAGAACACAGCCCTGAGGGGATCCGGTGCTGATCGTCTTTGAATCGGAGATGTGTTTCCCCAGCTTCACGCACTGTTTCCTGTCAGACAGGAAGTCTGTAATCCACCTGCAGGTGGATTCAGGCACGCTCAGCTGTGAGAGCTTCTCCTGAAGCAGGGTTGGGATGATGGTGTTAAAGGCAGAGCTGAAATCCACAAACAGGATCCTGGCATAGGTTCCTGCGGAGTCCAGGTGCTGGAGGATGAAGTGGAGGGCCAGGTTGACTGCATCGTCTATAGACCTGTTGGCTCTGTAGGCAAACTGCAGGGGGTCCAGGAGAGGGTCGGTGTCCTTGAGGTGTGAGAGCACAAGGCGCTCAAAGGACTTTATGACCACAGAGGTCAGGGCGACCGGTCTGAAGTCGTTAAGTCCTGTGGTCCTTGGCTTCTTGGGAACAGGGATGATGGTAGAAGACTTGAAGCAGGCTGGCACATGACATGTCTCCATTGAGGTGTTAAAAATGTCTGTGAACACTGGAGACAGCTGATCAGTGCAGTGCTTCAAAGCGGATAGGGAGACAGAATCTGGTCCAGCTGCTTTCCGGGGGTTCTGTCTCCTGAAGAGTTTGTTGAAATCCCTCTCATGAATGGAAAGAGTCATCACTGAGGTGGATGGCGAGGGGGAGGGGGGGACCTTTAAGGAGGGAATTGGTGGAGGTGACTGGAGCTGGAGCTGTTGGGAGGTGTCGTCGTGGGGGATGGTTGCTGGACTGTCCCTTTGTCTTTCAAAGCGGCAGTAGAACTCGTTCAGGTCGCTGGCTAGGCGTCGATCGTTGATGGAGTGGGGGGCTTTAGGCTTGTAGTCAGTAATTTGCCTAAGCCCTTTCCAAACAGATGCAGAGTCATTAGCTGAGAAGTGGTGTTGGATCTTCTCAGAGTACATTCATTTAGCCTCTTTCACTGCCTAGCTAAACCTGTACTTCGCCTCAGACCAAACCATTAGTGGACAATATTCAAATGCAATATGGGAAACTGCCTGCATTTACATTTACATGTCCTCACACTCTAAAGTGGACAAAATGAAAATGAAAGCATTTTCTTTCATCAGTGGAGAGTCACTGAATCTGTCTGTCCTCCAAGTGCCAGACTCCACCCCTGTTTCTGCACCATGGCAATCTAAAACCTGTGAGGTTCCACTGTTGGACTCAATAGCCCATAAAGGCTAGAAGTCACACTGCTGCCCATGCTTGAAGTTGTCAATGGAAAATTGATAAACCGTTATTTTCTGATCTGACACTGCATACTTTAGATTTACATGGGGGAAAAAACATATTGGGACCTTTAACAGCCCAAACACAGGCATACATATATTATTATGACACACATTAAAATATTCATTACTGTTTATACCCACCATTGTTTTGTCATTCACCACAGTCAATCTTTCAAATGTACGTGTAAAACAGATACTAGTTGGGCATATGTCCATATCGCCACACACAGACATATTATTATGCAAAATAGGCATGCCATGAATGAATGAAACCAACTTGACCAACCTCTTCTCAACCGCACAGGAAAACCATGTCTAAATAATCTAATCAATTCCAGTGTTGTATAGACTACTGTTGGTGCAGCGTATATAGTGCTAAACTCCAAATGTCAACCGTCAAAACTTCCTTATAGCAAAATACTTTATGATGGCTTTAAAGTCCACTTTCTGGTCAAGTTAGCACTCTATGGAGAGCATTACCAAACCTTTTAACCTTTCCTAGGACATGATAGAGTGCAAGTAGTTTTTTCTGAGTTTCATTTTACTGACGGCCCATTTGCCTTCAGCCACAGTCACAGGCAGAGAAATTAAAGTGCGCAGCAGGACACACAGGTCTCTATAAACGCTCTGCAGTTCCACAGCACAACAGACCAAAACATTTTTTGCATTATAAGGAGGCAGAGTAAAATTGTTTTTGACCACTATGTCACAGAAAATTAGGAAGAAGTCAGAGAAGTCTCTTGAGGTCTAGAGGTGCACAACACTGATCCAGCTACACAAGTCAAGCTCAAAATATTGACAACTTGTACAAAAAGAAAGTAAAAGAAAATACTTTTTCCTAGCTGGTAAGTTGGCTTTGCACAAAGAATGCACCAACACTCTGAGGGCTGCATGTTAATGAACCACCTCCGGTCCAGAAATCTAAAACGCATTTTGAGAACCCCAAATGTGACTTCGATGACTAAGGAACACTGCTGAAAACACCGTTAAAACCACACTGCCATCTTGTTGAAGGTGTGATATATGGTGTCATCAACCACGTTTTCAGTGGATAGCCCTTACCACCTAGCAGCCACCCATCCAGAGGGGTGTCCCCTTAAAAAGACTGTAGGGATGCTAGAATTCGCCAGGATAAATGAGTCATGTGCCGACCCGGGGAAATTGGCATACACGTTTGTCACCAGGTAATTTGAGTCACCGATCACCAGACATCCCTGTTTCACCTGTGTACATTCGGTCAGGTTGAGTGACCATTACGCGTGCCAAATGCGCTTGCGATGTGGTCAGATGAGATACTGATCAAAAAATATAAATTTAGATCTGACTGTATGTGCTGAGTCAGATAGTTGCATTGAATCATGGCTGTTGCTAATTATTGATCGCAGTGAAATGCCAGACACTGTGGAAACCTGCCTGTGAGGTATTGGTGACGCGCACGACTCCGCCGGTTTACAAAAATCCACTTGCCCAGTGGTGCGCCGCTGGTGCACAGAGTTGACCAGGTCTGGGGTGGTGAGCTTTCAGCGCACTTTTATGCCGCCAACGTGAACCAAAATGGACCGAAAATCCAAATCCACCGGCTGATTATGCCGACACCTCCCCCTCTGTGCTGCAACGGCCATCCTGGCGTACATCTGTGCACCTCGGTTTACCAAAATACCAAGTGCGCTGCGTGCCCGCCTGTGCTGGTCGAAAATACCACTGCGCGGGGTGCGCACCCTGCGCCCCGCCGGTAGCGGGGACGAAAATAGAGCCCTGAGAGTCTGGACTGAAAAGAAGTAGGGAGCATACCCCATCTTTTCAAATCACCACCAACATCTTTTAAACAGTTTTTGTTTTGTTTTTTCTCCAACAAAGGTTTTCACAACAAACAAAAATGAAAAGTACTGTAATAGAATTACTGTAAGGTTACAAATTACATCAAGTCGATACTTTGCATTACAGTACTATAGTTTACAGTACAGTAAATGCGGTAAAGAGAAAATATAACAAAAACAACCCTTACCCTAATAACACTCGATTTATGTTGATGAATACTTGCACCTACAATCTGCAAGTATTTGTTGCCGTAGCTGGTGGAGACGGATTGCATAGTGCATTGTTGGGTGAACAGGTGTTGCCGTCCACCCCAGAAGGTCTTCTAGCCATTCTGTAGGAAAATGAAACCGCAAATTGTGATTGGTTTGGTTATTTTTTACAGTAATGTATATACTGTACTTTATTGTATATACCATACACAGTACTGAAACATCTCAATATAAATCACTTCATGTTTCACAAAACTTTATTGTATTTACAGTACTGTACTGTATACTGTACTGTGTGTTTCACAAAACTACCAATTTTTGCTGCATAAGGAGTGTTAACCAACTATTGCTTAGTTGAGGCCTATTTGTGGCTGATTGGTGTTCAGTTTTGTAAGTATTTTCAGGTGTTTGTCTAAGTGTTTCCAATTACCCAATGTGTTTTGTATTTTTGAATGGATGTGTTTTTCCAATGGTACCCTGAGATTTCATTTATGAACGAAGTGTCTTATGTATGAAATAGTGTGTACTGTGCAGGAGCAAGTGTATTGCAGAATTGCAACTAAAGTGCAAAGCAGCACTTTTGTTTAGGGTATGGTTACACTGTGTTTCAGGTAAAGTAACAAAAACTTCAAGTTTTGTTACTTTGGTCTAAGCATGTGTCAATAGTATTCAAGCAATGGGCAAAAACTGTAAGGTGTAGGTTATACCACAACAACATTTACAGTTTTTTTCCAATTGCTAACACACCAAAATGACATGCATAGCACAGTTATTTAAACTGACACACAGAGAGCAAAACATCTTCTCAAGTCTCCAAAACTCTAAACACATTTTCTGCTTTACAAACATTTTGCAATTCAAAATGGCACTTTTAAATGCACTGAACATGGCTCTCTGCGTAAGACACAACAATCTGACATAAAGTCACATGTTTGCCATTTCAAAACACTGCCATTCAAAAGGACACTACATGTGTTACAGTTCAGGCAAAGGAAGGCCAGGACCCAGTTGCAGAGACATTGAAAACCAGAGTTTATTGACAAAATGTTCAAACAAAAAAATCACCTTTGGCAGGGAAAACGTATTCGAGAGAGTAACTGAAAATCACCACTACGGGGAAAAAGTACAAAACAAAGATAATTAGAAAAAGTTAATAACTGTAAGAAAGTAACAAAATAAAGTAAACTCAAAATTCACCATTTACTGGGAAGGGCTACCTACAAAAATGCGGAACAAAAGGCGACTATGAAACTCACAGTGTAACATACAAAACAGATCTGGGGAATGCAGGAGGCGCAAGACGAGAGACAAGAGATCACTCTGTCGCGAGCTGCATGCAGCAAGGAACAAAGGGAATAGTCCGGCACAGGAGTTGAGCATGAGGTGGCTTAAGAAGCTGAGCTGATTAGCCGATGAGAGGCAGGTGTGGCTCATGAAGCTCGCTCCAGAGTAGACCGGCCCCGCCTCTCTACCACTCCAACCTGCTGAGTGACCTTATGTTTACACGTAGCAGGGTATTTTGGAAAACGGATATTTTGGCCCCTCCGTTTTCAAAAATAACATCATGCACACAACATCGTTTTCAAAAATGTTGTCATTTACATGAACCCGGATAAATACGCTGCCGAGTGCATCATAACTAGGGCTGGGCGATATGGCTGAAAACTCTATTGCGATATAAGTGTTTTATATTGGTCGATATCGATAATTATTGATATTTTTTATGACCTATTTAAAATAAGGATCAGGAGAAAAATACATTCAATTCATTCAATTATTTTTATTTTAAATGTAACCTTCCTCTGATTATAATCCCCTCAGCTATCAAGGCAGAAAGGAAATGTCAACACAACCATGGAAAACACTCAAATAATAAATGTAAAAAAAGAGTAAAAATGTAAACAGAGAGAAACCTGAGAACTTTTTTTTTTTTGCAGGTTTAGTGCAGAAAGTTCACAAGCTGATTCACCTTCTGGTGAATAAAATGTTTTCAAATATGTGCAGTGTTTTGGAAACATAGCAGAAACTTGACATCTGTAACATACAAACAAACATGATAGACAGTACAGTAACACTGACTGAACTATAAAACCAGCCTAGACATATGAACAACTTTAGTCATTCTTCTTACTCTAAACATACATGAACTATTCAATTATATTTTTATTGCAAGTGTGTTTAAGAAAAAAAAAAAGTACGTGTATGAGATGTTTATAACCTGGCTTCTCCACAGTGCTCAGTGAAGCATGTCTTTAGCTATATGATATGCCGCTGCCTCCGTTACGTCTTGGTGCCTTTTAGATGATTTGTCATCAGGCACTGAAGTAGATACCTCTGCATGGTGGTCAGCTGCTTGTGCGGTGGTGCTGCGGTTGCAGATGTTGTTGGACGTTGGCGAATACGGCTGTGCTCCAAAGAGTGAGCGTGGCTAAGGTGGTTAAATAAGTTTGTGGTATTACCGGTCTTGGTGGGGACGAAAGTCTTGCATAAGTTACAGACCACATTGGTCTGACGACGGTCCGACTTATAAAATCCAAAAAACTCTGTACTGGTGAGCTGACTTTCCCTGTTCTATCGACGATTTCTTCGCTCGCTGCAGCGCTCACTTTCTATTTCTCATCTCACTCCTCAGGAGCATCAAACACGTGACAACGACACGGCGCAACCGAACTTGATACTGTTACATGATCGGAGTGTTAGCATGTCTCTCTCACTGATTAGTGATTACTCCCTATGTTGCTCACTTACCTGAGAGCGAGTGCCTTTGTTCATGCAACCCACCTCGCTTCGCAACTTCAGGTTTCTTCCGACGAAGAAAAAAAAATTATCGAATGCTTTATCGAACGCATTTTATATTGATATTGATGACGTGTCTATCGCGAGACATATCGCTATCGTTTTTATCGCCCAGCCCTAATCATAACTATGCCAAACCTATGGGCGCGAATGTAAACATAGGTCACTCACATGACGTTAAGGAATTTCAGTTGCATGTTGTAATGTTTCGGAACCCAAAGCGCCGTTTAACCCTGTTTACACGCCTACAAATAGCCGGCGTTTTCAGAAATCTCCACTTTGGCTGGAGTTTTTAAAAATGATCGTTTTCTGTGAAAAAAACTCAGTTTGCGTGTAAACGAGAGGCCAAACCGCATGAAAACATATGAGTGTTCCCTAAGACCCCATTTACACTTAGGGAAAATGCATTGTCATTGCTTTTAATTTGAATTCTTTGGCAAAATGCACTATTAAAACCAAAGTATATCTATGAAGATTTTTTTTTTTTTAATTAACTTAAGGTTGGTTCAGTCAGAGCTGTGAAATATTATATCATCCATCCATATTCATTATATACCAGCCTTTCTTACATTCAGCAGTGTGTAAACTACAGGCTATATAAGCATCTTTTAATAGGCTATCCATATTGGCTGAATACAAATCATGCATCCCAAATTTTAAATGTAGATTTTGTGGGATTAAAGTGCTCAAATAACTGAAGGGAAAGTTCACCCCAAAATCAAAAATACATATTTTTCCCCTGGCCTATATCTATCTATCTATCTATCTATCTATCTATCTATCTATCTATCTATCTATCTATCTATCTATCTATCTATATAGGGCAGATATCTCTATGGCTGATAGCTCTAAAACTAGACAACTCACACCAGAATGGTATAGATTGATAAATGGCACTACAAGCCAGAAGATATGTATGTATTTTTAGATTTTGAGGTGACCTGTCCCTTTAAGGTAGCGCCAGTAAGAAAAATAAATACTGAAATATTCTGAGGTGCCCTATCAGACTCAGACTTGATTTAGGTACAGAAAATGGCCACATGGCTGAAATGCAGTGTTTTTTTGTTTGTTTGTTTTTTTACATTTTTCTGAGAACCAAGCTGAGATAGACACTGTCACTGAGACTGACTGAGACCAGTGTCTATTTGGGGTTGAATTATTGCCTTATTCACTGTATTTTCTCTGCACTGAAGCATAGCAAACACTTAAAAGAACATGTTCTTTCACTGAAAACAATGCTTACATTTTTTCTGCTGTGTCTTGCCATCTTAGTTTTGTTGGACAGCTTGTTAAAGATGTGGCAATCAGTAAGGTTAAACAAGTTAACTGTACATCCTTCAAGTCAAAGATCTAGAAAAGCTACCAAGGCTACAAATGAACATCTGGTGGGAGTCCAGCTCCTGTTGGCGGAAATCTTTTTAGCTTAGACAATACCCATTACCCACACGTTGCTCTCTAAGACTTTATTCATTTCATGTCGAAAATCAGGGTAGCTGTCATAACTGACTGGCAACTCCAAGTAACAGCCACATGTATGAGCAACAGGTCTTCTCTGAAAGCCCTGAAGTTGTGTGAAGGTGACAGTGATGCTCTTTCCTGTAAACAAGCCTGATCCAGTGCAAAACCTGAGAAAAGAGGAGAGGTGGTGGTTGTCAGACTCTCAAAGGTATACACTTACATACTTGACAGTTTGTTTCTCCTGGGCATTCTGGGTACTGGGGTAAATAACTGATCTCATGATCTTCCGTGATGTTGATTGTAGTACGTCATAGGCAGCTGCAATACTTTTCAGCTCTGATCGAACAGGTGTGAGTTTGTTGGCCCATTGTTCAATCACAAAAGCTGGCTCTTGAATCAGTTTTTGATGCACAAGCTCCCTTAAGATTTGCTTGATGTTATCTGCTGTTGGAAACCTTCTGCAGTTGTAAAGATCCATGATTTGAATCAATTCTTCTTGGTCGACAACTTCAAAATCTGAACGGCAAGATTCAAAGATCACTCGCTGAGACTCCGACACATACTTGAGAAAGCTGTCCACAACATCACTCTCCACAACACCAAGAACGACTTGCTCCAGAAGGACAGGTGCAAGTTTTATAGGTAGGTGCTTCTCTTTTTGCCAGCCAAATGTGATTATTCGGCCTACACTTTCTCATTCTTGTTTACCAAAATCATGACGTAGGTATGGCACTTTAAAGTCATTTCCCATAGTGCACTGCTCATAAAAGTCATTCCAAAATTCTGACAACACATCCCTCAAAACACGTCCATCGTCCACAGCCTTTTCAGGCGTTCCATCAGGAAGAATAACTTTAAAGCTAATGTCATCCTCCATGATACTTTCCTCAGAAAACACCCAAAAAAGCTCTCTAAGAATCTGTCCACGATGAAGCACAACAAGTTTCTTCAGTCTTTCTCTCTGATTAGCTTGTTCGTTCAGTATATCCATGGAAGGAGGCAAGGGTCCTTCAAAAGAGAGTTCCTCAGTGAGAGGCAAGGTATCATCAAGACTGGAGTACTCTATCCCAGAGATGCTTTCTGTGTAGAAAGTTACAATGCCACTATCCTCTAAAGCATTCACATGAAATAATGTTTCCTGTTCTGGCACCACAAGCATTCACATGAAGTAATGTTTCCTGTTCTGGCACCACTTGAGTGTGGTGTAAAGAATGGAAACACTCTCACTGCTTGTATCTGCAAATACTGCGTTCTGTCCAACATAAATGACATCTGAAGTATTTATGCCAACAACATCTGTTGCAGGAGTGTCTGAAGAGTGATGATAGACACCAGGTTGATCAAGTGACGTTTCCCCTTCTTTGCAGTTGCATCACTAGTCTCCTCCTCCAGATTTATCCATCCATCCATCCATTATCTATACCGCCTATCCCTTTCGGGGTTGCGGGGGGCTGGAGCCTGTCCCAGCTACAATGGGCGAGAGGCAGGGTACACCCTGAACCGGTCGCCAGCCGATTGCAGGGCCACATGCAAGGACAAACAACCATTCACACTCACACTCACACCTACGGACAATTTAGAGTCATCAATTAACCTAATGAGCATGTTTTTGGTCTGTGGGAGGAAGCCGGAGTACCCGGAGAGAACCCACGCATGCACGGGAAGAACATGCAAACTTCACACAGACCCGGGGATCGAACCGGCAACCTTCGTGCTGTGAGGCACACGCACTACCTGCTGCGCCACCGTGCAGCCCCTCCAGATTTATGTCACTGGCAATGTCTCTCTTCTTGGTTGTTAAAAAAAAAACGTAACAGAGGTAACTTTGTCTTTTGATACAGTTCCCCAACTGTGACAGTATCCTCTATGGGTTGCTGCTGAAAGTCAGTTAAATCAATGTCAAAATCAGAAAGGCTCCCCTCTGCATTTTTTCCTCCTGGAAAGAACAACTGCACGGCCTTTTCAATCAAGTTCTGTTTTTTACAGTCTTCAGGACAGTCTCTTTTCTGCTTCCCCCACCTTTTTTGGTGCATACCTGCACAAATGTCCCTTCTCTGAAATGCATCCATCCAATCTCAAATTTTCTCTGATTCTTCTGAGCATTCTTTAGATGGATTTGATGCTCTTTCTCAGGTACATGATCTGCTTTGTTTCTTGTAAGCTTTCCTCTCAGTCTCTCAAAAATCCTGGACTTGTGACTGCTGGGTTCTTTTTCCTTCCGTCTGCAGTATCTAAAAACAGCCACTCGATCACGGTAGGATGGCAGATACTCTCTCAGCTGTTCATCTGTCATGAGTTGTACGACACTGGAATCAATCTAAAGGAAGAAAGAAGAAGAAGAAGAAGAAGAAGAAGAAGAAGAAGAAGAAGAAGAAGAAATATTCCATGAATTCTTGAGTCAAACAAAATATTTACAGAGTTCTTTGTTCTTTATTATTTGTTTATGCATGTGTTATCTGTCAAAATTAATCATTACCTGTGTATAATAAATACCTTGTCCTTGACCATTCGCTGTATGTCTTCCTCAGACACATGCCGTGACCTTGAGTAGTCACCTAGCTCATCCATTTTATGGTCTTGTGTGATCTTGTGAAAAAAAACCTCTGCATCCCTGTAAATATAAATCTTAAAAGTGACCTTAAATAAAATCTATACCATTTCTTTTTACAAAATCCTTTTTGTTCATAATTTTCACATTCAAGCATCTTTATTGTCAATTTTGTGCTTAAATAAGACAAAACCTTTACTATGCTCTTCATTCTTTAAGGATGGAGAAAGGGAGGATTATTTCATGATATCTTAAAGGGATAGTTAAGATTATTTGAAGCGTGATTGTCAGCAAGCATTGTAGTGTGATTTCGATAGTCTGTATATTACCTATAGTGAATGGCAGTCAATAAACCCCTAAGAGAAGCAGTGAGGTAGTAATGAACTGCTGTGGACAGGGTCAACAGCAAAACACTGTAAAAGGTCAATGAGAAAAAAAAAAAAATCACTATCACTTTAAGTATACTCTATATTTTCACCACATTACTTTACCATCAGACAACCCTTTCTGTTGGGAAACTGCCGTTAAACAAGTCAAATATCACGTTCTCCAAAGCAACCAAACTCCATGGACAAAATCAGTAATTACCTTGCACAACATAGGAGTTGCCAATCTGCTGCTGCCGCAATTGGTTAGTCTGCTTGTGAATCCAAACTGACCTTTTAAAAGACCAAAGTCACACAGTAACACAAAGAAGCTGACTGAGGCAGCAGCAGGCCAGCAACTGACATGTTCTGCAGGATAAAATTACTGATTTTGCAAAAGCCTGAGTTTGGATGGTTGGGAAAGAACAATATTTGAGAGCAGCAGCTTCCTGTCAGAAAAGGCTGACCAATAGCAAAAGAGAGAGGCGAAAATATTGGTAATGTAGCATAAACTAATATTGATTTAAAAAAAATAAAAAAAAAAGTTTTTCTGACAACATTGACTGACCTACTACCTGTAGTGTCTGTAGTTATTATAACATTTGGCTAGGTGTTGAATCCATTGTCAAAATACAGAGGCCTGAGCAGAGCAGAGCAAACTGTAATGAATGTGTTTGGAAATGCTATTTTTTGTGAAAATGAACAAAATGGTTGAATATACCATGAGCAAGTTTCTGTGCAAAATTCCATGAATTTATTTCAGAACTATGTAGCAAAAAGAAGTTTGTATAAAAGGGTTATTATTTGATCTGGCTTGTTTTTATATTTTATGGTACAAATAGGTATTACGCTGACTCAAGTAGGGCTCCAACCGACGATTATTTACATAGTTGATTAAATGGTCAATCATTTTCTTGATTAATCAATTAATAGTTATTTGCTTTAAAATTTGAAAAGTGTCAGTCAGTGTTTCCCAAAGCCCAAGATGACCTCTTTAAATGTCTTGTTTTACTCACAACCTAAAGATATTCAGTTTACTGTCATAGAGAAGTAAAGACACCAAAAAAATATTCATTTAAGAAGCTCGAATCAAAGAATTTTGACATTTTTTCTTCTAAAAGTACTCAAATTGATTAATTGATTATCCAGATAGTTGGTAATTAATTTAATAATCAATTAATTGTTTCAGCTCTAGCAAACAACTAACAGTTGATCAATTCTACATCACATATTTGGCTTGCTATTACACTTCTATTAGGCTTTTCTCTCTTCATGCACACAAGCTTTACTTTGTTGCAAGGACAGAGCTACGGGTGGGCATGGGCGGGCATACGCCCGCCCAGATTGACAGCTTGCCCGCCCAGTCAGAAATTCAAATAAAAAAAAATTTAAATACAACGATTTTCATAGTTATGTCCCATATTATTAAAAACTCACTTGTTTGGGTCTCTGGTGCTGCCACACACATACAAAGTGTGAAACAAGACCGTCCGTGCTTTTTTGAGTGAGATACAGATCTCTGTCAGCACCCTGCCTACAGCTTCCACACAAGCCGTTTGAATTCGGCGCTCGGTGTCCCTCCACCCAGCGCCACATTCTCACAGATCCGCTGTTAGTTATCGAAAGCACTGTGTTATGAATCATGTTAAGGCGTTGTTCTGTTGTTGGCTGTAAAGAGGAGCACAAATCGCTCCATCGGCTCCCAGCCCGACAGAAGAGCACCGTGGATTGAATTCATATTTCAAGGCATGGAGGTGCATGCCATGAACTCTTTTTGGAGTTTAAAATATAGATATTCATGAATAGTAAAGGTGCATAAACTGCATTCACATGTGTTCCCTCCACTCCAGCCATCCACTTCGTTCGTGTCAGACAAGACGATTTCTCTTCCTTCCTTCAAACTCCATTTAAACTGCAGGTTTAACAGCCCAGTTTAATAATAATAATAATGATAATAATAATAATCGGGGATTAAGCCCCAAACCCCCTATTAGGTAGATAGTGAACACTTTCTAGCGTAACACAGTAGTGATGTGTCGGTCGTGTGTCGGTTTGAAGTGAATGATTGGAGCCAGAGAGCAAGCCGCTTTGGGCTTTTTTTGTTTTGTTTTCGTATTTTTCTCGACTTTTTTTCGTTCAAGCCGCACGTGATTGGTCAAATACTTGATGTATGGTGGCTTCAGTGAGTGTGTGCGCGCAATAAGGTGTGTGTGTGCACGTGCACCTTATCAATTTTGGCGAAGTGGTGATCAGGCCCGCCCAGACTTAATCCACGCCCACCCATCGGTCACGTTCTGCATCCGCCACTGCTTTGTTGTGATTCAAACTGAGCCTGGTAAATGATACAAATGCTAAATCATGGAACAAGTGCATTTCATTCTTGGATACAGTATTCTGTTTTATCGTACTGCAATGGTGACAAGACTATTAGTATTGGTAACAACAACAATAACAGTGATGATAATAATAATAATGATGATAAATCATTTGTACAGATGGAACACTGTCTAGGAATATACTGAAAACATCCAAAGTCCACATAAAAATATTTATTTGGTATTTAATCATTTAAAATTTTTTATTTTTTTTTTTAGATGTCTATTAAATATCAGCCACATTGTGCCAGCATATTACCAAGCACAGAAATCAAACATATTACTTTGGCAATGATATTTCATTAGATGTAGATCTTTTTTCTCTACAGAAACAATCAACATTTGATAGTCTGTAGAGCGAAGACAGCACCTGAACACTTTATGACGTACAGTGCACGGTTTTGGATTGTCCCTGCCTGCGTTAAAAAGTGCCAATGTACAAAGTAGCCAAGAAGTGACGCTATGCTATTCACGCTAGCTGTGCCGCCTCAGCATACGAGTTGTAGTGCTGACAGATGTAGCTGCTACAGAGCAACTTAACGCAGATGCACTCACTGTTTTCATTTCAGCGATACCGTGCCAGTCACATAACGTTACATTATAAACGATATATGGTTCTTTCACAGTCAAAAGATAGGATCAAAACTACAAAGAAGTGTTTCTAGGTGTTATACCAAACACCTGACATTTACAAAAGTCACTTTTAATACTTACCTTATTTAGCACTATATATCACTAGCATGCCATGCATGCCATGGCTGAGTCTGATAGGTAATGGAGGGTCCTTTGAAGACAGTGCCAATGCAGCGCATGCACAGTCTCTATCTCATAATTTGGACTTTTTATCTCATAATTTCGACTTTTTTAATCTCATAATTTCGACTTTTTATCTCATAATTATGACTTTTTATCTAATAATTTCGATTTTTTTATCTCATAATTTCGACTGTTTATCTAATAATTTCGACTTTTTATCTAATAATTTCGACTTTTTATCTCATAATTATGACTTACCTTGGGGATATTTTTTTCTATCAGTGGTGGAAATGGCCTTCCATAGTAGTTTTTTATTACAACAACAATGGAGGAAGTTACAGAGAGAGGAAGAGGAAGAGGGAGGGTGAAAATGAGAGGGCGAGGAAGAGGTAGGGGTAGAGCTGGTAGACAACTTTCTTTTTAACACTTTCTTTTTATTGTTTCTTTTTTAAAAATGTGTAAAGAAGACAATAATATAAAGAAAGACAAATGCCAAAAGAAAACGAACATAGTGGATTGCCATGCCTCTACAGTTTGTTCCCATGTTGTTATCAATATGATCGTCCTTATCCTGTCATTGTAAAAAACAGTCCATTTCTCCCACTTTTCTCGACATTGTTCTTCTTGAGTCCTTATCTTATGGGTCAGCAGATCCATTACATATATCTCACTCACAATTTTTTGCCAGTTATGCTGTATTGGTGGATCTGCTTTGTACTATTTTCTTGTGATTGTTTTCTTGCAGGCTGCTAGCACAATTTTCAGTAAATATCTGTCCTCTTTTAATAAAACATTGCCTGACATATTGCTCAGATACAATAATACACATGATTTCTGTATATTATAGCCCCAGAATTCTAATAATTACCTGGTTAACATCCTCCCAAAAATGTATGATTTTAGGACAAAACCAAAATACATGAGAATGGTCTACATTCATATCTCCACATTTTCTCCAACTTGGCTGTGGTACTGATGTGTGTTCATTTCTAATTCTGGGTGTGACAAAGAATCTAATCAAGTTCTTCCAACAATATAATCTCCAAACCCGTGATGATGTGAATGTCTGCTGTGTTCACCAAATATATGGCCAATCACCTTCTGATATATTCACACCTAGTTCTCTTTCCCATTTCAGTTTTACATATGTGGTTGTATTCTCTTTTCTCTCCATTAGGTGGCTGTACATTGTAGATATGATTCTATACTTCTTTGAATTGTAGGTTTCAACTAGCAACTTGCAAGTACATGTAATGGTCATGGTTACTTAAATTGTATTCTTGTTTCATCTCCTAGAAACTCAAGAAGTTCCCATTTTTATTAATGTCATAATGCTGTAATACCATTTCCACTCCATTGTTTAAATCTCTGGTCATGAGAACCGGGGGTAAAGCATTTGTCATAGACTATCTACCAAAGTATCCCACGGTCTTTCTCCTGTTTATATTCACATACTATATTAAACCGCAGCTTTAATGTGAATTGGGTGACACTACCCATCTGGTTGATTACCCTCACTGTTTCTTCTCAGCCTCCAATAAGACTTTGAATTTCCCTTTCTTGTACAAATTGTTCAAAATTTTTCCATTTGGATACATAGTCTTTATGACACCAACAATTATAGACCTATAATTAGAATTAAGCTGCATGAAACTATTCCTTCAAATTTGGCAATGCCATACCTCCTTTATCTTCACTTATCTGTAATGTAGCAAATTTGATTCTCGTTCTATGACGATTCCATATATATTTAGAGATGATTTGGTCCCACAATCTATTGTTTTTCTGGTATATCAATGGGTAGTGATTGGAATAGGTAGAGGAGCCAGGGAAGAATACTCATTTTTATTGTCTCTATTCTTGAACCAATATCTAATGAAAATAATATTCCACCTGTCCACATCACTCCTTATCTCTTTGCCCATTTTAATGTAGTTAGCTTCATATAAGTCTTCAGGTCTTTGTGTTAGCGTCACCCCAAGATATTTCATTTTTGTTGCATTCCAATTTAGGTTATAAGTTAGTTGCATGTTTCTGGATGGTGAGTAATTGAATGTTAGGATTTGTGTTTTAGTCAAATTAAGCTTGTATCCAGAACAGAAGCCAAATGTCTCTAGTTGTTTGATTAACATGGGAATTCTTGTTTCTGGGTCCTCTAAAAAACAAATTACATCATCAGCAAAAAGTCCAACGATGTGCTCTCCTCCCCCAACCCTGATCCCATTGAGATCTTGGTTCTCCTTGATTGCTTGAGCCAGGGGCTCGTTAAAGATTGCAAACAATGTTGGGGACAGACAGCAGCCCTGCCTGGTTGACCATTCTAAGGTTATGCTCTCAGTCAGGCTGCCGTTTATTTTTATCCTTGCAGTCGGTTTTTGGTAGAATGTTTTAAAACAGTTAACGACTTTCCAAGTACCAGATATAGAAAAGGTCCAATTCACACTATCGAATGCTTTTTCTGCGTCAAGGCTTATTAATGCTGCACTGGTATTATTTTTTCAAATATGGTCGATAATATGTCAAGTTCTCATATTATCTTGGGTTTGGCGTCCCTTAATGAAGCCTGTCTGATCTTAATCGATAATGTCACTAATAAAGAGTTCATATCTTTTTGAAATAATGGAGGTATACAATTTGTAATCTACATTAAGTAATGATATTGGTTGATAATCTGAACAAGTCTGACTATTGCTTTTCTTGGGGATCAGTGTTATCACTGCTTCCCTCCAGGATGGGGGTATTTCTCCATGTTCAAGTGTGTGGTTAAATGACCTTTCAAGAAGTGGCATGAGGTGTTCATGAAATGTTTTGTACCACTCAGATGGTAAGCCATCACTACCGGGGGATTTGTTTGGTTTTAGTTTATTCATTACTTTTTCTATCTCTGATCTTGTAATAGGTGAGGTCAAAAGGTTGTTTTGTTCTCTCCCATTTGTTGGTAAATCTAGCTTCACAAGAAAAGCTTTCATCTGGTTTATATCAGCAAAATGTGGCTGGCTATACAGGTGTCTGTAATAATTCATGAACTTAGTTTCAATCTCTTTGGGTTCGTTAATGATCTGATTCATATCTATATCTCTTATCTTATGAATCATTCTGTCAGCTTGCTGTTTTTAATCTTTTTGCCAATAGTTTAGTTGCCCGTGGCCCCACTTAAGACAACAACTTTCAAATGAAATCAGAGCAACCTTAGTTGATCATGTCATCAACCACAAGCTGACAATGCAAGAGGCTGGACAGAGAGTGCAGCCCAACTTGAGCCGTCTTACTGTCGCCTTAGAAAATGTTACCCTTCATAATGTATCATGGCCTATTCATAACATGGGGTACAGCAGGGGTCCTCAATTTGTCTGAGTTTTTTGTAGGGACTGCACTTTCAAAATATTATGAAAATACTTATGCCTTATCAGGCTATTGTTTAATAATTTCACTTTCTTAGAAAATTAATCTTATTTTATTTTTTTTATACCAGTGTGACCTCCTAAAAAAATATGGAAAATCCATAATAAAGATCTAGAACTAGAAACTAGAAACTAGAAAAGATCTCAGTGCTCCATATAAAAGCCACAATTCCAAAACTACCAATGAATCATCATGAGTCCTTATTTTAACTAAAACCTCCTCTTAATACAACAGTTGGCTGACGAAAATAAACATATCTATCCATCCATCCATCCATTTTCTATGCCGCTTATCCCTTTCGGGGTCGCAGGGGGTCGGACCCTATCTCGGCTGTCAACAGGCGGGAGGCAGGGTACACCCTGGACCGGTCGCCAGCCGATCGCAGGGCACATACACACAACCATTCACACTCACACCTCGCACCTAGGGGCAATTTAGAGTCACCAATCAACCTAATGAGCATGTTTTTGGTCTGTGGGAGGAAGCCGGAGTGCCCGGAGAGAACCCAAGCATGCACGGGAAGAACATGCAAACTTCACACAGAAAGGCCTGACCCGGGAATCGAACTGGCAACCTTGTTGCTGTGAGGCACGCGCACTACCTGCTTTGTGATTCTCCGTTTTAACTTTTGTAGAATTGGTGAATTATTATGTACTTTTTCAATGCAAAAACCCTCCCCCCACGAGACTCAAAACAATACTTTACAATAGAACAAATACAGGTTTGCATGCAGATCAACAGTCACTCTAATATTCCTCTGGCCAGATGGCAATGTGGTGGGCTAGATGTGATCCGCGGTTGATATGGGCTATGTCCAGGCTGATTTGCTGATCGGTCCGGACTGGACTATAGTCTGGACTTTTAGAAACCCTGGGCTACGGCAACAAGAACAAAACGGTAGGAACAAAGTGAGCAAATGTTCCCAAGAGGAACACACCAGAGGAAGTGACGTTCTAACTGAAGACCCGCCTTGATGACAGGACTGACAGATTACATTTTCATTTTGTCGACTTTCAAGCGTGATGAAATACAAGTGCAATAGACTGGGGGCGCCATTTCCTTTATTGCATTTTAATATTGCCCACAATATTTGGTGTGACCACCCTTTGCCTTCAAAACTGGATTAAATGCGCTGACACTTCTTTGCGCCTGCCAAACAGCACTGAGTGGAGCGGGTGACCAGTCCAAGACGGCGGCCCCACGGCTCGTCAGTGCCAATAGGCAGTAGCGGTCGATGCGGTGTCTAGTCTTTATATCTCTATGGTCTGGTCCTACAGGACCAGTTCATCCCTCAAGTTGAGTCCCCCTAGTGGCCTGGCGCACTTCCGTTTTGTGGAGTGAATTTGCAGCGTTTGTCTCTTGTAGTTGTTTTGGGGTTGTGTGTGTTTTGATATTTGCAGCATTTTTCTTTTGTATTTGTTATGTGTGTTTGTAAGTTTTTGCTTCTGCTTCGTTTCTGTGATTGCAGCATTTTTCTCTTGCAGCATTTCTCTGTTGCATTTGTTTTATGTGTTTGTGTGTTTTTGGCTTTGCACCATTCCTGTGTTTTGCTGTTTGCGGCGCGCTTGCCCTTGTCAGCCACCGTAGTTTCAGCGTGTCAGTAGCGAGTTCAGTAGATTATATAAATAGATTATTAGCGAATGAAGTAGATTATATAGGTAGATCAGTACTAGTGCCATCATAACAGTTATTATTATTATTAGTCATACTATTATTATTGGGATTAGCTTCTATTAGTTAGGGTACATACAATTACACCAAACCTAGCTGGAGGGTTACAGTGTTGTACTCTGTGATAGTTCATCCTCTCTTTCTATGGAGCCTCCAAGAAAGAGGAAGTCTTCTCCTGTCTGGGAGTATTTTGACATGGTTTCTCACAATAAGGTATATGTGAATGATTATATTTTATTTGCACATCATCACAACAGTTGAATCACAAAATGTGATAACATTACCCACTTACTGGACCCAAGGTTTAAAAAACTGGGCTTCTTAAGTCAGGGGAGACTTCAAGAGGCTGTTACAAGGCTGAAGTATGAATGTGCCAACATTATCAGGAACTCTGCAGTAAATTCTGCCATTGGCAAAACCTCCAGTTCAGGTAGCAGCCTCTTCAGCAACATCTTCAATATGAACAACATCCATGAACAGCAGTAAGTTGTCTGTTTCTTTGTTTTGTCAAAATGAACATCAATTGGTAGTAATGTGTTAATGTGTTAATGTTTTTTCTTTTAATGTTTATTACATGACCTTTGGCATCTGCTGGACACAACAGTGGATCAAAGTAGAAGAAGCTCAAGTGCCACAGCAGATGCCACAGTGGAAGTGGATCCTTATTTAGCAAGAACAGAAGATCCCCTTGTCTACTGGAGTAAACAGAAACACCGACATCCCCACCTTTACCAGCTGGCTCTCGTGTTTTTATGTTGTCCTGCATCTTCTGTTCCATGTCAAAGGGTATTTCTAAGGCTGGAGAGATTGTTTCTAAGAAGGGGAACACTGTTAAAAAAAACAACAACGTATTTTTCTAAATAAAAACCAATGAGCATTCTCATCCACCACCCAATGAAACAGTGTCTCCTGTGTAACATTCCCAGTCCCACATCCCTGCACTAAGCACAAAAACAAAGTTTTATTTGTGGTGTTCATACAGGCATCTGTAATAAAAAAAATAATGTTTAATTAATTAATTAATTAATTAATTAATTAATCATTTTACAAATGGGGCGGCACGGTGGAGCAGCAGGTAGTGCGCATGCCTCACAGCAAGAAGGTCGCCAGTTCGATCCCTGGGTCGGGCAGGGCCCTTCTGTGTGAAGTTTGCATGTTCTTCCCGTGCATGCGTGGGTTCTCTCCAGGCACTCCGGCTTCCTCCCACAGACCAAAAACAGATTAGGTTAATTGGTGACTTAAAATTGTCCTTAGGTGTAAGTGTGAGCGTGAGTGATTCAATTCAATTTTATTTGTATAGCGCCAAATCACAACCGAAGTTGTCTCAGGACACTTTCCATATAGAGCTGGTACAGACCAAGCTCTTTTATCTACAGAGAACCAACAATTCCCACATGAGCAAGCACTTGGCCACAGTGGCGTGGAAAAACTTCCTTTTAACAGGCAGAAACCTCGGGCAGAACCAGGCTCTGGGTGGGCGGTCATCTGCCTCAACCGGTTGGGTGAGAGAGGGAGAGCAAGAGAGGGAGAGTGAGACAGACAGACAGACAGACAGACAGACAGACAGACAGACAGACAGACAGACAGACAGACAGACAGACAGACAGAAATGCAGTCAGAGAGAGAGAGAAACAGAGAGACAGGAGACAGAGAGACAGATGTAATAATAGCAGTAGCAGTTGCAGTGGATGTCAGGCAGGGCCAAGGCAGGAGACGCAGCTGCAATCCACAATCCAGATTCAGCCACTGTGGAACCTGCAAGACGACCAAGCACAGAGACTCCGGGGAAGGAACTAAGTTAATAACACGCCGTGGTAGGACATGAAAGCGTGCAGATGAAGAGGGACAGAAGGACAGAGGAGCTCGGTGTATCTTTGGAGGTCCCCCGACAGTCTAATCCTATAGCAGCATAACTAGGGGCTGGTCCAGGACCAGCCTGAGCCAGCCCTAACTATAAGCTTTATCAAAAAGGAAAGTTCTAAGCCTACTCTTAAATGTAGAGTGGGTGTTTGCAGTCGGCTGGCGACCGGCTCAGGGTGTACCCCACCTCGTGCCTGCTGACAGCTGGGATAGGCTCCTGCCTAAAACTTATGCACTTATAAGAATTGATGCACTGTAAAAATTTACATCCCTCTTTAGTTATTTCAACTTGTTTATTCCATTAAACTTAATGTAACATGATGCGTTATATCAATCAAACTCAACTTTTTAGGTTTTCCAAGTTTTAACTCAAAATCATTCATTGACTTGACTATCTGAGAATTCTCATGGTTAAGCCAATGTCCAATCAACTCAACTTTGTAAACTGAGGATTCAAAAAAAAAAAAAAAAATGAAGGATAGAGAAAAAGTAGTTGTAGACCGGAACAACGGAATAGAACAGCTGTTTCTAGTCAGCGCTCATAACAGCCAAAAACCCTGCTGAAAAAAGTCAGAGAGACCATTAGGCATATTCTATTGGTTTCTAATGGTTCCTGGTGGCTTTGTAATGGTTTCTAATGGCTACTTATGTTTTCCTAATGGTTCGGTTTGTTTCTCTAATGGAATTTTATTATCCCCTACACAAATCTACAGGACTTTAACTGGTCCCTACTAATGGTTCCTATAGGAGTCTAATGGTTCCTACAGGAGTCTTAATGGTTCCTACAGAAATCTAAATGGTTCCTACAGGCGTTTCTATACCAGTCTAATGGTCACTATACAGTGGTCTAGTGGTCACTACAGGGTGTAGTGGTCTCTAATGGTTCCTAATGTGATGGAGGAACACAGATGTTATGGCTTTCTTTGGCGATCGCATCTGTTATTTACAGTGGGTCTTTGTGTAGGCTATACAGTACACTGTTAAAAAACAAAAACAAAAACAAAAAAAAACCTTTTTATTTTATGATAATTGACTAAATTTTTACAGTACTTTCCGTCTTTTCAAAATAGTACAGACTCTGTAAAATTACAGACAATATCTGTAACATGTCTGTTATTTTAAGTATTTTAACAATAATAACAAATACATTTATTTCTCATTTTTTTTACAGAAAAAACACATACAATTTTATGTAAAATGACAGTAATTATCTGTAATTATATATGTAGTTCGTTATATAACTGTTTATGTCCATACTAACATTCTAATTTTTTCTCTGTAATTTTAAGATAAATCTTACTATGTTTATATGGCGTAATTTTACATTCAACCCGGAATTAAACATGTAGCTCATTATATAAAGGTTTATGACCATACTTACAATCAAACATCTTTCTCTGTCATTTTAAGGTAAATCTTTCTAGTTTTATATTTATGTGTACTTTTACATTAAAACTCTGTAATTAAATATGTAGCTCCTCATATAAAGGTTTATGACCATACTTATATTTTTCTCTGTAATTTTAAGGTGTTTGGTCTTGTACGTATATCTATCTATCTATCTATGTGTGTGTGTGTGTGTGTGTGTGTGTGTGTGTGTGTGTGTGTGTGTGTGTGTGACAGAAAGAGAGAGATGCTTATGTAATTAAATGTATCAGCCTACAAATAAAACTAAATCATTCATTTATTTTCTTTATCATCTTTTCTTCATAAAGAAAAAGATACCACGTAACAATTACTATTGGCTGTCTCACCATGTTGCTTTGAATGTGATTGGTTAATGTGGCTGTCATCAAAGAAACTGGCCAATGACAACTGTGTACGTCTTCTTTTTGAAAACACGTCGGTTTGAATGGAGTAGATGGAGATGGAGTACGGACACAGTGTAAGAGTCAGACGGATCTGTTTGGTCAGCTGACAGTGAACTTCACGGTTATAACTGTTATCCTGGAGATATCAGGTAAGAAAACATTTCCCTGTTATTTTATGTAAATTAATAACCTAACGCAATGTTTGTGTTCATTCTCTAATTCAGAATGATGATGTTTGCAAACTGTTAGGTTAGCTAACTGTTAAGTAAATTAGCTAATGTTACAAGTAACAACGTTAACTAGCTTGTTGTCATGAATCATGGCGTTAATATCTTGAATGTGGTTTAGACGGAGGTTAACGTGTTACAGGCAGCCAGTCTTTGTCATATCATTAACGTTATGTTACTAACATTGGTTGTTGCTGAGTTAACCTCATTTACTGCACAGGTGTAATGTAACGTTGCTATTGATATTTATGCATTATTGATATGAGCAGCAAAGCACACGTAACATAATCTAGCGTTACAGCTCACGTAAAGTTACTTTGCAGTGCTGTAAACCGTTAGCTTGTGTCCACACTTGGTCCAACACAAACTAGCCTTTCACCTGTTTGGCCAAAAGTTTTGTATTTGAACGGTCTGGATAAACGAACCTTCAAACTGTGATAACACCCGACGTTTTATGAGTAATCTAGCTGGGATTAAGCCCTCACTAACATCTGAGTATCAGCGCTGCGTGTGATGATCGATCATTAAATGTCCAACGTGAGGGTCGACAGGTTACGTCATTCTGCATTATAATGAGCCATGTGCTTCTGTTTGTTTGAGAAACGATGGAAGATTCAATGATGGACAGATGAAGAAAGATACACTTGCATCAGAGCAGATTCATTTCATTCGATAAATATCCCCTTTTCATTTAGTTGTCTTATATTATAATTTTACAGAGTTGACAACACTTGCAGATGATGATGATCATTGTCTGTCATGGAGGACAGCTTGCCTGTCAGGTGGAGGAGTTGGGGAAGAGGAGGATGACAGGCAAGATGACAGGAAACAAACAGGCACAAATGGGATTTAATTTGTGCAATCCATCCTGTACAACAGTATGCAAATACAATTTATAATTTAAGATAATGTTTATTTTTATTACACTCTTTTGTATATACTTGCTGTTTTTTATCTAATCTATCTTTTACTGGTGCTGCTGTAAATTGGAATTTCCCCTTGCAGGACTAATAAAGGTATATTGAATTAAATTGAACTGAATTGAATGTTATTCAATAGGGGCTTTACAGGAGCTACAGATCGCATTTGTTTCGTTCCTTTTTCAGAGCTCAGATGATATTTTCTGCTGTCAACATGTAAATACCATTTTAATGAATATAAAAAATAGATGCTATTAAATATGATTACATACCCTATCTTTAACTAGTTGAGAATTTAGTAGAACAAAGAAATTTGATAGACATGACCTGTCCTGTCTCTGTCCTCTCTGTCTTTGCAAAAGGGAAAATGCAGCATCTGCTGAGATCCAGAACTGCCTTGGGAGTTGCTGTGATGTATTTTGGGGTTGTTGGTTTCAGCAGCTCCACTTCAGGCCTTCATTCAACCTGCAGGTAGCACCCCTTTTCTCTTCTCACTCACATCCAAACACATATTGACACATGATATGATTCAGTTTCTCAGTGGTGTGAAATATTTTCGGTTTGATCTGAACTTTGGTGTGTGTGGGTTAGATGGCAGATAACATGTGATTGTGATTAAATATTCATCCATCCATCCATTTTCTATACCGCCTATCCCTTTCGGGGTTGCAGGTTGATCGCAGGGCAACATATACAGCAACATATACAGACAAACATTCACTCTCACACTCACACCTAAGGGCAATCCAAGAGTTACCAGTTAACCTAATGAGCATGTTTTTGGTCTGTGGGAGGAAGCCAAAGTGCCCGGAGATTGATTAGTGGGAATGATTATTTTTACATCATAATGATATGACATTTGTCGGCATCTGTACCCAACTGACATATTTTCTAACATCTGGAAACAAGATTTGTAGGCCGGAGCATCTCTGCATCATTTTTGTCATACATTTGACCGTCATGTCATCAATCAAAAAATTGCAGCTTCTGCAGTTTGAATATTGCACTTGGCTATATTGCGACTTTGATAAAATTTTTAACAATTGTGTAGCCCTACCCCTAGTCACCCCAATGCTGTGTATCAGTGTGTATGTGTGTGTGAATGATTAGGTGATTATGTTTATTGCTGAATATTTTTTACATTCCCATTTCCAACACTGATAACTGCTAATGATGAGAAACTTGCTTGTGTTTTTTTAGATCAAGCATTTGAACAAGGTTTACAGGGGAGAACAGGCACCCAGCAGAGAGACAAGTCCACCAATAGTAAGTATCAACTGCAGTATATAAGACAAGATATTAATCAATTATTAGTATAGTCAATATAATCCACTCTCCCTTACATTGTGACTGAGATCTGTACGTGGAGACAAATCTGTAAAACTTTAGGCTGGAAAAAAAAGTCCAAAAAAGTATTTTGCTGGAAGAGCTGGAAATACAGACATCATCAGGTACAACTCACATAGGCCTCTCAATTGGCTGTCGGTTGCTACACTTCTGCCATGGTAGATCTGCAAATTAAATGCAAATTGAAATCCTTATAGGACTTTTCAGTGAATCTTACTGTGTCCTTTTTTCCCTCCTGCACCCCCAGATGCACCAAAGATCCAGCTGATTACTGTCAATATGGAGGAGGATTCTTCTTTATCTGCTACGTTGCATTGTCACTTCTGGTACAGATTCATTGACCTTTTGTTGTAGTATGTTTTGATTTGACTTAATAACGCACTGTATAGTGGGGGTTCTGAATTAAGACTGTAATGCTTGTCCACAAATATTATTAGACCTATGGTATGCAGAGCCCCCAAGGGCAGCTCTTCACCTGTTTCAAAGGTGAAATCATGACCTCAAGTGATAGTACCACTAACAGACAACATAGACACATGGAGAAATACAATTTTTAGTTTTTAAGTTACAGTTCCTTGAGTAAGTGGTTGATATTGTCACTTTACATCTGAATACATCAAATAAAGGAGTTGTAGAACAAATAGTGGTGTACATTTTATTTGTTATTAAGTTTCCAACCCCACTTTAATTGAAACAGTGAAAATCTTTAGATGGATCTATTCTGTATTTCCTAAGTATGTTTTCAGTTGAGGATATTTCACAGTAGCCTTTAACACGATATTTTTAGTCATAATTTCTGTTGCAGCAGTAGGTTTCTAATTGCTTCTAAGTAGGTTTCTCAATTTGTTTTTCTAATTTTTTAGATCCTAATGGGACCAGTGTTCTAATGGTTTTAGCTCCTAATGGAACTAGTGGCTTTCTAATGGTGTTACATTCTAATGGGACCAGTAGGTTCCTAATGGTTTTACATCCTAATGGGACCATTAGGTCTCTAATGGTTTTATATCCTAACAGTACCATTAGGTTTCTAATGGTTTTACATCCTAATGGTCCCATTAGGTCTCTGATGGTTTTATATCCTAATGGTACCATTAAGTTCCTAATGGTTTTACATCCTAATGGGACCATTAGGTCTCTAATGGTTTTATATCCTAATGGTACCAGTAGGTTCTTAATGGTTTCTTCTAATGGGGTTCCAATTCCCATTGGACCATTAGAAACCTAATGGTATTATTAGGTTCCTAATGGTTTTACATCCTAATGGGACCAGTAGGTTCCTAATGGTTTCTTCTAATGGTTCCTAATGGGGTTCCAATTCCCATTAGACCATTAGTAACCTAATGGTTCCTAAGGTTTTTTTAATGGTATTCTACTGGATTTTTCAGCAGGGAATATTGTAGTAACTTCATACAAATTCTGTGGTAGCAATTTATGAAAGGATTCAATATCGAGTGACTAAGTGGACTACATGATGAGATGGAGGAACATGGACCTGACTGCATCATGAGGCGGAAGAACACCTACACTTTGTTTGACTTTGCGCCAATTCGCCAAAGTTTGACAGGAATGCGGGTACACAGGAGGAGAGACAGAAGCGAGTGAAAGACGTAAGTATCTATTGTGTATTAATTTACGTTTATAAGCACTGTTAAGTTGCCAGTTTGCTAGAATGTGTTTTTATATTATTTCGGCTTAGGTCGACAGTAACAGTTGCAGATGTAATTTCAAAAGGTTAACGTACAGTAACGTTGTTAGCATTCTGAAACAACAGTTTTTCAAAACGTTAGAAAGCTAACTTAATGTCAGCTAAGTTTCTAACAACCAGTACCTAAAAAGCTTAGTTAAAAATAGCAAGTTGAACCACTTTGGAACATACAGTTTTACTCTAACGTTACCCCAACCTAACATTATTCTTGGACATGGACAGGCATGTCCGGGTGGTTGTCTGCAGTGTGCTGCAGCCCAGGTGGTAAGCTAGCTAGTTTTTAATCTGCTGTTTATCAAATCCACAGTTCTTATGCTACTGCTCCATTCGGTAAAAAGACAAACTGCGGTCTAAATTAATATAACTAGGGTTTTTTTAATGTAACAATGAACAGGGAGCGACAGCAAAGACCGTATGTCTTGAAAAGTTAGAGGCTTAGCTGTGTATTTGAGTGTGTGACTTCTTTTCCTCAGCTTTTCTGTGTCCGAACTGTCCATTTTAGTCTGTAACCTTAAATACTGCATTAAATACCGTAATTTCCGGACTATAAGCCGCTACTCTTTTTCACACGCTTTGAACCCTGCGGCTTAAACAACGAAGCGGCTAATCTATTTTACGGGCTAACGGCCTCCAAGGGGCGCTCTAGCAGGAAACGCAAGAGCAAGACAGACGGGTCGAAGAGATAATGCACCGAGGAAGACCCTAGTTTGATTGTGTTTTCTGGTAGGCTAACAGTAGTGATGGGAATTCCGGCTCTTTTTAGAGAACCGGCTCTTTCGGCTTGGCTCACTAAAAAGAGCCGGTTCTTTCGGCTCCCAAATGGCTCTTCAAAGTTTTTTGTTGCTTTAATCGATATATTACCAATAATAATGTAACATTATGCACAAAATGAATTAATAATGTAAAAAAACTGTATTATACTTTTTATTTATATATGTTTATTATATAAGTATTCCTTTATTTTTTCACTCTACAGTGAACTTTTAACTAATTTAAACTTTTAACTTTTTTATACTAAGCAACTTTAAAGTCAGACAAACTGCTGTGGCTTTATTAACCCTCTCTTGCAGTGAAGCACGTTCTCTGTGATACAGGTCTGGGATCCTTTTCTGAGAGAGGGTTTTCCTGCTTGGAATAGCATACACTGGATTGAGTGCATGCGTAAACTTTCTGAAACCCTTGTCATCCACAACTGAAAATGGTTGAAAATCAAGTGCAACCATTTTAGCCAGCTCTTCATCAATTATTTTCTGTCTTGCAGGGGTCAAAGACTTCTGCAAAAACTGTTTCATTGAGCTCTGGGTTGCTGTTTTTGGTGGCTGTGGTGGTGTGCTGCATGATGCTGTTGACACTGCAGCAGCAGCAGCAGTTGCAGACGACACACTGGCACCTTCCTTAATACCAGGTTCAACTGGTCGCTTCTCCAGTGGAACTGTTGGGTGGACAGTTCTTAAGTGCCTGTGGAGGTTGTTGGTGGAGCGGACTCGTTATGAAATTTTCATCCTTCAGACAATGCACTCTGCTTTGGAGCCATCAATATAATTAAAGTGACTCCATATTTGGCTCCTTTTTCTGTTTTCACTCATTTTCTTAACTTACTTTTGTTTGATAAATGTCTATCCGTGTTGCTCTCACTCTGCTCTCTTGACCCCTTTGCGTGCTGCTGCTGCTGCTGCTGTGTGTGTAACTGCTGCCCCTCCCCCCTCTGCTCAGCGCAGTGAGCTCACTAAGCGGCGCAGACACAGAGACGATACCACGCATATTGACCAATTACGTGCGGCTTCAAGAGAAAAAAAAAGAGAGAGAGAGAGAGAGAAAAAAAGGGGCTCCCCCAATCGGGAGCCGGCTCCCGTCGTTCACTTCTCTCAGAGTCGTTACGTGCGCGAACGACACATCACTAGCTAACAGGCTACGGCTGCCAGGCTGGTGATGTTTTTTAACCAGCCGTGTTACTGCACGTTTGCTGTCGTTTAACTGCTGTGTTACTGCAGTTTTACTGTCGTTTTACTGCTGTGCTACTGCCGTGTTACTGCACTTTTACAGTCGTTTTACTGCCGTGTTACTGCACGTTTGGTGTCGTTTTACTGCTGCCGTGTTACTGCACGTTTGGTGTCGTTTTACTGCTGCCGTGTTACAGACACTGTTTGGAAAAAAAAAACATTTATTTACGGTAATTAAAAATAAAAAAAAATCTTACTGTGTACCATCTGTCTGTGTAAATATCTCATGCTACAACGTGGGCACCTGCGGTTTATAGACAGGCGCGGCCTATATATGTACACATCTTTTTTCTTTCTAAATTTAGTTGGGGCGGCTTATATTGAGGTGCGCTCAATAGTCCGGAAATTACAGTACTTGAATTCTGAGACCTCAACTATGATATTGCTGACCAGTGTTAATTTTGTCAAGGGATTTTTGGAAAAGTTATTGACGACCCTTTTTTCATGATGAAATGTTAAAGAGTGGCTACGTGAAATAGAGGTAAGATCTTGGCCCGAAATTCGGGCCGGGTCGGGCCCAAAATGTCAATTATTTACTTTGGGTCGGACCGGGCTTCTCTCTCGCTAATTTTTTTTAATAAATATATTTGAAGTCTGTAATTACCAAATACACGGCTCGGGACACGCGCGCGCTTTACGCAGCGCTCAATGCCACACAATACGCACTTTACACCGAGATGACCGCCCTGGACCACCTACCTCAGCAGGTCTGACTTCTGCAAACAGCAGCTGGTCCAGAAACATGTATGAATGGATTCATCCGTGCGCGCAGTCTCCAGCGGAGGATTTTTAAAGTCTGTTTGTTTCCGCCTTTGGTAACGAAGACTGTAGTGAACCTGCTGCGCTCTGGAGGCTTTACCCCGTGTATCTCAGATGCCTTTCCTTGTGATCTACAATGAAGCCCAGAGACCTGCTCCTGCTGCTGTACCTCTCCTTGTCAGAGAGGCGCGTCCATGTGAGCACAATATCACACACAGAAATATCTTTAACAAACTTTTCCAGCGTTATTTCATTGTGTAAATGCATTTATAATGATCATAAAAATATGTAGATTTAACATTAAGAAAACTTGCGATATAAAATTTCGGGTTTGTTTCGGGCTTGGGCCTGCAAATCAAGTTAATTGATCGGGCTCGGGCCAGGTCGGGCTTTAATACCCGCCGGCCTGGGTCGGGTCGGGCTGGATTTTTTAGGGCCGATCTTACCTCTAATGTTAAAACAAAAACTACACTGATTTTTTTATTTACGTCGTACAAAAAATGACAGGAAAATGTCAGGTAGGCGAATAGACAGCCCCCCTTTCACCAACAAGTGCAGGAAAACAACTTTTTTGTTTGACATGCACTGAAGCGCTAATAGTCACATTAGTTAACTTGAGAGGTGAAGGACGGTGGCGTCCTCAGACATCCATGATATACTGTGATTCAGTAGGCTTAGTGGAAATGCATTCATGTTTGTTATGTTGAGAAGGCTGTACCATTTTACTATATGAGCTAAGACATAGCAAAGCCATTTCCGACATTCAGCTAGGCTAAAAACGACTTAAGTTACCTTGTCTGTTGCAGGACACATTTTGGCCTTTGTCGTGGTTCATCCATAGAAAAGTATCTATAGCCTATTGTCTATAGCCTATTGTACAATTAAATGTTGAAACCGAATGGAACTCTGCATATCATGTCACAGTAATCTGTAGCATCTTTTTCTCTTCATTTGCAGATCAAAGGGTCCAGTTACTGAAGTGGGAGTGTAAGTTTTGTGTCTTTCTAACCAACAACCAAAAGAGGATACTGCAACATTACAAGGAGCGTCATGGGCACCATCAGAGACACTCAGGCCTAATTTGTATCTACAAAGACTGTTTCAGCTCTTTTCAAACACAAGTGGAACTTAAAAATCATTTGATTGGACATGGAAAAGAAGACAGTAAAGTTGTAGCCAAAATTTCCTGTGATTTGTGCAAATTTTCAGAGCCAAGTAACATTCAGAAATACATCTCTCATCTGAAGACACACTTGAGAAATAGAGAGACTGTTACATGTCCCTTTGTGGATTGCTCTTTTAAGTCAAGTGTCCACATTTACTGCTTATAAAAGCTGCTATCATAAGTCTTCAGTCTTAAGACTGACCTAATTTAAGACCTGAGCTTGTGGTGCACCATACAGTACCAAACTCTATATTAGATGTCGAATATGACACTGAAGACTTATCTACATTGGATTATGTGCCCGAGGCTACACCTACACATGGATATGGGGAGCGAATTCTACGCCAGTGGTCTTCCTTATTTTTGCGGATGCAGGCTGTTTTGCATGAGTCACCAGTTCAAGAAATAGTTGACGAGTTATTTGATATTGGAGATTTTGCTGAACAAAAAATCAAGCAAACAATTGAAACTGTTTTGAAAGACAACAATGGTACAGTTGATACATCTCTTGTGGATTCATTGGCAGATGAAATCCAGACTTAAAATCCACTCAATTTGCTTTCAAGGAAAAGACCTCTTGGTACACAGCACAGAAGGCATTTGTTTTATAGACAGAACTTTTCAGTTATTGAACCAGTGAAGTATGTGTTAAATGCACATGAAAAGAGACATAATTTTTTCTATGTACCTATTCTAGATTTGTTGAGTAAACTTTTAGAGAGGGATGAGATATTAAGAATACTTAGGGGAACCAATTGATGAGTGTGGTCATTACAAGTCATGCAAAGATGGTGAATATTACAAAGAAAACAAGCTTCTCTCTGAGGAACTAAGTATAGCACTTGGTTTATATATTGATGATTTTGAGATTTGTAATCCCTTGGATTGGTGGTGTGCTGCATGATGCTGTTGACACTGCAGCAGCAGCAGCAGTTGCAGACGACACACTGGCACCTTCCTTAATACCAGGTTCAACTGGTCGCTTCTCCAGTGGAACTGTTGGGTGGACAGTTCTTAAGTGCCTGTGGAGGTTGTTGGTGGAGCGGACTCGTTATGAAATTTTCATCCTTCAGACAATGCACTCTGCTTTGGAGCCAAAAAAGAAGCACAAAGTCTGTGGTGTGTACTGGGTGATAGCTAACTTACCAGTAAGACTTAGATCACCATTATCATCAATTTATCTAGCTGTGTTATGTAAAACTGAACATATAAAAGAATATGGGTACGGCAAGATTCTGGAGCCTCTGATCAGAGACCTAGAAAAGTTAGAAAAAGAGGGTATCTTTGTTAGCAGACTTGGCTCCAATATAACAGGGACAGTTTTGTATGTTTCAGCAGACAACTTGGGTGCACATTCACTCGCTGGATTCCAAGAGTCTTTCAACGTAGAGAGGTTTTGTAGATTTTGTTTGGCCACCCGTGAAGATATTCAGCACTATAATGTCAGAAATTGACTTTTTGCTCTGAGAACATCTGAATTGTTTGATGAAGCTGTGAATGAACTTAACCAAAGTGAACTACTGTCT
Organism: Chaetodon trifascialis; assembly: GCF_039877785.1. Classification (NCBI taxonomy): domain Eukaryota; kingdom Metazoa; phylum Chordata; class Actinopteri; order Chaetodontiformes; family Chaetodontidae; genus Chaetodon; species Chaetodon trifascialis. The sequence goes on from NC_092075.1 coordinate 24,091,973, forward strand.
GTTGATGGTGTTAAGAGACTGCCCTTTGAACAGATTAGCCCACTTTCACGCTGCTAAAGGATTACCACCTGATTTTCTACATGATGTACTTGAAGGAATTGTACCTGCTGAACTATACCTATGTCTCTCAGATCTGATTTCAAAGAAATATTTTACTTTAGATCAGCTTAATAATGAAATAGTCTCATTTCCCTTTAAATTCTCAGACAGAACTAACAAACCTCAGAAAATACAAGCAACTTTAAAAAAAAAACAAAAAAAAAAAAACCCAGAACAATAGGTGGTAATGGACATGAAAACTGGGCTTTACTGAGATTTCTCCCATTGTTAATTGGCCACTATATACCAGAGGGTGAAAAGACATGGTGGATAATCCTTGAGTTAAAAGACATTGTGGAACTATTGTCCAGTCCCTCATTCACCACAGAAACCCTTTGCTACCTACAAGCCAAAATCTCTGACCACAGACACACAGCTTTTTGAAGTTTTTCCTGATTATCAGTTGCGCCCCAAACATCATTTTGTTGAGCATTACCCTGTTCTCATTCAGAGATTTGGTCCCCTAAGAGAGTTTTGGACTATGCGATTTGAAGCAAAGCATTCTTTTTTAAAAAGATTGTTCGTGATGACAGTAATTTCAAGAATATTTTGCACACTTTGGCAACAAGACACCAACTTATGTTGTCTTATTATTTTGAGATGCCCAGCATTTTCAAACCAAGCATGGAGACTGGGAAGGTGTCTGTGAGCATTTTAGATGTTTGCATAAGAGAGGCTATACATAGCAAGTTCAGAGGTGTTGAGACTGTATCACTCACCTCAACTGCTTACATATACGGGACAAAGTATTCTAAAGAAATTGTGCTTTCAGTAGGGCACACAATGTACTGCCAGACTTCTGCAAAATACTGGAAATCTGTCTTGTGGGTGGACACATGACATTTGTTGTTGAACCATTCACAGCATGCTTTTTGGAGCATCTCAGGTGTTATCAGCTCACCAAAAAGAACCCTGTGGCACCTCTAGTCGTCGATCCTGATCTTCTGAATGACTACATCCCACTGGCTGCCCACACAGTTGAAGGAAAGCTGCTGGTCATTCCAAGGAGCTTCATGTTATGTTAAGGTATAAGTCACTTGAATTCATGTTGTTGAATTCTTCCTAATTCCACCCTATCTTTTATTTATTTTCTTTATGCTAGAGTAGTGTAATTTAGACTGTGAAGTCATAACACCCTTTTCAGGCTTCTCATACATTATCCCTTTCTAGGTAAGATATCATGCCCCTCTTTTGGTTGGCACATTTTACGAAATTATGAAGATCCAGAATTTGGGAACGAACTCTGCAATTTAACAGACATAAAGGATCTACCAAAGGAACAAGCAACTTAAAAGGTTCTCTTCACCGTTTCTGACTCCATGTCAACAGACTTAACATTGGATACTGGCTGCTTGAGTTCCTCGTGTAGTGCAGGTTCAGCAGACTGGCCCGATCCTTTTTTTATTCCAAGTTTCTCTCATGATGTCGAACTCCAGCTACAAGCAGGAAATAATGCCTATGCAAAGGATGGAACTGTGATGGTAATCACAGTGTGAAGAGTGATATACTGGACAAATTAGCAGATGTCATGTCCAAGATCACTGCCTATCCAAGTAAAGATCATTTTGAAAGTGTAGCCAAAGCTCTTGTTGAGAAGCATCCATGTCTCACGGAGCTGGGTTCAGGGAAAGGATGGTACTGCTGGGTGTTCAGCCTGAAATTCAAAATGGGCAATTATCGTCAGAGTTTGAGTGTAGCCGGATGCTCTGAAGTTGTCATAAATAAGAGAAAGAGGGGAGATTGCACAAAGAGCAAGACTTTCAAGAAATCAAAAAAGGGTGAAGTCCATTATTTGCCAGATCCACCTGTCGGACAAAATGCACATGATGCAGAAGAGAGTCGGCAGACCATGCTGCTGGAGGTACAGAAGAAGGATCCTGACTTACAGCTCCTGGATGAACTAATGGCAGTGACATTCTCAAAACGAAGACAGGAAATCATTGGTGATGAGCCACTCATCAATGTTGTCATGGACAGATCGCCAGCATTGTTTACTGAGAGACAGGTAGTCAATACAAAATGAGATGTCCATGTTCCAGGGTAATTTAAATATTTTCAGTATGCTTGATTTAATATTAAAACATGTCTTTTATCTGCCTCTTTTACTGTACTTCCCTGCTGCTTTTTCTTTCGCACCTACACTATCCCTCTCCAACCTTTTTTCCTGTTCTTTCTGTCTCATACAGATAATTGCTGAGTTTGACAGAATAGTCACTACGGATCTTCTGCAGTCATTCTTGGATGGACTTGATGCCTTGGTGCCCAGGCTGCTGGAGTTGTACAAAGCAGCTGTTGTTTCTGGTCGAAAGTTGGCCCTTAAGCGTGTTCTGCAGTGTCTGGAGAAGGAGGTATGTGTGGAAATTAAGATTTTGTTATAACTTGGTACTTAAGTAAGGGCACAAACATAATTATTATGCTAACCTATTTCTCCAATTCTGCCTTTTCTGTGCTCGAGGACACAAACCAGAACAGAAGAACGGCTGCCCTACTTGGTCTTCCACACTACTTGCAAGAGAATCCCTCAAACATAAGAATGTGTGAAGTACGTAAATTGATAAACTCATGCCCAAAACTGCACTATTTGCTACTTATTCATGTTATTTTTATTAGCATTCAACATGTATTTTACAGCTAGGTTCAAAAATGGATACTTGTTTTTTCTTTTGGCTTTCTATTTTACTGAATAATTTTTTTTCTTAAGAAAAATTTTACTTGAAAAAGGCAGAAGTGTCTACTTTTGACCATGGCTCCACATTTTAGTCAAATGATCATTAGGTAAAATTTCCTTTTTGTTTTTGTATTTTTTTCTCTTCAGGCTCATGGTGAAACACTGGATGTTGCCATGAATGGGATGCAAGTTGGACTCCTCATCGGACATAAAGGTGTGCTGGACGATGTGTTTCCACTTCAGATCTTCAATGTAGCAGTGGTAGTGGAGGAGAAGATCGTCATCTATAACCTAAGAGATGTGCCAAGTGGGTTTGCCATACTAATGGGCATTACCTACTCTGTAAATCTGGAATACCCGCCCTCTATGAAATACTCATTTGAGTTCCTGCAGAAGGTCATCATGAAGATTAAACCAGATCAGTGCTCCGCAAGAATTCATGGACTCAGAAACAAACTCCTGAGGTACCACACATAATCCGTTTAAGGACTCCTTACTATTGCCTGCTATTGCTTGGAGCAAGTTTTTGTTCTGGTACTGTTTTTATTTGAGGCACTGTTTGAACAGACAAAACACATGTACTGTGGTTAGAATCCCAACAGCAGTCTTATTCTCCCTTGCTTACTGTCTTTCCTTGATGTGGGAATTGACAAATGCATGTGCTCACTTTTGCCTTGGTCAGAGGAGAAAAATGTTTTGTGGAATTGATGTTCCATAATGGATTTAGAGTTGTTTAGCACCGTTTTAAAAACTTTGAAAGATTTGTTAGTTGATTCTAATCAATTTGATATCAAACCTTCATGTCCAGTATATCTGTTAAGTTCCTGAGTTAATGTATGAAACCTTCAGGTCACTGGAATGGTAGTTGCATGTGCCACCTGTTGCCATGTTCTCAAATATTCGGAGACATGTTTGTTCAGTTTCTGGTCTGTTTACAAAGAAATGATGAACTTTTTGCCAAAGATGAGATCAGAAGCCTTAAAGCTATATTGAGAAGGATTACTCCCTTTTAGTAATTTCTTGACCAGTCATGTCAAATGTATTTCCACAGCCTCTGTCTTTTTTTTTTCTTTCTTTCTTTCTCTCTGGGAAACCTGCATCCTCAATCCAAATTTTTGAGAAATGTATTATGAATGTATTATGATAGCTTACTGTTACATTTTTGGTGTTTTATGCCTTTGATGTCTTTGAAGATATTGCAGTAGCTCAGATAACAGCTGTTAAAATACAAAATGGTACAACATTGTACAAATTTCACTGTTAAATAAATAAATGTCAGTGTTCCTGATAATTGCCTGTGCCATTTATTATAGATACAACTTGACTAAGTTTAAAGAACAAATTTTGATTTGAAAAGTAAAAAAATATATATATCTTAAATTTAAACTTAAAAAGTTAAGTCCATGTAACTTAAAATTGAAGTTTAGTTGTATTTATTAATGCTATTTGAACTTCAATGACAAGTTGAGATGGTGCAGAATTGTGCATTTATTTGACTCAAGACATGTTTTCCTAAGAATGATGTGAAATACTATTTTGTTTTAAATCAGGGAGTGAAGTTGAGTAAACGAACAACTTAAAACATTGCATTGAATGAATGCAGTCCTATTAGTTGTATCAACATTTGGAACTAGCTTTTGCAAGTTGAAACAAATTCTAGATTTATGTGGATTTTACTCATAATCTTAAGGCAGCAGGGAAACTTTCATTTTCAAGTTGAACTACGTTAAAATTTCTTACACTGTAGTAACACTGAATATTGATTTGATTTAAATTTTTCTTTTGTTTGCTCACTTTGCATTTTGTAAATTGATAAAAATAAATAATTAGTTATATTTTTGAAACCATTCTTCATTTACAATATTTTTGCACACCTGCCTAAAACATTTGCACAGTGCTGTGTATAAATGTTATCAAACCGGCATCAATTCTTATAGGTACTTACTGAGCACAGCAACCAGACACAAGGTAGTTATACTGCATCAGCAAGGTCTCACCCAAAGTTTTCAAAGCAGACTGGAGTTTCAAGATGTGTTGTTCTTTTTAAGAAGCACAAAGAAATGGGCAAAGTTGAGGATCGTTGATGCAGTGGTCAGCCAAGGACACTTAGTGCAGCAGATGAAAAACACATCCAGCTTCCCTTTCCTCCTTTCGAAATCAGATGTATTGATGTAACTATTAACACTTAGATCTTTAAAAAACATTTTTACATTTTTTTCCACACCTGTCTTTAACCTTTGCACAGCACTGTATATATAGTTGATTTATTTTGTCTGACTGAAACCTGGCTGTGTCCTGAAGAATATGTGAGCCTGAATGAAGCTACTCCTCCGAGCCATATTAATACTCCCATTCCTTGAGGCAGCGGCAGAGGAGGTGGAGTTGCAGCCATTTTTGACTCAAGCCTTTTGATCAACCCTAAACCTAAACTCGACTATAACTCATTTGAAAGCCTTGTTCTCACTCTCTCTCATGAAAAATGGAAAACAGTGCAGCCAGTTTTATTTGTTATAGTATACCGCTCTCCTGGTCCTTACTCCGAATTTATAGCTGAGTTCTCGGAGTTTCTATCAGGCTTAGTCCTTAAAGCAGATAAAGTAATTATTGTAGGTGACTTTAATGTACATGTCAACGTTGATAATGACAGCCTTAGCACTCCGTTTATCTCAGTATTAGACTCAGTTGGCTTCCATCAGAATGTACATGAACCAACTCACTGTTTTAACCACACCCTCGACCTTGTTCTGACATACTGTATGGCATTGAAATCGAAGACTTAATAGTCTCCTCACAGAATCCTCTTTTATCGCACCATCATTTAATAACTTTTGAATTCATATTACCAGACTACCAGCCAGTAGGCAAAAATTCTTATACCAGACTCCTGTCTGATAGTGCTGTAGCTAAATTTAGGATATGATCCCATCAGTATTTAATTCAATGCTATGTTTTAATACAACAAAGGATTCCTATGCTAACGTTAGTCCCTCCCAGATTGACTACCTGGTTGATCGTGCCACAGGTTCATTGCGTATGACACTTGACTCTGTTGCTCCACTAAAAAAGAAGATAATTAAACAGAGGAGGTAAGCTCCATGGTATACTCCTCAAACCCGCAAATTAAAGCAAACTTCACGGAAAATAGTGCCAGGGCAGCCTATTACTCTACAATAATAGAGGAAAATAAGAACAATCCCAGGTTTCTCTTCAGCACTGTAGCCAGGCTGACAGAGAGCCATAATTCTGTTGAACCATGTATTCCTTTAGCTCTGAACAGTAATGACTTCATGAGCTTCTTTAATGATAAAATTCTAAAAAAAATAAAATCCTGCCGTCAACAGGTACTGTTTTGTCCTCAAACACAGAAACCGTAGAAACTGTTACTCAGTCTGTCGCAGTTTTAGACTGTTTTACTCCTGTTGACCTTCACCAACTAATTTCAATAATTTCATCAGCAAAATCATCAACCTGTATTTTAGATCCAATCCCGACTAAGCTGTTTAAAGAAGTATTTCCTCTAATTGACTCTTCAGTATTAGACATGATCAATCTGTCTTTATCAACAGGCTATGTACCACAGTCCTTTAAAGTAGCTGTGATAAAACCGCTCCTTAAAAAGCCTACTCTTGATCCAGGGGTTTTAGCCAACTATAGACCGATATCCAACCTTCCCTTTCTCTCAAAAACTCTTGAGAAAGCAGTTGCCAATCAGCTGTGCGACTTTCTAAACAATAAAAGTTTATTTGAGGATTTCCAGTCAGGATTTAGAGTACATCATAGCACAGAGACAGCACTGGTTAAAGTTACAAATGACCTTCTAATTGCATCTGATAAAGGATTTGTCTCTGTACTAGTCTTATTGGATCTTAGTGCTGCATTTGACACCATTGACCAGACACTGGAACACTTCATTGGCATTAAGGGAACTGCGCTAAGCTGGTTTAAATCCTACTTGTCAGATCGCTCTCAGTTTGTACGCGTTAATGACGACTCCTCTGTGCTCACTAAAGTCAGCTATGGAGTTCCGCAGGGTTCTGTGCTTGGACCAATTCTATTCACCTTATATATGCTTCCTTTAGGTAAGATTATCAGGAAGCACTCAATAAATTTTCATTGCTATGCAGATGATACCCAGCTATATTTATCAATGAAGCCGGAAGAAAACAGTCAGTTAACTAGACTACAAGCATGTCTTCATGACATAAAGACCTGGATGGCCTGCAATTTTCTGATGCTAAACTCAGACAAAACTGAAGTTATAGTAGTAGGCCCTAAACATCTTAGAAAGTCACTTTCTGATGACATAGCAGCTATGGATGGCATTGCGCTGGCCTCCAGCACCACTGTAAAGAATCTGGGAGTTATCTTTGACCAAGACATGTCCTTTCACTCCCATGTAAAACAAATTTCAAGGACAGCCTTTTTTCACCTACGTAATATCGCAAAAATCAGGCATATTTTGTCTCAAAATGATGCAGAAAAACTAGTCCATGCATTCGTAACTTCCAGGCTGGATTATTGCAATTCTTTACTTTCAGGCTGCCCAAATTCGTTGCTGAATATTCTTCAGTTGCTCCAGAACGCTGCAGCACGTGTCCTGACAAAAACCAGGAAGAGAGATCATATTTCTCCAATACTAGCCGCTCTGCACTGGCTCCCTGTAAAGTTTAGAATAGAGTTTAAAATTCTCCTCCTTACTTGCAAAGCTATAAATGGCCAGGCACCTTCTTATCTTAAAGAGCTCATAGTACCTTATTGCCCCACTTGAACACTGCGTTCCAAGAATGCAGGTCTACTTATGGTTCCTAAAGTCTCAAAAAGCAGAACAGGAGTCAGAGCATTTAGCTATCAAGCTCCTCTCCTGTGGAACCATCTTCCAGTCTTTGTCCGGGAGGCAGACACTGTCTCTACATTTAAGAGTAGGCTTAAAACTTTCCTTTTTGATAAAGCCTATAGTTAGGGCTGGCTCAGCCTGGTCCTGGACCAGCCCCTAGTTATGCTGCTATAGGATTAGACTGTCGGGGGACCTCCAAAGATACACCAAGCTCCTCTGTCCTTCTGTCCCTCTCCATCTGCACGCTTTCATGTCCTACCATGGCATGTTACTAACTTATCTCCTTCCCCGGAGTCTCTGTGCTTTGTCGTCTTGCAGGTTACACAGTGGCTGAATCTGGATTGTGGATTTCAGCTGCGTCTCCCGCCTTGGCCCTGCCTGACATCCACTGCAACTGCCACTGCTATTATTACATCCACTGTCACTATTACTGTGATTGCATGTCTGTCTCTCTGTCTCTGTCTCTCTCTGACTGCATTTCTGTCTGTCTGTCTGCGTCTGTCTCACTCTCCCTCTCTTGCTCTCCCTCTCTCACCCAACCGGTTGAGGCAGATGGCCGCCCACCCAGAGTCTGGTTCTGCCCGAGGTTTCTGCCTGTTAAAAGGAAGTTTTTCCTCGCCACTGTCGCCAAGTGTTTGCTCATGGGGGAATTGTTGGTTTTCTGTAGATAAAAGAGCTTGGTTTGTACCAGCTCTATATGGAAAGTGTCCTGAGACAACTTCGGTTGTGATTTGGCGCTATACAAATAAAACTGAATTGAATTGATTTTACTTTCTATCACTTTTTATTGTCCATTTGCTCTTTCTGTGTCTCCTTTTTATTTTTGCTATTGTTGCTGTCTGTAACAACTTAATTTTCCCAGCATGGGATCAATAAAGTTATCTTAACTGTGATTTGAGTTAACATTTCCATACTGAAAAGAACTGCAAAGTGTATTATTGCATTTTTATTAAAATTTTTATTCAAATAACAGAAATGGGAAATTACAATGCTATTGTGGAAATAAATTTTCATTTTCAAATTGACATTATTTAAATATAGTACCCTATGGGCTTCCACAGCCTTTAACAGCCCATTTAGTCATAATATTTCTGCTTCTACATCAACACTCAGCGCATGTTGTGGAAATACAACAGTTCAAAAAATTCAGTTGGGTTTCTGGTTGATGGGCTTGACTGCAAATGGTTTTGGAGCTAAAAGTCTAAGTCATCTTAACCCAAAACAGATGTGAGATCATTCCCCACAAAAAAAGAAAGCAACAAAAAACAAAACAAAGAAACAAACAACAATAACAACAACAGAAAATACAAAACACAATTTAAATCTGATATATTTACATTCCATGAAAGTGATCAGAAATGCAATGACATCTAACAGAACAGAAGAAACACCATCTGATAAGCAGAGAACAAAAATCCAGCCGTAAACCTCAGTGTTTGTCATAAAATAACCAGTGACACTTGCTCATAGACTACAGACATATTAAAAAAAAAAGAGCACAAAGTCTTCTCTTTGGTCAGTATACAAAAAACAAGTGATTTGGTCTGTGGATATGAAGTCTAGTTCTCACTGCAGTTTTTATTCATTAGTGACTGGGGACAATTATTGTTCATAGCAGGAAGCCACTGCTAACAGTCCAGCTGACGGCCCAACATTCCATTCATACACAAAATGTCGTACATGAGGTATGATTCTGACACACAATAAATGAGAGCAACCCAAATAATTTTAACAAACAAACAAAACCAAGACTAGGAAATATAATGCGTGTTAATCAGTAAAGATCCTCATAGCATGTTCAGTGAGCAGGGTTCAGTCTGTGGATAAAAGTGTTCCAGTGATCAAACTGTTGTCTGATCCAGTCTATTACTAAAGCCAGTGATGTCTGCTTAGTTTCAGCATTGACAAACACTACATCATCATTTGAGGACTGCTGAAGCTGCCTCTTTGATACACGACACGGCTGTCTGGATGTCCTCCTCTGTCTGGTCAATGGTGACCACCACTCTGATACTGAGGACACACAGGTGGAGCAATCAGACACAAAAGGGCAGTGTTAAGGCTAATGTCCTCTACACAAATGATTCTCTTAAAAATTTGAACACTTAATTCCATAGTAACAATCTCAATGATCCGTGCATGTTCTGCATTAACACATCCAATTCTGAAGCCTTAAAAAGAGATGAATAAAGAGTGTGTGTGTGTGTGTGTGTGTGTGTGTGTGTGTGTGTGTGTGTGTGTGTGTGTGTGTGTGTGTGTGTTTTCTCATGTTTTCCCTTCAGATTTAGATTCAGAAAAACTTTATTGATCCCCACAGGGAAATTGTTTTGTTGCAGTACAAGCTGCTCAACACAAAATATTTAATTGCGATTAATCGCATAAATGTCATAGTTTACTCGCGATCAATCGCAAATTAATCGCACATTATGATCTATTCTAAATGTCCCGTTAATTATCATTTTAATACTGTTATGAACATGGAAAAGTGGATAGGCTTGCTTTGTGCAAATGTTTTTTATTGAAAACAACGTGTAGTGTTATATTTCACACTAACATTCTCACTTTGAGCACATTTGAATGAATCAAATCTCACACTTTTTGAATAAATTCACTGCCACACTCACTGTCAATAAACAGATGACAAAAAAAATAAATGCTTGGTTACAAAAAAGCCCCTTCAACAACCTTTTCTAAGGGATCAAAACAGGGTGATACAAGATAAAGTTACAAAGTGCACATCATTGTAAACTAGAACTCAACCTATAGTGCAGTTAAACCATGGCTTAAACTTTCCTTTCTTGAGTTTCCTCTGAATATACAAGCAGTCAGACTATAATGCTCTTCTGTTTATTCACCAGAGGCTTATCAACCCAGCCTCTTATTTCTCTCCAGAAAGAATGAACATTACTTGGCTATGGCTGCAGTAAGCTTGTTTTTAGTTGCGGTGTCCATATACCTCTGTCCAAATTTTGGTCTTGTCAGTCGACCCATCTGGCAACTTTTTGAAACTAAACTTTCTATTCAGAAACATGCATGGGGTGTGCCTATTGTTTTGTTTCCGGTTTACAATCGGATCCTGTAGTTTTGTAATGTTACTAGCAGTGGCCACAGCTTATAAAAAACTACAAGTTCACTAGGTCACAAAGAACGTTAATCACGCGATTAAAAAAAATGACGTCGTTAAAATTGATTTGCGTTAACACCTTAATAACGCGATATTTTTGACAGCACTAGTAAAAAGTACAAAGATGTAAAATAGTATAAAGTTAACAGCCATAATTACATTAGAAAAATGTGCAAATGTGTATGTGCCAAGGGTAATGCATATTTAATTTTATTACTGCAGAATTACCAGCGTCTCTTCTCATACTGATATTCATTTACGGTACACCTCTCTATTCCCTCTGCCCTCTGGTCCTTTCACTTTTCCAGTAGATGTAAACACACTGAACTGACAGAATAATTAAATTTCAATTTGAAAATACATCTCTATAAATTAATCAAAATAAATTACTAAAATAAAACAATACTGACTACCCCCTTAAAGAAATGTCTTCACTATTTTTCTTACTGTCATAAGATCAAGTGTTAAGTCCATCGCTCAATACTATCCAAATTCCCGACCCTGTCTGTGGCACTCTGTTCAAAGCCTGTTGGTTCCCACTGAAGATGTAAATCGTTAACAATGTCTCACAAACTTACGTACAGTTTCATTGTTAAATAAGGTTCAGTAATTTCCTAAAACAGCTGATCATTGCAGTTTTCAACAAACATTACTCAAACAGGAGTAAATAGTGGATTTGTTGGGGGCTATTTTCAGCATGAGATTAAACCACACCTGAGGCCTGTACCATAAAGCTTGATTAACCTAGCCGGGCTTCCTCTTACTTATCGGGCTTCACTTAACGAGACATCCGCCCTCCGGATTTTCGGTACCATAAAGCTGGCTATCAACTCACTAATTAAATTCAGGCTTGTCCAATCTAGATCTGTGCGCGCTCACATAAAAAGGGCGGAGTTTGCTGCATGCGACCAATTGCAAACATGGAAAAATCAGCCCGAGCCGCATATTTCACTACGGAGGAGCAAACAATAATAATTAATGAATACGAGGAATACAAATCAATAATCCAGGCAAAAAGCAACACAGTTGCAGCTGCCAAACGGCGCAAGGATTGCTGTCAAAAAATCGCCGACTGTGTCAATGCGTAAGTTAGTGCCATTATAATATTACTTCCCCACTATGACTGCACTTGTATATCTGACTACAGTAACATTTGTGTGTTCCATAAATGTATGTGTGTATGAAATTTTTCGTTATGGCATGTGATTGTAGCCTTATTATTTCAGATGCAACCCGAGTGGAGCAAAGAGAACATGGGAGCAAATCAAACGTGAGTTTGATTAGTGTTCTACAGTGGTAAAGTGAGACATATATGTAAAAAAGTACTGGAGGACACTCAACACAATAATACACTTTGATACATTTTTTCAGCACACAGTCAGGGAGAGTCCCTTACCTGGGTGGGGGGAGGAAACGCTCTTCTTTTTCCAGGTAATGAGCGAGGGTCAGAGCCACATGCCTTTCCAAACACTGATACAGAAAAAATGTAAACAAGACATTATTAGACATTACAATCTCTGTCGCTTAACACTATATGACTGTATATGTAACCATTTGATCAAAAACTGCAGTAAAGTTGAAAAAAAAAAACCAAAGATGAAAAACTACAGAACACACAAATGATTTTCCCATTCTACTTGTAACCTTTATGGCATGAATATGCAACAAAGCTGAAACTGCCATGAGGAGCCTTATAAAAATCAGCAAAAGAGTTTAATCTTGCTATTGTTAGGCTACATCTGGACAGTTTCAGAACTTTTGTGTATGTTTTTTTGTTGTTGTTGTTTTTGTTTTAAAGAGAGATTTCAGATGACAAAAAAAGGAAAAAAAAAACAAGAACTTTGAGTATAACTTTGTTCTTGGGTTTGATGTAGTCAGTCGGGACAGAGGACTTACATAATCTACAATGGTGCGGAGAAGCTGCATGTCAGAGTCTCTGTTGGTCGAACTTCTCTCCAACTGTAAGTGAAGAGCTGGGGCAAACGGTTCTCCTACTAACTTCAGTCCTGGAGTTCTGTCATACATGGATTATCAGGCTGAATAAAAATGATAGCATGATATAACACTGACAGTAAAAATCTGAACTCTGACTATCCATGTCTGTTAACCCCCTGTTTGCTGGCATGGATATGCTGTAGACAGTTTTTCCTCTGATACAGAGGTAGCTGCCACCTGCTTTAATTTTCTCCTGCCAGCAATAACCTTCAATGGGAGGCTCTAACCTATGTGGAGATTCACTTACTGTATATGCCTGGTTGAAATAACAATGTAGCAGAAAAGCTAGTGGAGAGTTACAATGAAGCCCTTTTCTCGCTCTGCAGATTAACCTGTATTTGTTCTTAAAGATACTAATGCATGTGATGTATCTTGGCATTTACAACCCTCCAGCAATATGTGGACTGTCTCGCTGGCTTTACCCGTACTCTTAGGCTGAATCCCATTTCACCCCTTGGCCCTCCCCCTTGGCCCTACCCCTCCGTTTTGCGCGTTCACGTGGAGGGGTAGGGGTGTCCCAATTCCCATTATGATGGAGGGGTAGGGGGAAGTGGTAGGGCTATGTACCCCTCCAAACGGAGATTTTTCCGAGGCACACTCCAAACGGAGGGGTGCGACAGATTTCTCAGAATGCCTTGCAAGACCGGTATTTTCTCCATGAATGAAGTTTTAAAATGTACGAAAACCACTTTATTGTCTATTTTAACGTTGTTTCAATGTGTAGTGGTCATTTTCCTCGTAAAAAAAAAAACCCCGAAAAAAATCGATAGTAGTCAAGGCTTCAGTTACGTGGTTACCGTTGCCAGGCTGAATGCTACTAGCGGTGCTCTGTGGGCAGCCCTGATGATAATCTGCAGTGATAACGTTATCAATAATAACTTTGGCAACCTCGCTGCTGGTATTCAGTTACATTGACAGCGTTATGGGATACAACATGCAGGAATGTCATACACAAATCGAATGTGACGGTAGCATTAGCTCGTCGCATCTGCCTACGTAAGAGGCAGCGGTGACTACTGATGACGTACGCGATTGTCGAAGGGGTGTCCCAATTCGGAGGGGTTGACTTTTGGCCCTACCCCTTGGCACTCCGTTTCAAGGGGCAAGGGACAAGGGGTAGGGCTAAGGGGTAGGGGTAGAAAAGAGAAATGGGATTCACCCTTAATCTTTGCTTCAGGAACATCCAAGATGCCTATAAGCTTGTATGCAGACTGCCCCTGGAGAGATTGGACCACAATGTTATCCACCTTTCTCCCAGTCCTGGCACTGGCAAAGGCTAATGTTTAAGGGCTTTCAGTGTAGCCAGCGGATATCTGGGTAAGAGATATCCTGGCCAAGACATCATATTCCATGCACTGGTCATTATCCACAGTCTAATTAGCACACTGACTTTCAAACTTGACAATAACTCAACATTTCGGCTCTGAGATTGCAAATCAGCCCATGGATTACACCTCTTCTATTCTTCACACAGACTGTTTACCTGTATGCAACCAAAGTCTGTGATTGGTCAATACTACAAGAATTCTGATAACATTTCCAAACAAAACAGATTCTGCATTCATATGCTGATATGAGAGATTACCTTTAGTACCCTCCAGTAAGGTACTAATGAAAAGAGTGAACCCCCTACACCAGCAACAGTCAAATTTAAACATTTAGATGAATTCACACATAAATAGAGGTCTTTATGCACCCCACAGTAATAGACTATAATCACAGAACTTACCCCTGTAAAGCCTTGTAAACATGTTTGCACTTTTCGCTCAGGACAGTGAAAATATCTGTAAAACAGATGAAGACAGACAGATGATTGGGAGCACATCTGAAAAGAGAAATACTTCATACTAAGTTAATCTTGTAATCAGTGTGACTTAGAAATGGAAAGGCCACCCTCCAATAACAGTTTGTCTCAAATAAAGACCGCTTTTACAGTGAAGGAAAATAAATGCCCCAAAAATGAAAAGGTGCATAGAGGAGAAAGAAGTTAAAGATAGAGTCTGTACCAGGATCCTCCTCCATGATGTTGAGGGCCTCTATGGCAGCAGCAGCTAGCATGGGAGGCAGGGAGGCAGAGAAACAGTAGCCCTGGCCCGACAGCCGCTATAAAACACAGACTTTTCTTACTATTTACTGAATCACAGTGGATGTCATTAGGATTAATATTTTTACACTGATTGAATGGAAAAAAAACAATACCTTCACATTGTACTAAATTGAAAGTAGACTAATTGCATGTGATTTCCTCTCCATAAGTCTTTATCAGCTTTATTTCATTTGTGCAATTTCACAGTGAGTGTCAGTGAACAGCTGTCTGAAAAAGTTTGAGGACATTCCCTTTTTATTTGGCTTTAGAGGTGGGGTTGTCTGCTAAAGTAAAATTGCTTTTGGATACTTCTTTAAAGGCCTGAGGCCACTCCTTGCATAAGACTAATTTACTGTGGCACCACATTAAAAGTATCAAACCAAAATTCTTGATATTATCCTGGGAAAATATGAGGAATGAGCAATGAATTATAGATGTCCCTGCAGAAAAACAGTTGCTGAAGTAAGTCATTAAAACAGTTGGGGAACAAACAATTGCGACAAGTAGTAGCATAATTAATGCGTATTGCGACAACTCAACATCAACAACTGTGGAATAGAGATCGACTGATATGGATTTTTCAGGGCCGACACTGATTATTAATAATCAAGCGAAACCGATAGCCGATATTTAGAACCGATATTTGTTTGCAGTAAAAATGAAAATTTTGGTGTTAAAATTTAGAGTAACACACCTCGGATTAGAATGAATACAGTATACTGTTTGCTTGTTTTGTGTACAATGAAAAAAAGACCTTAACTTTTTGTAAAATAACACAAAATCTTAATTGAAATGCCTTTAAGTTTAATTATTTTTAAAACAAAAAGTGATTGTGGGTGCCGGCTAACGCTATTTGTAGTTTTTGTGGGTGTATGTTTTTATGAATTTATTATTAGTCACATACAGGGATATGCGTCACGTGGTGTGGGTGGTACGTCAGCAGTAGTAATATCAGCTGTTCTTCACCTGGTGGGTTTTTTGAATGAACTGAGAGGGTGAGAGGGGAAAGTCTTACTTTGCTGACCGCTTTGCATTTGATGCTCACACAAGATGCATGGAAATGTCTAGGATCATGAAATCGTCCCATTGTTTGTTTGATCTGCAATAAATATATAAACGTAACACGTTCTTTGCAGCCATGACTTATCATCAACCAGCGCGTCTGGCAGGTAAATTTTTTTCCCTTTCTTAGCCTCTCTGCGACTATATATTTGTCATATATATATGTGTCAAATCCACTCCACGCGCTCTCCCCTCCTTCTTTCCAAGTTGCACTGCTGGGTGGGACTGAGATGAGAAGGGGGAGTAGATGTGCTGGCAGCGTAGTGCACGAAAATACCAGAGTCTGCGTTGCCACGCCCCATTGGCGAAGCAGACCTGACCTTGTGCCGCGCCGGCGGTGGAATCGAAAATAGAGCCCCATGACTTAATGGCTCATCTAAATGAGAAGGAGCCATCACTAATGTTATTAGGTACACCTGTGCTTATCCTACTCTGAAAAGTCAAAATGTCTGGTGATAATGCAGTGGGGTTGTACCATTTGTGGATAGAAACTCTCAGACTGTGCCAAATGTAGCAGTGATACAGTCAGCTTGATTACCAATTTAATCAAAACTTTCTTCATCCCTAATGAGCAGACATCTTTACAGTCATTTATTCATGTGTCAATAAAACTCTCATTGTATTTACCTGGTGATCAATGACAAAGGAGCGTCCGCAGCAGAAACCTCCAATAGAGGCCACAGCATTCTCCATGTTAGCACTGATTAGGTCGATGTCATCGATCTGCATGGTGCAGAAATGGTGCCATGTTATTTTTACACACGAGACACACAAACACAATGGACACAAATGGGCCCAAAATGTTTTCAGATTTGACAGCCTGAAGTGTACTTTGAATCCTAATACCATGTTATGTCACGGTTTATTGGAAAATTTCATTAAAATGAATATCTCTTAGTAACAATCTTACAATAAATCATTACTGGAAACAATACATTTAAATAGGATTGCAGGCATAGGTGTAAGCATAGGCATGAGGCTAAGAGACTAGCATCAACAAAAAAGAAAGTTAAACATAAAAAGATAATGACACTGGGTTAAAAAAATAAGAAAAGATATTCCTTTATTAGTCCCACAGTGGGGAAATTTCCAAATAATGTTTCATTATTAGCTTTTTGAGTGCAGATATTGGTCTACTGATACGACTACAGCAGAGCTCCAAACAAATAAGTCAGTGTTACATTTTTAATCAGCTGCCTGACCTTTCGCTATGCCAATACACAGTAATTCTTTTTTAAACTTGAGTGTGCTCACATTGACCCCAAAGTGTTCTGTGACTCCTCTGCCATGTTCTCCTAGTACACCAAAAGACATGCTCTCCTCCAGAAAGATCCGCACCTTGTACTTGTACTTCAGCTTCACCTGGAGGTTACACAAACCCAACAAATGACCAATAGAACAGAGACATCTAGAATTATGACAGCCCAAGAGTAATCATGCTATATTATACACAGTACATATTCTGTGTTTGTGAGTAACTCAGCAGCAGTTCAGTCATCAACACTGTGGTGGTGTGTGCTGCACATCTTTTGTCTTGAACTCTCACTAAAGAGAGGCTCCTGGCTGATTATTAACACGTAAAGCTGTTGCAGTTATGATCAACTGTATTGGACACCTGAACGTCTGGAGCAACAGCGGCAAATACACAATTACTTAATGTGGCAAGGGGGATATCTAAGTCTAAAATAACTCTAAAAAGGACAGAGGCATATTTACCATTTCAAACTTTGGCTTTACGAAGTGTAAACTGTTTGTAAGATAGAACAACAACATAGCTCAGTGTTGTCAACATCAATTAAACAACAGCAGTTTCTTGCTTTTAGACTACCATTTATGTCTGCCTCTGGCAAAGGCTACATGACAGTTTGAAGGTGTTACATGACAAATAATCATTGACAACACAACATTCTCTATTGTTCATTTCATTTGGAAGCAAGTCATGTTCAGGTCAGCAAAACCATGACATTTTACAAAAAAAAGTTAAAAAAAAAAACTGGTTACAGCTCTCAATAATGGAAACTGTTGTCTCAGAAATGACTGTTTAGTTAAATGCTGACAATGCTCAAAGAAAACAACAAATAATGAATACTGTCTTTTACGTGAATAAAAGCATTTGTGATTGAAACACTGACATGTCCATGATTTGAAAATAAGATTGAATTTTGCAGGTATTTTTTAGTCCTGTATGCCGATTGTTACCTGGCACCTGCAAAGACTTTATGAATTTGAATGATAATCAGGCTCCTTGACAGCAAATACAACTGGTCAGTTTATGAATCAAGGAGAGTTTGTTTATTGTGGAGAATAATTAGCAAGCTTTGAGGTCCATTACTTTTCTATTTACCAGTTCAGGGAGTGGACAGATGTCTGCAGTGTTGATGTACAACCCCTCCACTACAATGAACTTCCGGGTCACTCGAGCTTTGCGAGGATTCTGCAACAGAAAATGTTAAATGTTATGTTATATTAAACTTTGACAAAAGAGAAAGTGACACATATGACATTCATTAAAACAACTGAGTAAAAAGAGGATTATACAAATACAATTAGCAGTTCAAACACTGTGGGTTACATTTGCAAGCATGAAATTACAGAGCACTCCCCCAATTATTCTTTTCTCATACTAAACCACAGGTCTCAAACTCATTCCACGAAGGGCCGAGTGGCTGAAGGTTTTCTTTCCAACCAAGCAGCAGCACACCAGACCTGACTCATTTCATTAGCTGATCTCAGTCTTCAGACAGCTGATTGGTCAGACTATGCGCTCTTGATTGGTTGGAGGAAAAACCTGCAGCCACACGGCCCTTTGTGGAATTAGTTTGACACGCCTGTACTAAACGATCCTATACAAACCCTCTGGTCCTCCAGCTCCTGCTCTTTGAGCAATCTCTCCAGATCTACCATGTCATTGTGTTTGAAATATTTGATGAAGCTGCGAGATGCTTGAAGACCTTTCTGAATGGAGAAGCAGGCTGCTTCATCCCTGAACACACAAACAAGGATACAACAGAAAATTGAAACACAAAACTAGGGAGTACGTGGTTGATGTGTTTTTCTGTGCTGAACTGAGCCTGATTGACAGTGATTTTATAGGGTGGTTTTTTTTTTAAGTATTATCGTTGAATCCTGGTTTAATATTGCTCAAGGCACTTTAGCAGAGACAGTACTTACACGAAGATGATGTCCCCTCTCTTGGAGTAGGCAGGGATTGCACTAGCAATGGTTGCAAAGCCATACGAATAGATGATGGCTTCTTCTGTTTTCATGAATTTTGCCAGGCGACTCTCCAGCTCCAAGTGCACATCTTGGCGAGGGAAACAAAAAGCAGCTGAAACTAATTAGTTTTGCCAGACTTCACCGTTAATTTGTATTGACAATGACAGAACGTATTCACACTTGCAGGAAATACACTGGCTTCTTGCAATGCAAAACTTAACCTGATTCAAGGAGTATACAAGGAAAACTTTTATAATGTTGGGTGTAAAGATGCTCATTTTAAAAATGGTTAATATCCCAACAACTGTAGCTTAATAGCCACTGTGCCCTAAAGGTCTCCTGTAGAATTTTTACCATTAACAGTGCAATGGAGCTATATTTTCATAAGCCAGTCTCTGTTTTGTTTCTATGTCATGTACGTGCACATTGGTGACACAGGTCTCAGCCATTCAAAACTAGAATTACAATTTCGTGATTGTATGCCTCCACCAAGCAGCCAAGTTGCAGTTTACATCCATGTCTGTTTATAAAAAGTATTATGTGTATTTGTTCGTGATATGGAGGTTACCACTATATTGACATGTGTGATGCTATTGAATAATTTCCAGCGAGAAACACATTTCACATTGTGGTGGACTGCAGTGCTTCAAATACAGATGTTGTTGCCAAGAAGTTACAAATTGCAAAACATGGATGCTTGAGTTCAAATGTACATCTGTGCCAAATTTGAAGAAATTCCGTCATGTCATTCCTGCAATATTGCATTCAGATAAATGGGACAGAGGTCACTGTGACCTTGACCTTTGACCACCAAAATCTCATTGGTTCATCCTTGAGGCGAAGTGAACAATTCTGCCAAATTTGAAGAAATTCCCTCCAAGTGTTCCTGAGATATATCATACATACAAGTAGACCCAAACATAATGTCCCTGGACATGGGTGTCACCAGCACAGCACCATATAAATGTGGCTTTGCAAGAAAAATCAACGGGGGTACCTGAAAGACGGCTCCAACAAAACTAACCCTAGTGAAGTTAAGGGGGAAACCCTCGATGTCTTTACAACAACAAAGTCAATGATTTTTTTCTCCAAGAACAGCAAATTTAGCTGCTTCTACTGTGCATCTTAGTGGAGTTTGCATAAATGAGCATTCCACTGCAGAGTTTCTACAAGGTTTGATGGTTGTTTGTGTGTGGGGGGGTTATTTAATTTATTTAATGTACAAAATAAAGATGTAGTTAATGATACATTAAAAAAACTGTGGAAAGAAAGTACAACTGATGAATACTGTAGCTGTAAGTATTTATGTTAGGTTATTCACCGGTAATGATGGTCCCCCTTAAACAGAAACCTTAGTTTTTCAGGTCAAAACACTATTTTAGTGGCATTATAACTATGAACCTGTACCTTTCAGCCTTGTCAAACGGCTCTTAACAAATATTTGCGACAGCAGCTCTGTTTCTTAACTTTCTGAACTGATTCAACATTTCATGGCAACTTTGTATTAAAAATGTGTATTATATCTGATTTTGCTGAGGAGAAGTAAAGCTTGCAGTGCACCACAGGTGGCTCTATGTAGGGAAAAAAACTGCAAGATAAGACTTAAACAGCAAAGGTTCCCTTTGACAGATTTTGGGGCCAAAACATCCAAATTTGAGCAAGCCTTTGGAAGCATATGGTTAACAGCTACTGTGTTTTACAACAGTCTATTGAATTATCTGGATATCAGATCATGGCATGTTAACATAAGATGAAGAGCAGTGAAGAATTTTTCACTCACCAAAAGTTCCATAGAAGCCTCTTGGACCACATGTGCCAACACCATATTTCTTCAGTGATGCCAAAGCTTTTTGCTGTAATGAGAATTTATTCAGAGTTGCACTCATACACTGATTCTTTTTGCTCACTGTCAAAATGAAGACATTTTTAGCAATAGCTTGAATAATAAATACTGACCTTAATCCGTTCATGGTCAAGGAGACCCAGGAAGTTGAATGATGCAAAGTTAATGCACTCTTTACCATTGATTATGATTTTATGGCTAGGAGGTCTGTAATGGAAAACAAGCGTATTTAAAACACACTGCAACAGTGTATAGGGTTCAGATTGTATAATGACCATACCAGCATTGAGCATTTTTAGTCATTTTCCACCACAATTGTGCAATTTTCAATTATTTTTCCTAATTTCCAGGCAGCCACTCGTCAAGTCCACTGAGGTCTTAACATCCACTAACGGGCACAGTAAACTTGCTAGAAGCAACATTCTTTTAATTTTTGCCAAAGTTACACAAAAAACTAAACATGAAAGTTCATTCTTGACCTTGGAAAACGAAACTAGTATTATTGCCTCATGGTTTGTATGCTTCCACCAACCAGTCAAGTTGCAGTTTACAGAGATGTCTGTCCAGACTCATACTATAGATCAGGCATCACCAAATAGCGGACCTCAGTCCGGACCTGGGCCGAGTGATGGTTCTGTCCGGACCCATGACCAATCTCTGATAAATTCATGAGAATAGATCATTTTCATGGAGCATTTTTTCTGACAGTCACAGCTATAAACGGCGGGTGCTGCTACTCCAGTTAATACGACAATAGCACTCAGTTGAGCCAATCAAATCGTTTTTTAACCCAGCGCGCCCAGCGCACCAGAGCAGAGAGGAAGAGACAGTGTTGACAGCATGGCTTGCTCCAAAAGAAGGACGGTTGATGTGGAAAACCGTTGTTTTAAAGATGAATGGACAGAGAAATTTATGTTCATTCTTCTGGCAAGCAGTTCAAAACCAGTGTGCCTCATATGCTCTGAAAACATGGCATTAATTAAAAGTGGCAACTGGAAACACTACTATGAAACAAAGCACAACTCTTTGGATAGCTCATAGTTATCCCCTGAAGTCTGAGCTGAGGGTACGCAAAATAACCAAACTGCAAGCCCAGTAATGACAGATCTACCTGACTCATCACGGAACATTTACAGCCCAGCAACGTGCAAATGAATGTTCACTAAAGGTATCAAGGATTTCGAGGCAAAATAAAAGAACTTTTAGTGATAGGACAGTTGTGAAGGAGTGCTTAAACGCTGTTGCTGAGACATTATTTGAGGGAAAACAAAAAGACGTGTGAAAAATAATCAAACAAATCGCAAAGTCAGCTTCAACAGCAACCAGAAAATCAGAAATATTAGCAGATGATGTACTGTAAGAGACACTTTTTATTTATGGTTTTCTGAAGATGTTGACTTTTTTTTTACTTGAAAAGTAGGCCTTCAATTATTTAGGCTGGGACCTCTTTAATTTCAGAGAAAAGGGGTTATTTGCCTCTGTTTGCACTTTTATATCTATTTTATTCTGAGGTTTCTGCTTTCTTTAATCTGAGATAAAGGCCTTTAATTTATTTGCCTGCGAGTACTCCTACTTATGGTTAAAGAGCTAGCTGTGCACTCTGTTAAATATTTCCTCCATTGAAAATTGACAAAAAATATTATTGAAACCATATGAAAATGTGGACATGGGGAGGCCTATGGGACACAAGCTGGACTTCGGTTCGGACCTTTTACTTGGAGGAAATTTTAATAACTGGACCTCTGTGAATTTTAATTGAATACCCCTGCTATATGTGCAATGAAGACTTTCCCCTGAAGCTCAATATCAGCAAAACCAATGAGCTTGTGGTGGACGACAATGCTTGAATTATGGATGTTGCTGCAAAGAAGATAAAAGTTGTAAAATGTGAATGCTTCATTCATATATTCAACCGAGTGACACAGAAGACCGATACAATCACCACAGTTTCAATGTGGGCACCCAAGATTAGCGTCACAGTGACCTTGACCTTTGACCACCAACATCTAATTAGTTTATCCTTGAGTCCAAGTGGAGGTCTGAACCAGATGTAATGAAATTCCTTCTCTGAGATGTTGCATTCATAAGAATGGGCATTTGTACGTTGTTATGGACATATGGACAACCCGAAAACATAATGCCTCCAGCAACAGCTGTCAGCAGCACAGTTTGGAAGCTGTTGTCTGTGGTGATGTTGAGCTGTATTTTGTTATACTGACAGGTGTTTCTATTATTTTGTTCACCCCATTTGTATTTATGACAGTGTGTCAAGGGGTGTGGGGACTACCAGTAAATTAAACATAATTAAGACAATTTTACAAATTTATCATATTTATTTTACAATTTAAATTTTTTGTTCAACATTTACATTTATTCATTTAGTGACACTTGATATCGTTCCAAAATTGCCAATTTATCTTCTGTTCTGAACCATTCAGATAAGTATTGCATTACAGGGTAATCTCATACTGAATTTTATTATGTTGCATCCTAGGTAAGATGATGGAGAACACTTCTGTGAATTGTCTGTGGGCACACTTTGATGGAGCCCTGGCTCTTATGGACATTTGGCTTCACCCAGTATTTAAAAAGAATAAGTAAAGTGGAGAGGTGTCCTTTGTGTTTTACCCTGTGACAACATCATAGTTGATGGAGGGATGATCTTTGGAAACAGGGGGAACAAGAGCCTCTGGCTGCCACTCCTCAATCAGGTCCTCCTTTTCCTGTTACACAGAACCACAAGACAGCTGTTTGGTGACACATAAACACAAACATTCTTCTCATTATTTTTTTCACTGCTGTGCTGAGTTTACCTTTTCTGTCAATTTATAGGTTTCATGAAGTTTGTAGGTCTTAGAGAACAGAAGTCTGATGATCCACAGTATAAGGATCCCCTCCAGAATCAGGTGATAAGCAGGAGCCTGAGAAATACAAGGACATGATGATTATTTTGCTGTCAGATTGCTGAGTGAGTGAGA